>NC_140221.1:24184912-24752412 GCF_951802725.1 Rutilus rutilus
CGGCCGAACGTTTCTGGTGTTGTGAACAGCGTCTGTTGTTTCTTTTTAAACGGCAGAGCGGTTCCTCGTGCTCTGGAAGTCCCCCGTCACACTGACTGATAAAGTTCGAACTCTCGTGACTCGCCGGAGAATTGGTGGGAGGTTTGTTATCGCCCAATCCGACTGTCTGACAACCTAACTTGTTTTGTCCGATTTCTTCCTATTGTCATGATTGGTGTGAGCGTGACGCGTCCTGTGGATGCTCTTCTCTGATGGGATGGCACGGATGACTGTCTCTGCCTGCGCTTTATATATCAGTTTGCTTGATAAAGATATTAACCAATGTGTTAGTCCGTTGAAAGATGTGAATGGATTGGGAGTGTGTGAGGTGCTGATGTAGTGCAACTGGCACATTCCACGAATACTGTACACTTTTCTGTCCTACAGTTTTTAAGCATCAGATGCACAAATCCAACGTGTTGTTGTTGTGAGAATTATTGGATAAACTATTATTTAGTATACAATTAACTTGACTTGAAAAGTAGCTTGCCCTTAAAATGTGGATTAAATGAGAAAACTAATTAGCAATATCGACCAAAATATCACGTTCCTTAATTTTTTGTATTTTTTGTAATGATGTTCAAGGGGTCCATCATTATGTGGACTTTTGTACAGCATGGTGGGATCTTGGCATGACAAATAAATCTCATTACATTTTCTCAAGTTCAACCATTCAAATTATTGTGAAAAAAAAAAAAGATTTAGGCTATGGGAAACATGGCATTATAACTACATACCATCATTTGGTCCCAAATATCTAGCCTCTGAGTGACATCTTAGTTTAGGTTAAATTGTCCATGGTACCCATTCTTATTTATTTAATCCATGTCATATTTTGAATTTTAATGCTTATTTAATGTTTATTGTTGGAAGATTGTGGGACCTGAATGATGTTGATAATTAACATTTAATCACCTCCTTTAATTTAACATTCCTAGGCAATCAGTAGTGGGAACGCCCACAAGCGACCTCACCACCAGCCACTGGCGACATGCAGCGACAAAGTCGCTTGTAGCTGCAGTCCGTAAAACTTTTTACTGGGACACAGGTAACAACAATTTGGATGCATTTATAGACAGAAAACTAATCATTGTTATATAGCTCAACACTGTTAGTATAGTCTTATTGTTTGAATCACTTGTTTTCTAGATTTTCCGTAAGTAGGCTACCATGTTTTTTTTTTAACATGCCTCAGAGAAAAACACTTTTTATCAAGTGGCTATAACATGCAGCATTTTTCCATCATACACTGTTTTCAAATTAATTGCATGCCATTTAGCAACACAAGCCATCCAGCATTTATTAATATGATATTCTAATATAGATCTAGCTTACTGCAGCGTGCAACAAGTGTCTCATAGCAGCCGCCGAGCGAACAACACGTTATAACATCATTTTCAACAGACAAATGTAAATGATAAAACAGCGCTGCTACCCCACATACGCTTGACCTGAAGAAGCGGAAGCGGCATCTGCGGCATAATAAAAGTTCCTCTGCTCTCGAGCCGTGTCTCACACTCGTCTCTCATTAGAAATCACTCCAGCTCTGCTTCATACTACAGTAATGTTAATAATCTCATCCATGAATATTATTTCTGCCCGAGTCCCGTCGGATTCTTTTCCTCCAGCTGTGAGGTGAAGACAACAACTCCCATGATTCCGCGCTCAATCTTGGCGTCATCAAGCTACGCCTTTGTTTTGAATAGGCGACCTCTAGCGGCGAATAACTACATATTGTGCCTTTAACTGTCTATTTGTCTTCAAAAAAGTGTCATGCCCTATTTTCAACCCTATTCAAGAAAAGTGAAGCAGATGTTTTGCACAGTAAGTTGCCTACAGATTACACTCTAAAGTGCAAAATAATGAATTGCATGCATGCATAAGAAAAAACAATCCAAGGCACTCGAGTAATTCGTTTTTAGAAAAATATAAAAAGCCTGTGCTGTATTTGTCACCTGTTTTTAAAATCTAAGCCATGAAAGAATAAAAGCTTTTTATATTTTTCTTTAAAACGAATTACTCGAGTGCCTTGGATTGTTTTTCTTATAAGTGGAACCATCACTACACCCAAAGAGCACTGAGATGAAGTTACAGCACTTTTTGTATTCCTTGTATTAATGAATTGCATGCATTAAATATTTTTCAAATAAGTTTTGAAGATTTTTATTATTATTATTGTTGTATAATAATCTATACATGTATCTCCCACCTATAATTTTCAAACATGACACTCATTAAATGTATAAGTTAATATATGTTTAAACAGGAGACTGATTCAGCTAATTTAAGCTGTGTCCCAATTCGGAGGCTGCGTCCTCCGGAGGTTGCATTTGAAGGCTGCATACTTGATGTCTTAAGAAAAGTAACAGTAATAAAATTGACTGTTATTCCTCGTGAGGTGTAAATTTTTTTTTTTTTTTTAAATGAGACCGCCTCGATGACGTATGCAGCCTTCAAATGCAACCTCCGGAGGACGCCGCTTCCGAATTGGGACACAGCTCCAAAATTTAGAAAGATTACGTCAGATGCTTACGTCAGATTGAGACAGTCCAGACTGGACACCCTTTGAGGGTCCTCAGGTACGTCTGTTAGACAGTTCATGAAAATGTCCTGTCTGCCCTCTAACGGTCAAACATTGCAAAATAAGCAGGTACTTCCTCATCCCAGAAAATATCTGTAGCCTACATATTAGATGTTAAGATTTGTACCTTTTGCAATGTTCATACCACTCACATTTTGTGGATCAACAACTTTTATATTGTTAATTTTTGGATAACAATCATATATAAAATGTGCCCAGATCACCTACACAAGAAAACCGTGAGCTATTTAAATTGGGATATTTAGAAAAGAAAAATGTCAAGGGCTGTAAAACGAAATGCATACAAAGCTTGTACAAATGTGACGGCTATCTGATAATAGCTACAGATGTAGGTCGATGGAGAGGTAGAGGACCGAATTGGAGTCTGGGATTATTACATGGGATTAATGAGGATCTGCTGTTCCCTAGGCACTTCTCCACCTCAATACAGATCAACTCCCCTGACTGTGCGAAGTTTCATCAGCGGAAACTCCCTGAAAAGATGACTCAACGATGTGCACATCACAAGAACACCTATATATCTTCATATACAGTTCAGGGCTCAACGCTAAGTTTTTTTTCTACTGGCCTGGCTGTGCACGCTACTGTCATGTCCGTCAACTGTCCCGAGTGTCGTTCACGCTGCCCCGGGCCTTCAGGCAGTCCTTATTGTCGAGACCTGCAATGTTTTATACAACTTTTGGGAGCAGTGATTTTTGTATAATTATTATTATCATGAGTACTGTCATATTTGAGTTAAATAACTGAGGTCAGATTTTTATTTTTATCAAAAATTGGGTAGCTATAGGTCTTAGCCTACACTATCTACAAGTCTGGCTACAATTTAATATAAAGTAAATGTGCAATAAAAAAAAAAAAAAAAAAAAACCCTCAAGCAGGAGCTATGTGGACAGAGGAAGGCCATTAAGAAAGTAAAATCTAAAGCAAAAAGGCTACCGAACAGACACTCAATACATTTTTCTTAATGACATTTAGGCCTACATCTGGCAAATTGTGCCATCAATACTTAAAAATTAAAGTGTGGCAGGTAAATTGAATTACATAATAGAGACAGAAACAGACATGGAAAGAAGGCCATTGATTAAGTGGAATAAATCATCTTACTATTATGCCCAGACAGCATGTAAAAAGCTCTGTAGTGTATGACTGATGGCAAAAAGACTGAAATGCAGATATATGCACAGTACTTTATTTTTTGAATATTCATGATTTATCAGAATTGCAATGGGGTTTAATCTAAATTTAATCTTTTTTTTTTTTTTACTTGCCATTCACTACCATTAAATATGAATCAATATGAATTTTACTATGTACCTTTACCTGCAGTAAACCAGACATATGAAATATTTCCTGAAAAAAGCTTTAAAATTTTTATTAAATAAAACTATTTTATTAAAGATTTAAAGTTTAACATCCGAAGGGCTTGCCCCACATGATACAATGGATTGAGAGAACTAAACAGGCCATCTTCAGTGGTATTTCTGGGTTAGTCTTCTCCTCCACAAATCATCTTCAGGCAGTCACCATAGTTGCCAGACACATCAGACTGAAATGAAGGAGAGCAAAGTCACCCACATGAACACTAAGACAATCAGGACAGACTGTACATCAGATACAAACTATCAGTCATCACCAATAAATGTGTTTCATTTGCATTTTCATTGCCAGATTTGAGGAACGGACTGTGTCAAATCCTCCACTTGTTCATGTGCTTGTGAACTTTTCTAGTGACAAAATATTATTAATACATTTTAGCAAACCTGAGGATCAGGAGGTCAGGAACTACTCCATTCAAAGAAAGATGGCAGATGACCTGAACCTGTGCTGAAGTATTTATATCAGCAGAGAATACGCACATTTATTTCCTTGTGGAGTGAATTCTGATAGAGCTTCTTGAATTCCGCTCTGATGTCCAGCATGTCGATCTCTCCACGGCTGACCATTACTCTGGTCAAAGTGGTTTCATCTGTACCTGCTCCCTGCAGGTTCACAAATATAAAACATAGTCCTATTTTTAATACAAACATCAGTGTCGTACAAACACAATGATAGAATATAATGTGTTTCCTGCAGTACCTTCATGCTTTTGTAGAGTTTTTCAGCAAAATATGCAGGAGTACTCATCACACACTTTACTATAAGAAACGTGTGTATATGATTAAAAAATATGTCGAGGTAAAACATTTATCAAATATTCTGATATGTATTTGCATTCATAATTCACAATTGAAAATATACCAATGGCAACAAGCAGCTCCTCCAGGTTTCCAGACATTTCCTTCTCAATGCTCTTCTGCAAAGTCTTGCCACTGATGTTTGAATATTCCAATATTGCTGCAACCAGACATGTCAAGTTATATTTAAAACACACCTGCCATTTCAGTTCCAATATGAAACACTTGTGTTTATATATTGATGATTATGTTGGTACTTTGTCTCAGGTGAGGGATGCTCCGTTTACAGAGGATCTCAATGAACTTGGACTCATCGGTTCCCAGTTTCTTCTCACCCGCCTGATAGAGGGCCTTTGGAGGAAACAGAGAACATGTAGATACATCTCACATATAATCGTAGAAAACATAATCTTCAACGTTGCTACAGGTGAACAAGTTTTGGCTTGCTGTCCATCATGGTGGGCCTAATTATAAAAATAAGGACAAAATGGTGAGAGATTGAGGTGCGTAGCTGTTTATATATCTTGGCATTGTGACTAGCAAATTAAATCAAGACTTTGTAATATATCAAGCCTGTCTTGAGAAATCCTAATTCAAGATTCAGCACAAAATAATATACTATATTTTTATGCCATAGACTGATTTTTTACCCAATGAAATTCTAATGAAAAAGTATTTTGAATGAATGAATTCAGTACAGGATGATCTGTTATTATATAAAACAGGACATTTTTTTTATATTTCTGTACCTTTGCGTCCGCTTTAGCCTGATCTGCATTCACATTGGTGCTCTCGTCCCTCGCACCCTTACAATGAGAGACAAATAAAATATCTTCAATTTCCAGAGTATCATCTGCATTCATTAGAATAAACTGCTATGCATGTGTATTTAATCACCTCAGCAAGCAAAAGGATGGCTTTGCCAAAATGTCCTGAAACTTCACTGTTAAGGTTCTGTATCAGTGTTTTCTTTGTTTCTATAGGGCAATAGGAAGAGAAGCAATTATAACAACTTTTTGTAACGTACATATTTTGTTACTACAATAGATCATCTCACCCTCAGAATATGCTGCAGACAGCTCCTTGATTTGTTTATTTGTCCGTGAGGAAAGTATTTCTATCAGGATACTGTTGTCCGTTCCAGCCCCCTGGAGAACATCATGAATGGATGAGGAAAACAATGAAACATACGTACAAACATTGGTAAATAACATGCAAAATATGTTCACATAGATACAGCTCAGATTATTGATAAAATGTAACAACAACAAAAAATATCAAAAAGAAAAACTGGGAAATATAACTTACTTTTATTGCTTTGATTAGCCATTTAGCATCATTGACTGCAGGAGGTCTTGCGAGCGCAACAAGCACCCTTTCAAAGTTGCTCTGGGTGTCACTTTTCAAGTCATTTACAAGAATCTACGATCAAGACAAACAAATTAGATAGATTTTCATCATATAACATGGCACACACATACAATTAAGTATGAGCAAGTAGACAGATTTTACCCTCTTTGTGGTTTCTTGGTATGCCTTTGAAATAGCCTGCTTTTGACTGCTGCTCCTGTGGGTCAGTATCTCGATCAACGTCTTCTCAGTTGTGCCTGGTAAGTTTTGGTGATATAACTCATTCATTCTCAAAAATACACAATATACAAAGAGATTGCAACAACAAGACTACAACGCCATAAATAAATACGCATGTACACATAATGAATATACATATTACATACAGTATATAATGCACTTCATATGTATAACCTACCTATGCCTTCAATTGCTTTGCGGAGAGCTGCAACATCTTCACTGACGTTGAAGCTAGCTTTGGCTTTAATGGTACCCCTTTCCCCTGGCTAAAGGAGTAATCAATCAATCAATCGATCAATATACAGTGAGGAAAATAAGTATTTGAACACCCTGCTATTTTGCAAGTTCTCCCACTTGGAAATCATGGAGGGGTCTGAAATTGTCATCGTAGGTGCATGTCCACTGTGAGAGACATAATCTAAAAAAAGAAATACAGAAATCACAATATATGATTTTTTAACTATTTATTTGTATGATACAGCTGCAAATAAGTATTTGAACACCTGTCTATCAGCTAGAATTCTGACCCTCAAAGACCTGTTAGTCAGCCTTTAAAATGTCCACCTCCACTCCATTTATTATCCTAAATTAGATGCACCTGTTTGAGGTCGTTAGCTGCATAAAGACACCTGTCCACCCCATACAATCAGTAAGAATCCAACTACTAACATGGCCAAGACCAAAGAGCTGTCCAAAGACACTAGAGACAAAATTGTACACCTCCACAAGGCTGGAAAGGGCTACGGGGAAATTGCCAAGCAGCTTGGTGAAAAAAGGTCCACTGTTGGAGCAATCATTAGAAAATGGAAGAAGCTAACCATGACTGTCAATCTCCCTCGGACTGGGGCTCCATGCAAGATCTCACCTCGTGGGGTCTCAATGATCCTAAGAAAGGTGAGAAATCAGCCCAGAACTACACGGGAGGAGCTGGTCAATGACCTGAAAAGAGCTGGGACCACCGTTTCCAAGGTTACTGTTGGTAATACACTAAGACGTCATGGTTTGAAATCATGCATGGCACGGAAGGTTCCCCTGCTTAAACCAGCACATGTCAAGGCCCGTCTTAAGTTTGCCAATGACCATTTGGATGATCCAGAGGAGTCATGGGAGAAAGTCATGTGGTCAGATGAACATGACTTTTTGGTCATAATTCCACTAAACGTGTTTGGAGGAAGAAGAATGATGAGTACCATCCCAAGAACACCATCCCTACTGTGAAGCATGGGGGTGGTAGCATCATGCTTTGGGGGTGTTTTTCTGCACATGGGACAGAGCGACTGCACTGTATTAAGGAGAGGATGACCGGGGCCATGTATTGCAAGATTTTGGGGAACAACCTCCTTCCCTCAGTTAGAGCATTGAAGATGGGTCGAGGCTGGGTCTTCCAACATGACAATGACCCGAAGCACACAGCCAGGATAACCAAGGAGTGGCTCTGTAAGAAGCATATCAAGGTTCTGGCATGGCCTAGCCAGTCTCCAGACCTAAACCCAATAAAAAATCTTTGGAGGGAGCTCAAACTCCGTGTTTCTCAGCGACAGCCCAGAAACCTGACTGATCTAGAGAAGATCTGTGTGGAGGAGTGGGCCAAAATCCCTCCTGCAGTGTGTGCAAACCTGGTGAAAAACTACAGGAAACGTTTGACCTCTGTAATTGCAAACAAAGGCTACTGTACCAAATATTAACATTGATTTTCTCAGGTGTTCAAATACTTATTTGCAGCTGTATCATACAAATAAATAGTTAAAAAATCATACATTGTTATTTCTGGATTTTTTTTTTTAGATTATGTCTCTCACAGTGGACATGCACCTACGATGACAATTTCAGACCCCTCCATGATTTCTAAGTGGGAGAACTTGCAAAATAGCAGGGTGTTCAAATACTTATTTTCCTCACTGTATATATATAGGGTAGAGTGGGGGAAAACGCCCCCCACCTGTTTTTCCCAAAATAACCACTAAAAGTAGTCAAGATACATTTTTACTGTTGCTATGCACTACGTTGATAACGGGGATATACAGATCTCTATGGAGAAGCTGACACCAGCGACACATTTGAAGAGAAGAGGATTACATGGTAAATGCTATAACTTTCAGATATTAGTAAATAAGTGTTTAAGAGAATATTGTTCTGCAGGATATCGCAGTGATGTATGATAGATGAATAGTGAAGACTGTAGTTTGAGATCATATATTATTTATAAGGAATATAATTATATTTTAAAAAATAAACATTATTTTAAAAAAGTCATAGCTTGTGGGGTAAAACGCCCCCTACGCTGAGGGGTAAGAGGGGTTTCTCTATCATAATTACTATAATAAAATATTTCTGTCTATCAAATCCTTTGTTTTACACTTAATGCAGTATAACTAGGTGGTAAAATCAAAATATTTGAACAAAACATGAAAAAAATACCTCAAGTGAGCATTAACTAGCTAGCTTGCTAGCACAGTTAGCTCACTGATGGAAGGTAGTTAATTTTGCCTATTTTGAACATTTCTGAAATAAATATTAATATATATACATGTTGATACATTACTTGCCTTTTACCTTTAGAGATTAAAAACTATTGTCTGTTAATTTTGCTGTTGATCTATGAAGCAAACTGGTTGGTAAGAAAGGGGGCATTTTACCCCACCTTGGGGGGCATTTTACCCCACCGCTGGGGCAAAACGCCCCCTTTGTACAAAAATATTTTCAGTGGAAATACTAATTAATTATGAAGGCTGAGCAATTTTAATATTTGGTGAATAACTCCTGCCATAGTCACTCAAAACCGGGATGGCAATTCTAGTCACATTTATGTTTTGTTTCACTGTAATGTCACATTTTCCTTAAGGGGGGCGTTTTCCCCCACTCTACCCTATATATATATATATATATATATATATATATATATATATATATATATATATATATAGAACACAAATAGCTGAAGCAAAAATATTTGTTTGTTATAGCCTACCGCTGCTGTAAATGAAGAGGGAGCAGAATTCGCAACACTTTGCAATTCTTCCTGTAACATAAGAAATTAAATTCAAATTCATACTTAAACATCACCTTCAGGGATGAGTGAATCTAGCTTTAAGATTTTACTTACCCACAAGTCTGCCATTTTGTTTTTTGATGGATTCTAGTGTGATAAAAAATTCATTTACAGTTCAAAATCATTAGACTACATTATTTTTCACTTTCCTTTTAAATAGGCTACAGGTAAACGACTTCGCTTCAGAATTAGATCGTAAAGACTAAACAGAAAAATACGTTTTGATAAAAACTCTATAATTATCATGATTTCTGAGTCTGAGTTCTGACGTGACTATCACATCAACGCACATCTGTATCTCGATCTGCTGGACATCGATTGTACATTGAAAGCTGACATTATGTTGATCAGAATCTAATTAAGATTCACCTTTGTAAGTGCTACCTGCATTTTTGTCTACTTTTTATTCAATTTGCACTTACCTTTGCGAATTGCGATTCAAATTTACACTCAACGACGTGGCCCTCAATCTCGTTGAACTTATCTGGTTTAACCTGCTTCCTCAGGGCGTGAGTAACATGCACCGTCACAAATGAAAGATTTGCATTCTTACTGAGCCTCTCCCTTCGTGAATATCCAACGAGCTGCTGTATGAATTTACCACTTAATTCAAAAGACAAATTGCTACATTTATGACCGAGACAAAAACCAAAGGTATGTTTTAATTATGAATCTTAAATTAATACGAATCTCACTCTGTAGCTTCTATTTTAGCTGCAATAAACTGTAGGGTAGGCCTACATATAAATAATATACCGTATTTCCCCTAACAGCTGGGAAATTTTTCATGAAATGAAGGAGCAAGCAGTCATAAGCACTAAGACAATCAGGACGGACTGTACCACAACATCAGATACAAACTGTCAGTCATCATCACCAATAAACGAGTTTCATTTGCATGGAATATAGTAACACAGAAAAGAGGACAACAGTGACACAAGTGATACTGCCGATGATTATATATGTGTGTGTGTGTGCAACAAGGAGAACAAGGATTGCATGATTTATACATATGCCTGCTATTGCTTTACGACGTTGAAGTTAGCTTTGGCTTTAATGGTAGGCTACCATACCCCTCTCCTCTGGCTAAAAAAGGGGAGTAAAACAAATCATGCTTCTGGGTACTGGAGGCTAGTTGTCACGTGGGGAAGTTGTAAAAAGTTCTATTAGTAACTGTTTAGAGTCAATACTAGTCCACTTACAGGCTTGATACATTTTTATGTGTTTGAATTAATAAATTGCCTTTCAAATACAAATCTACCCTGATAAATATTCGGTGGAGTGTGACAACTAGCACTGGTCAAACCTAAATTAATTAAATAAATATGAAATATAACCAAGATGCTCTCAAACTACTATGAAGTTAGAGGAAGCATGCGCAAAACTCTCCAAGTCATCCTGCAATACAAATTTGGATTCATCAATATTCTTCAATATCACTTTGCGGTATAACCATATACAGTATACCATACAGCTGCAAAAATAATGTTCTTACCCACAAGTCCGCCATTTTTTATTGGGAAGATTCTATGAACAAACATTTTCATAATTCAGTTTTGATTCTTTTCATCGATTACTAATGCATGCTCTTTGCAGATACTCAAGTAGATGAATCCATTTCATTCACATTTACTTTTCTCTTTCAATTTATTTTCAACTACACAAAAAAAGGTTAACGATTGAACGAGATTTTAAAGACTCAACAACAATAAAGGCTGTCATATTATCACTGATTCCTGATTGACTGCAGCAATGGGTTGTATATCCAAATCATAAGTTATGCTAATTAAACCAACACTTAGAATTAGTGCTACCAACAGTTTTGTATACTTTTAAATCATCTTTGCCCTTCGTAATACAAACTAATAAATGACATATGGTCCTCTGTCTGGTTTAAGACATGATGTCATGATCTCAAAATATTCTTAGTGAGCCCTTCCCTTCGTGAATAACATGCTGCTATGAATTTTAAACATAATTCAAAAGAAAACTTACATCAAAGTCTCCAACTAAAATTAAAATTGATGATAGATTCAATAATCATTCAGCATATTCAGTTTATTAATTTATTTTATTGCTAAAAAGGCACAAGTACAGGCATCATGTTGATTATTTCACCATAAATGATAGCACCAAAAACTGACATCTCCAGAACTTTCCTTTGTCTGATAGGCACTCACTTAGCAATGGACAAAACTTAACACAATTACAAAAACAGGGAAAGAAACAGAGAGAGAGAGAGAGAGAGAGAGAGAGAGATGACTCAGTATGAAATAATAATCATAGTATTTTCCATGCTTTCCACTCCCAGTGCTTTGAAGATTCTGGATATTCTTGATCAAATTAGCACCATGTGATGTTGGATGACTTGATACAAAACTACAGATTTTTTTACATACTATACAGTGAATAAAAACAAATACATGTGACTTACATGATGTGACATTAATACAAAACTAAATAATCCAAGATAACATGAGGTGAATAATCTTAAAAAAAATAAAATAAAAATAATATTTGGTAGTGTTTGGTTATATCAGTACAGACAGCAGTCATATGAAACAAAAATACATTTTGTTGTCCAGTGTTTGAAAATATAAGATGCTACAGCAAATGGAGTCAGCAGACTGACAGCAAATCAATAGTGGTTATCAAATCTATGATCTATATAATCACACAGCTAATCGAAACATTTGGTTTCTTGTCTGCAAGTACCGAAGGTTTACACAAACTAATAAATGCATCACTTTGGGCAGTCTACTCAGATTTGGAATTAAATAAATCGCACTTGACAAATATCAACATGGCACACCGGTGATCATCAGGCCAAAAGTAAATTACACAATGAGGCAGAGCATCAAAACCAGATCAAAATACAGGGATGACCATGTCATCCGATAATTGCACTTAATAAACGTATTTACATCACTCGCCCGGTCCAAAGCGTTGGCACTCATCCTTCCTTTAATACTTTCATGTGTTTTTACATTTGATAAAATAGCAGATGCAGCAATAGAAACTCTCCATTCATTTAAACAAAGTGGCTGAGCTACCACCGAGCCATTGTGTGATCCTCATACACAGCGATGATTTGAAACTGAGATTGGAAACATAAGATCTAAAGACACCATTATGCGTTGTTCATTTATGTTTGAGGTAGCTCAGTTGTGAAATGATTTACACTGCATAGCTGGCAAGCATACTTTCCCTTTTGTCCTCATGGTCATACAAAAATACATTAACATCATATGTCATTATTACAAATATTCATAGAAAATGATTTTTTTTTTCGTCTCAAATTTTCTAGAAGGTCAGACTTCAGTGCCGTCATTCAGGTTGTTGTGGAGTTTGACCTCCAGATTGACCTGTTTGACCTTGACCCCATTGACTTTGTAGGTGTCAGTGTTCTTGTTTAGGACGTTGACATTTCTTACAGAGCAGTGCTTGCTGTTAAGGTTTTTCTCCAGACGTTCTATGCAGACCTCCACCTTCGTGTTCAGAGGATAATCCTCCACCTCCTTCTCAGACCTCTTTTTTACAACCCTGCGGCACTTCCTGACCATGAGACAGAAAGCTAGAAGGACCAAGAAAAGTAGGACGAAGGCTGCCACTCCACCCCCAATGGATCCTCCCATTTGGGGATTGAAGGTGCCCGATGGTTCCACTTCAAGCTTCAAGGTCTTCATGTTGGTGCCATTTTTCACCTGGTCACCTTCATTGTCGTAGATCAGGGATTCATCCAGCATTAGGCGACCTGAACGGTCCACCAGATCTCGCCGGCTTCGTTTGAGCTCATAGGTCACTGAGCGTTGGATCCTGGGAGCAGAAATGGAATCGGGTCCAATAACGTAGATGACCTGGAGGTACCATTGGTGCCCAGCCTCAACCTGAAGAAATGCAACAAATAGGATTTTTTATAAACGCAAAAATAAAAAGCTCTTGTACTTTAATCAAGTTCCCTATAGTCATGGCAGACTGTTAGTCTGGCAACTTTCTCAAAACAAATAGATTAAGGCATTTCCCTGAAGGGTACAATTGAATAGCTTTGGCTCTGACATTTGCCAGGATTTCTAGTATGTGTCAAAGAGAAGGTCTGTTTAACAGTTTGACTTTTTGGGAGAATCTTACAGCCACTGACCTTATAAAGGGCATCGACCTTCATTGTGAAGCCGTCTACACCTGGCATCGCAGACAAGGACTGGAGGTCAGGAATGTCAGATGCAAAGTTGGCCTCAAAGGGAACATCGTGGAAGTAGCGGTCGCAAACATCAGGCTGCTTCCGGTCCTATGCGATAATTTTTTTACAATTATTACATGGCTCTCTGGAATACTTCATTCTGATTGGTCAATCATGGCATCCCATTATTTATTATTTCAGAATATTCACTGTCACCTATGGCAACGCTATATATCACCCCGCTTAACCGGAACTGGCGTCATCTTGTGTCACAGTTATTGTCTGAACTGAAAATTACCTCAGAGGATATAGTAACATTAATATTATTGTAATGTTGTTGCAATACTTGTCTTGGCAGATTATCTTTCTTAGTGGAAGCTTTAAAGGGTTAGTTCACCCAAAAATGAAAATTCTGTCAAAAATGACTCGCCCTCATGTCGTTCCAAACCCGCAAGACATTCATTCACAAATCTTTGGAACACAAATATCACAAAAAATATATTTTTAATGGAATCCGAGAGCTTTCTGTCCCTCCATTGACAGCTACGCACCTGCCAATTTCAAGCCCCAAAAAGGTAGTAAAGACATCATAATAGTAATCCATGTGACTCCACTGGTTTAACCTCTTTTTTAAGTAGCGACCCAAGAGCTTTGCTTTGAGTGCCTTTCTTGAGCAGCAAATCAGCATGAAATGTATGCATAGCATATAAGCATAGTATGATTTCTGAAGGATCATGTGACACTAAAGACTGAAGAAATAGCTGCTGAAAATTCAGCTTTGCATCACATGAGTAAATTACATTTTAAAATATATTAAAATAGAAAATAGTTATTTTAAATTGTAATAAAATTTCACAATATTACTGCTTTTTTCGGTATTTAAAATAAATGCAGCCATGGGGAGCATAAGAGACTTTCAAGAAAATCTTACCCACTGTAATAAATAATATAGAGTGTAATATATAATATACAGTAATTTAAATCATACGTTATGTATATGCTTGGTGTCTGGGTCCTGATCACAGGGCTTATTGAAAATGGATAACTGTATATTTTCTTTTAGTTAATAATTGATCGTTGCCATAATTTGTCCACCTTTTCACTTATTTTAGATGCATCTTTAAAACTTTCCCCAGTAAAATCGTATTACAGCTGTCGTCTCAATATTAATTCCAAGGTATACAAAAAGAGTTTGATCTTCAAAATATCACTTGAACATTTCCACCGACAAAAGTATTTCAGTTAAAACATAACACCAAGTGAATCTTGTTAGACCGGTTAAACTGGTCTGGGTTTGTTACAATAGACACATACCAGAAGCAGGAACCTGTGTTTGAGGTGCTTGTTCGGTTGAATGCAGCCATACTGAGGGCCTTCGTTATACAGGGTGCCTGTGGGGTCGAAGAAGGGCACATAGCCATCCCGCCCAGTACACAAATATACTTTCTCCAGCTGCAGCTTGTAGGCTGAATTCAGGTTCTGGTCAGGATTCCACAGTACTCTACCATAAAGCGTTTGACCTGCATAATATCAAACAATGAATAAAGGAACGCATAATGGTGGCAATAATCCTCAGTTTTCATTGATTTGCTCATTTTACCCATCGAAAAGGCTCCTTTATAGTCCATCTCAGCCACGGACATGTCTGCGAGAGCAGGATCCATTAAAAAGACTTTCTCGTTATTACAAAGCTGGAACTCAGTATTCAGCGAGTAGACCACAGGAACAGGGCGGTTGGTCTGCTGGAAGGCGATGGGCAGCAGGAACCTATCGATTGAAAGAGAGTGTTACAAGCCCTTGCACGTTGATGAATACTCTTGTTGATTCACACAAACAGTCTGAGTCTGATGAAACCAGTAAAAGTGGATGACAACTGCAATATCTTTAAACCCTGCTGGCTCAGCTCAGAAAAAAACATCTTCAACACAAAAAGTCATTTAAGAGCCCGCAAGGAGTTATCAATGGAAAAGCTCCATGGTAACATACTTCTCTTGAGCATGGGCCGTGCAGGAAAGAGGCTTATCCCCAGAGTCAACCCATGCCTGTGTTGGCTGTACTGTGCAGGGGATGAGGAAGACTGTGTACTCTCCAGAGTAGTCTTTCCTAGAGCACAACAGCAAGCGCACGGTCAGTGGCATTAAGGTAGGTACACTTTGTTGATGTGACAGCATTAGACTTCACGCTGCTCACCTGCTGTAGGAGCTTGTGGCTCTCCAGAGCTGGTAGGGTGAATCAAAGGACTGTGCGCTCCACACCAGCTGCAGGTCAAATTCAATGCCTCCTAAGTGATCTGGAGCCATCAGATGAGACTTCTGTCCAGGGAGGGTATGATGTTCAGGGACAAATTGACCTAGAGGGACATGAAAGTTGTATCACTCACTCAAAATTCGGTCAAACGCATCCGTCTAGAAAAACAATGGAAAAGTAGTGGAGTGGAATAGAAAAATGCGGTCTGTGCAAACAAATAACACAGACTACAGACCTCTGAACTTGGCATGGGTTTTGAACTCAATCACCAGTCGTCCGTCATCCCTAATGAATATCCGAATGATCTGTAATCTAGCTGACAGTACGCTATCTGTCTGAATTCCTAGAGTAAAGAGACATTCATAAGCAATCAGTCAGCATCAGCTGCAACATTAACACAGTTAGATGATGACATCAGGTAATACAACACAGATTGTTCCTGAGTTTGTCCAATGGTTTTGGGTCTGTTGATGAAACTACATGTACCTGTTCTCCATAAGACTGTGTCGTAGAAGAAGGAGAACTCCATCTCTGTGTGGTGCTCCAGGGAGGCCCATCCACGAGGAGCCGTCACATAGATGTAGGACACATAGAGCGGCACCTGAACAGTCAGGAACGACTGAGCCGAATCTCTGACCTGCAAAAATGCAACCACACACTCATTTGAATTGCTGTATGGACTTAATCTGCCACATCAGATTTCAGCTAGACAGGAATATTTGTACATAATTTGTGATGCAAAATGCAAATCATGTGTTCAAACGAACCTGAAAGTCAGCAGTTACTGATCCTCCACATACATCGATAAGCTCTGTCATGTCATAATATGCATCAAATGTCCATATGCAGCTTTTCAGATTGAGATGCTTGTATAGCTGGATGGTTCTGGGTTCTCGAACACCAGGGTTGAACTGGTATGGACGGTCATATCCAGGGCCCAGGGATATGCTGTCATATGACACGTCATCCAAGAAGCCGGTTTCTGGGTGAGAATTAACGTGTTTTCAGAGTTGAAAAATATGTTTTCATTCTCAATATATATATATATATATATATATAATTCTTATATTTTACATTTAACTCCATACTAAAGCATTCTTCTGTAAAGATAATTCCAATAATTCTGCATCATAGGAGAAGGCAATTTTGCCAACTACTTCATGTAGAATATTAACCTTATTTTTCAACACAGAAGTAAGCTATTTCCAGTGAATGAGCGAGACTTTCGATTCATAAGTAAATAACTAGAAGAATAAAGTGCAGTAAACGGTAAAACTAATTGCACTACAAACCAGGGTATTTATGGTTATGACACTAAATTTAAATAATATGAATACAAATACCAGTTTGCAACATAAAGCAGCATAACAGTTAAAATAACTGGAAGCGGCAAATACTGGAAGCCTTGCACGTTTAAGTTAAAGACAGGTGGATAAGATTAGTTTGTATCTGCTTTGATCTGATCTGGTCTACTGTAGTATGCGGCTACTCTCACCAGAAATGCCATGTAGGTCTTTAAGTGTGACCAGGTTGGAGCAGACGTGCTGCTGACGGTAAATAGACTCGGAGAGCAGGAAGTGTAGGTTATGCAAAGGCATGGTGGACACCAATGGAAGCATTCCATCCTGATGAGGGATCTGCACTGAGATATGGATCCTGTTCAGAGAAAAAAAAAAGAAAAAAAAACTTTATAAAATGTTAAAACTTTGAAGTACTGAACATAGGTTGGAAAATGTATTGGTTTGGATTTGCAGTTGTCTTGACAGGTTTATTTTTTCAAACGTATATATTCATTTTGATCTTGTTTTGCCCAGAGGCAAAAATGATGTAGAGCTCTACAAACCTACCAGCTGCGGTTTCAATCAAAACCCTGTCTCTCAAAAAAAAATCGACTGGAATCTGTCTGTTACGTCTGTAACATAATTTGCTTACAAAAAGTCTCTTCTGACCTGTTTGGATGCTCTTTGTGTTTGACATCCAGGTATTTTAGACTGGCTATAAAGGACTGGGCCTGGAAGCCTCGAGCGGTTCCTGTGGTGACGGGGGTGTGACATATCGATCCCTCAGTGCCTATAGTGACAATGTTGCTCCTCAGTGGAGTTCCCAGATGCCCGGCTTTATCTCTGGCCTGAGCTACACAACGCACATGGAAGCGTCTGCTGAAATAGATACTGTCCAGGACCTGTGTAGCAAAATTATTGATTTAACTACAGGAACTTAAAAGTTGCAAAAAGTGAAAATGCTTCCAGATCATATTACATTTGAACATATGCATATTAAATATGACTACTGATTGCAGTAATTTGAAGTTTTAGGTACCGGCTAGATTAAAAATAATTGTAATATTCTATCTATGACAAACAATTATAAAAAAACAACAGACTAACCATGTGATTGACTGTGGTGTAAGGTGTGTTATCCGTCACTGTCTCAAAGGGTGACCGTGCTCCGCTGGTGTCTGTAGGAGTTGCGACCTCCCAGCTGAAGTGGACAGAGGTCTGGTTGATGCCTGCCTCCTCACAGCGCTCTCTCATGACTGAGTATTTGGGGTAATGGGGGTCGCAGGGAGTCACACAGACCAGCGGATATCCTGGAGATGGAGACTTCTTACTGCCCTCTTTAGTGACCTCCTGGACATAGTCATAGTCTGACAGAGACACCACCTGTGAGGAGAACCAAAAGTCCACATGAAACCGGACTTTAATAGCATGACTCAAAATCAAAAGACTTCTGAGATCTCACAGTTATAATATTAGATTTATGGATCAAGACAAATATAAATAAATGAGTACAATTGAATATAATAAAAAATGAATGTTCAGTGACATTGAAATAACATACTGATTTCTAAAGTGACTTTTGTGACATCTATGCAGTGATTAACTTATCTGTCACAATATTGTAGGCAAATGTCTTAAATTTCCAGACTTTGAGCAGAAAATTTGAGAAAAAAAAAAAATATATACACTACCATTCAAACATTTAGGTTCATTAATTATTTTTTATTATTTTACTTTTATTTAACAAGGGCACATTAAATTAACCAGAAATGACACTAAAAGTATTTATGTTACAGAATATTTCTATCTCAAATAATTGCATTTCTTTTTCAATTAATCAAAAATAATGAAAACATTGTATTACAGTTTCCACTAAAATATTAAGCAGCACAACCATTTTCAACAATGATAAGTAACAGTATGAAATGTTTCTTGAACACCAAATCATCATATTAAAATTATTTCTGAAGGTTCATGTGACACTGGAAATCACAGGAGTAAATTACATTTTAAAATATATTTATTGGAATTTTTTTTTTGGAATACTGTTTTGATTTTGATCAAATAAATGACCGCCCTGGTGAGCATAAGAGACTTTTAAAAAAAGAAAGAAGGGTTCTTACAGAACCCAAACTTTTGAATGGTAGAGTGCAATCAATCTGATTAATTAATATGATGCAATTCAGTTAAACATTTTAATCGAACTGACAAGTATTCAGATTTTGATATTCTAAATATCAGTCCCACAAGCATCTACTGTACATCTCTTACAATGGGTGGGGCTGGAAGGATGAGACTTCCTGCAGCTTCTTGATCTAGGATTGTGACTGTTGCCATGGTAATCTCTCCAAGCACAGCTTCAACAGGGTCGTCTGGACCAAGGACCAACGAGAAAGACTCATGCCACTCTCTGTCCTCATTGGACAGAATCTCTACCTTAAACAGGATGTGGTCCACACCTGAGGACACAACAGAATTTGTATCATTGATTAGAATGAAGGTATAAAAGTACTAAAAAATAAATAAACAAATATATGACTTACCAGGGCTGAACTTAAGGACTCGACTCTTGGGGTTATAGTCTACACCTGATTGTGCCGATCCATCCCTTGTGCTGCATCGGATCTTGGAGGTGCGGTCAAGGTCTCCTTTACGAATTACCTTGATATTCAAAACCTCGATTCCATCTGGACCAGGGGGCTCACGAACTTGGTATGAGGCTTGTTCAAACTCAATCGTAGGTGCTGAAAAGCATGATGTGCACTTTTTTTTACATTTACATATATGCATTTGGCAAACACTTTTATACAATGCAACTTACAGTGCAATCAAGCTATACATTCTATCACCCTGATAATTGAATCCATGGCTTCCTGTTGCCAAGTTCTACCAAAGCTTTCTTTTAACATTTGAATGGTACAAATGAGTATTTTTGTGTTTAAGATTGTGTTTCAAGCAACACGCTTACTACTCACCATCTTCATCATTTGTGATGGTCACAGTCACAATGTCGTTGACTCCAATCATGGCTCCAATCCAGTGGTCACCCTGTGGGCTTCCAAGGTGGACCTGGAACTCCTCTTCAGGCTCAAACACTGAGTCATCTTGAATCAATATAGTACAATTCTTCACCTGCCAATAGAAAGCAAGAGGTTTTAAAATTCCTTGTCCATCATTCTTTTGTTTCAAAGTAAAAATTTCTGAAGTGATTATAAATGAATTAATGACAAAACACATTTATCGTACCTTCTCCCCTTTTCGGAAGGTGATCCTAGAATCGTCTGCATTTCTCCTCTCCTCAAAGTCGTCCATTACCATGGCGGACATTGTACGTGTGAAACATCGGACGGAAGACTTGTAGGACAGATCTCCTGTCCTAAAAATTGGGATGTGCAGGACACCATCTTTTTCCTTTATGGTATACACCAGCTTCTCAAACTGCATGCTAGGTACTGTAAGAAGAAAGCGTATGATGTTACAAGCTTGCTAAATCACAGTGATAACCATTGTAATGGACAAGTAAACGCACTGTCTTGGGTGGTGTCCGTGATGTAGACAGAAGCTTCATATGGTTCAGTCAGGACCGCTCCGTTAGGAGAGCTAAGAAACACAATGAAGGACTCTTTCCCTTCAATTGTAGGGTTCTGGATGTCATCCATTATGGTCAAACTGCATGTCTACGCAAAACAATAATAATAAAAAATCGTGATAATTGATTTTATTGAAATGAGGCCTGTAAATACCAATCGTCTTACAGTTTGTCAGAACACATGTGAGAACAGTCTAGTTTTATTACCTCCTCCGTCTTGCCTGGTTTAAACTCCACCTTTTTGGAACTCGGGATGTAGTCAACACCGGGCGTTGCTGAATCTTGTTCTGCAGGACGTGTGGCACACCACACAGAGGTTACTGAGGAGAGGTCACTGCCCTGCCGCAGAACAGGGATTTCAATGGTGCCTGTGGGAAGATATGTCAGACTATTAATAATACATAAGGGTATTGTATTGGACAGATTACAAAACTGACACCCATGATATTGTCTATGGCAGATGATCTCCACCAACCTGCATCTTCACTGAAGGTGAAGGACCCGTTGCCCAGGAGGACAGTGGAGGCATCATTTGGCCCGTCTATGACGACTTTAGCCACGGTGACATCACCCATCCGTGCATTGTCTGAGGCGTCCGAAAGCACCAGCTGAAACTCCTCAGAGAGTTCATACTCGCTGTCATCAATCAGCTTTACGTCACAGGTGGACATGCTCACACCTGGGCCAAAGATGACTCTGTTGTCACTGCTCATGCCACGGGTCTTATAGTCAGAGCCGGACTCCAGAGCGTGAAGGCTGCTGCCCCGGGCTGACTTAGGCACAGTGTAGCAGAGGGCCGAGACTGTGCTGCTGGTGTCACCTGATCAAAGACAAGAGATGATGATGTAAATTTTTCACATATTTTTAGTCCTACCATCAATAGACTATAATTTACAAATGTACACATGTACACATTAATATTCATTGCCTTCTTGACTTCAGACATTTTTGATTATTGAACTTAAAGCCTCTCAGAACAAGTAGCAAGTTTTTATGGATTAACCATATAAAGAGCAATTTAGTTGAGCCATTTGTTCATTGTTAAAGAAATACTCCAGGATAAATATAAAAAAAGAACAACATTTTAGCTGATAAATCAATATTTATTAATCATTTAAATTAATATTAAAGCTGATAACCGACAAATGGCCAATATTGAAAATACTTTGTCTAAATAAACACTAAATTAATAAATTCTGGTTGATAAGCCATTTATTTTCATGTTATGGTCGAAAACCGACAAATGCTCAATATTATAATGTATAATATTTATAATACTGGATTTAGGGATCATAATATTATAATGTGCAGTATTAAAAATGTTATATTTTGATCATTTATTTTGAGATTATCTTAAGATTACATTTAACAGTTAATAAATTATTAGTGTTTATTAAGTTATTTAATGAAGCAAAAGTATTAATATAAAAATTGGGGAAAATGTTCAATGTACAAAAATGTAAATGTAAAAAGTACAAAATGTTAATAAATGCAATACTGACTGATACCGATAAACGAATCTCTAATATAAGTTGATTAACAATATAGCACCGATATATCATGTACCTCTACATACAATTTAAACGATACACACAACAACCCCAATATTCAGATTAGGACAGGCCCTTAAATTATTACTTTAAATATGCAGTCACATTCTTGAGCATTATTGTCGGGAATACGATTAGTAACATATGCATATCTGAAAAGCTTTTAAAAGCTTTTTTTGTAGGAATTGGTTCCACTGACCCTTTCTCTCAATAGGTGCAAAGATAAAGCCTTTGCTCTCATTGACGTGGTAAGTCTTCTTATCAAACTGCAGGCTGGGTTCATCCTCCGTGTCATTGATATTGACTTTAGCTCGGGTCACTGACCCCAGTAGGGCGTACACTGGCATACTCAGCTCCACATTAAAGCTCTCGATGTTCTCAAAGACCTGGTCATCGTTGATAACAATGGTGCACACCTTGGTGTCTTCTCTCTCATCAAACTGAACCTGAAGAACATTAAAAAGCTTCAGAATGTTCTAGACTAATAATCCATCCATCAAATCAAAGGGAATTTGATATTATATAGTAATAGAACATAGAACATACCTGTCCAGCATACTCAACGTAGTCCTGTTGTCCGACCCGAGAGCCCATGCTGGAGGTGGAGGTGGCAGTGCCTTGTTCGGTACGACAAAGCACAATAGCATACTGGTTCAGATTTCCAGTCCTCTTTACTGTGACCGCCACGGTTCCATCTTTTTCACTCACATTGTAGCTGCAGACAGAAGACAAAACATTACTAAGAATTAATTTCATCAATTCATAACATAAACAGGTTGGTTGGATGAAGAACAAAATTCGAGGCAGGCACACCTCTTGTGCTCAAAGCTGATAAGAGACCACTGGATGTGGAACACATTATCGCTGACGATGTTGGGTTTGCTGTCCTTCACAAGAAACTTGAAGTTGTCCATGGTCTCTTGAACCCTATCCTCACTCAGAACGTATCGGATAAGGCCTAGGTTTATGTCAGCTGCAAGACAGAATACATTTAGATTACATTTTACAACTCCAAATGCACTAGCAGAATTTGATGCAGGCGCATTTAGTATGCAACGCCAGGTGCACACTACAAGACTGAAGCTTGTCGGCCTGCACACTCATTTTGTTTTTGTACAAAACTAATCAGTCTTGGGCCTTCCCTTTCAGACGCAAACATGTATGGGAGGAGAGTATTTAAATGAATTACGCAAGGTGATTTACTAAGGTTTGCACAAGTCTGTTTACTGGTATTTGCGCCATTATTTACCGCCCAAAAAAGCATTTCTTAAACCAGACGCTAATTTGCGCTGCTCTTGGGAGATTGCGATGGTCATTATGGAAATGATCCGTTTGCTTCTGTGTTCTTTAATTTGCGTGTCTTCAGTAGATCACGTGCAGAACTTTCCACTCCCATCTGCGCTATTTTGGAATTGCGCTCTTACGCTAATTTGCCCTGTTTAGTAAATCTGGCTCTTGGTGTGTCAATTACAAGATCATTCTCCTCCCCAACTGTAATTATTATCCCAAAATTCGTTCTCATACTAATTCAGAGCCAGAGTTGATTCTTGAAAACAGGTCATTGAACAATATGGTGGGAGGCTTGTGGAACAAGGAAAAACAAACATAAAGACAGTGGTTAGGGAGACGTGGGCAGCTTTAGTCAGGGTAAATTGCCTATCTAATTGGTTGAGGATTAAAACGAGGCTGTCTATGTGTTAGCTATGCTTTAGGTTTTTTTTGTAACAGCATAGCTTCAGCCATGTAGTGTGCTCTTGGCTTTGGGAGGTGTCCATAATACCTTGCGTGAAAGAGGTGATGGGTTTGCCAGGATTGAGCTTACTCTCCAGGTAGCCGTGTTTTGCTTCTGTAGTGACTTCATAAGTCAGCTGTCCATCATCTGTGTCCGGATCAATAGTGAGAAGCTCTTTCTTGGAGATCAGATTGGTGGCCTAAAATTGCATTTCACATCAAAATTGTACTCAATAATTTGGTTGAGCACTAATGCAAGATAAAACCAGTAGGAGGCAGAAGTGTACTGTTAAGTTGAGACGTCA
The DNA here is from genome assembly GCF_951802725.1 of Rutilus rutilus. Lineage (NCBI taxonomy): Eukaryota > Metazoa > Chordata > Actinopteri > Cypriniformes > Leuciscidae > Rutilus > Rutilus rutilus. The sequence goes on from NC_140221.1 coordinate 24,209,246, forward strand.
ACATCTCATTGATTGATCGCATTAATTAATTGAGCTCTTATTGATTATACATACAAATAGAGTTATTAAAGTGACCTTATTTTCCATGTACTCCAGCCAGTGCAAGCCCAGGTTGGTGACAATACGAGGGGTCCCGTCATCAACAGGTGAAATGTCAATTTTAAACTTTTGTGGAGCAGCTGTGACAACCTGAAACAATAGATATTATTTTACATATAGACATTATGTAAATCCTCCTGGCTGATACAAACCCTGTTTCATGTATTACCATAAGAGTAATTGCTTCTCATTTACCAACAATGCTCACTTTAATATCCATTCAATCCTAGATAAAACCTATTTAAATTCTAAAGTGCTGAGTAATGGTGTTCTAGGACTTCCAGATTAAACAATGTCATAGGGCTGCTATTTTGTCATCTAATGACAAGACGAGGTGCCCCTTCAATATCTACCGAGACCATTTACCTCCCGGAACAGCTGACAGCCAGCTGACGCAGCTAGAAGAGGAAAAAGCTACTGCTGACGGATGGAGTTATTATGATGGAGGGAGAGAGAGAGAGAGGGAGAGCTGTCATGCTCCCTAAATGGCTACGTTAAACAAATGGACTCGATACCTTTAGGTGATTCATATGGTAATTCATATTCCTTGTGTCTTTATGTCTTTTCCATATGTCATTATAAATATGAAGAAATGAGCAATACACACACAAAAAAAAACAAAAAAAAACATAAGTTTATGTGCATACACTACCGTTCAATAGTTGGGGTTGGGAAGATTGTTGGTAAGTCTCTCATGCTCATCAAGGCTGCATTTATTTGATCAAAATACAGTAAAAATGTAAATATTGTAAAATATTATTGCAATTTAAAATAACTGTTTTTATATATAAATATATATTAAAATGTAATTTATTAATGTAATGGCAAAGCAGAATTTTCAGCATCATTACTCCAGTGTCACATGGTCCTTCAGAAATCATTTTAATCAAGAAACATTTCTTGATGAAATGAAAACAGTTGTCCTACTAAAAAACATTCTTTGAATAGAAAGTTCAAAAGAACAGCATTTATTTGATATAGAAATCCTTTGTGGCATTATGTCTTTACTGTCACCGTTGATCAATTTATTGCATCCTTACTGAATTGAATTAAATAAATACAATTATAAAAACATACTGACTCCAAACTTTTGAACAGTAGTGTATATTTGTGTAAACTTTCCATTGACTTTTCTTATTCAAGTAAACATAATGCTTTTTTTTTTTTTTTTACCAGTAAGGAGCATCCTCACAGGGAGATCACCCTGCAGCTTTTCCCACTGAAGCTAAATTAAGAAAGCTGAGATGTTAGTGAGGCCAGCAGGAGGCGCTCACCCTGTAGTCTGTGTGGGTCATTAAACTGCAGTATAATGACGGGGACACTATGCTTTAAAAAGGCACTGTCCTTCAGATGACATGTTAAACTGAGGTCATGACTCTCTGTGGTCATTAAAAATTCCCAGGGTGTTTCTTGAAAAGAGTATGGGTGTGACCATGACTAAAAGAGTCCAATTAGTCTCTATAAGTCCTCTCTATGAGTTTTTACAATATTTTAGAGGATATGTTCAGAAATATGGTCATCTAATATAACACTGACGACAACTGGCCACATGGACAAGCTCAAAGAACACAGAAAGTCTACCTACCTCTTTTCCAGCCTCTTCGATGATAAAGAACATGTTGGTGCCATCACCGACAGTGAAGGTGAATCGGTCTTTGAGGGAGTTACTGCCGTCATGGTTGTAACTGATGCGGTTCTGATAGATGTCGTCCATAGTGAAGGTGTTGGTCTGACGGTAATGTTGACCATTACTTGTGCGCTCGATGGTCCCGTGACGAGGAGCCTGAACGATAGTGAATGTAACAGAGTCCTCCTAACAGAGAATTGGATAGAGAGATTGTCAAACAGGTCTGAAAACAAATTAAATTGCCACTAAGAAGTACATGAGCGCTGAAGTTTAATGCGACGGATGTCAGCTGCCTGTATGCACCAGAATATGTGAGTCGAGCAGTAATCTGAACAGTAATTTCTCTCTCGCTCAAAGTGATCGGGAATCACTCCGGGTTTTCCATTTTCATCTCCTCATCCGCTCCTGGCTCGCTCTCCGCATTGGTAAAACATGATTGTTCATAATTTTGTCTACGTATATTAAATAACAGAGAAAGTTACACTACTGTTCAAATGTTATAGGTCAGCAAGGATGCATTAAAATGATCAAGCAACAGTAAAGATATTTAATATGTTACAAAAGATTTCTATTTCAGGAATATATATATTTTTTTAAATTATATATATATATACAGTGAGGAAAATAAGTATTTGAACACCCTGCTATTTGGCAAGTTCTCCCACTTGGAAATCATGGAGGGGGCTGAAATTGTCATCGTAGGTGCATGTCCACTGTGAGAGACATAATCTAAAAAAAAAAATCCAGAAATCACAATATATGATTTTTTAACTATTTATTTGTATGATACAGCTGCAAATAAGTATTTGAACACCTGTCTATCAGCTAGAATTCTGACCCTCAAAGACCTGTTAGTCTGCCTTTAAAATGTCCACCTCCACTCCATTTATTATCCTAAATTAGATGCACCTGTTTGAGGTTGTTAGCTGCATAAAGACACCTGTCCACCCCATACAATCAGTAAGAATCCAACTTCTAACATGGCCAAGACCAAAGAGCTGTCCAAAGACACTAGAGACAAAATTGTACACCTCCACAAGGCTGGAAAGGGCTACGGGGAAATTGCCAAGCAGCTTGGTGAAAAAAGGTCCACTGTTGGAGCAATCATTAGAAAATGGAAGAAGCTAAACATGACTGTCAATCTCCCTCGGACTGGGGCTCCATGCAAGATCTCACCTCGTGCGGTCTCAATGATCCTAAGAAAGGTGAGAAATCAGCCCAGAACTACACGGGAGGAGCTGGTCAATGACCTGAAAAGAGCTGGGACCACTGTTTCCAAGGTTACTGTTGGTAATACACTAAGACGTCATGGTTTGAAATCATGCATGGCACGGAAGGTTCCCCTGGTTAAACCAGCACATGTCAAGGCCCGTCTTAAGTTTGCCAATGACCATTTGGATGATCCAGAGGAGTCATGGGAGAAAGTCATGTGGTCAGATGAGACCAAAATAGAACTTTTTGGTCATAATTCCACTAAACGTGTTTGGAGGAAGAAGAATGATGAGTACCATCCCAAGAACACCATCCCTACTGTGAAGCATGGGGGTGGTAGCATCATGCTTTGGGGGTGTTTTTCTGCACATGGGACATGGGACTGCACTGTATTAAGGAGAGGATGACCGGGGCCATGTATTGCAAGATTTTGGGGAACAACCTCCTTCCCTCAGTTAGAGCATTGAAGATGGGTCGAGGCTGGGTCTTCCAACATGACAATGACCCGAAGCACACAGCCAGGATAACCAAGGAGTGGCTCTGTAAGAAGCATATCAAGGTTCTGGCGTGGCCTAGCCAGTCTCCAGACCTAAACCCAATAGAGAATCTTTGGAGGGAGCTCAAACTCCGTGTTTCTCAGCGACAGCCCAGAAACCTGACTGATCTAGAGAAGATCTGTGTGGAGGAGTGGGCCAAAATCCCTCCTGCAGTGTGTGCAAACCTGGTGAAAAACTACAGGAAACGTTTGACCTCTGTAATTGCAAACAAAGGCTACTGTACCAAATATTAACATTGATTTTCTCAGGTGTTCAAATACTTATTTGCAGCTGTATCATACAAATAAATAGTTCAAAAATCATACATTGTGATTTCTGGATTTTTTTTTTTAGATTATGTCTCTCACAGTGGACATGCACCTACGATGACAATTTCAGACCCCTCCATGATTTCTAAGTGGGAGAACTTGCAAAATACCAGGGTGTTCAAATACTTATTTTCCTCACTGTATATATATATATGGAAACAGTTATTTTAAATTGTAATAATATTTTAAAATATAACTTTTGGGGAGCATATTGTAAGAGATAAATCATTATTATTTTTTATTTTTTTTAATCTTACCGACCCCAAACGCTTGAACGGTAATGTAGTGTATTACAAAATTCTCTTTTAGGCAAGCCATTTCACTCTGCGATCATCTTTGAAACGCCTCTCAGGCAGCTATTTCAGTCATGAAAGTGCAGCAGAGCTCATATCTCTTTCAATGGGGAAATATCAAATTCTCCAAAGCTGTTCACCAAGTTTACGATTAAATTTCAAATTTGAAATCACCAATGAAATCTGACAACAACTGTCTAATAAATGTGGTTTCATATGTTAAAGTAGTATTAAAAAGCCTTATTTTTCAGGCTGGAGCAGTCAATCCTAAACCTGCGTCTCAAAACAATGGCTGCGCACGAAATCGCATACTCTCTTGAGTAGGTACTTATTTTGAACAAGTAATTACTTCACGACCGCTAAAAAAGTACATGATCTGACCATGCAAATCCACTCTCCACTTCTTCTCCACGGTGCAATCTCTGGTCTGGTTCATTTTTAAGATCTAAAGTTGTATCTGTTAACATTTACGTACTGTGAACTAACATTAATAAATGCTGTAGAAGTATTGTTCATTGTTAGTTCAATGTAGTTAACTAATGTTAACAAATGAAATCTTATTTTAAAGTGTTACTGTAAATTTTTACACTATATCAAGAATAAATAAAGCACAACCACAGCATAATTTGAAAGCACAGTCGGGGGAAACTTCAGTGAACGTTGATACCTCTGTGTCCGCATCCGTAGCCTTCAGCTCGAACTCAGTGATGGTCTTCCTCACTCCCTCCTGCACCCTCATCCCTGGCACCTGTAGGACGGGCAGAGAGTCGTCCACCGGCCGGATGGTGATGTAGAATGTCTGTGAAATCTGGAGAACAACAGCACAACAGTAATGAAATAATTAAATGCACACAGTGCTCAGTAATTGAATCTAGATATGAGCTCAATTGTTCTGCAGCACAAAATCTAATTTCCCACTAAATAGGTTTATGTAATTATCAAATCAAAGCAGAAAGAGAGAAAGCATAAAGAAAAGCAGACCACTGACAGCTAAAAACTCATCTTTCATAAAAGTTTGGAAAGAAAACCTAGAAAATTTGTACATTTAAGATGTACTAAGTACTTTGGATGTGAGGTATACTTAAAAAAATAAAAAAATAAAATAAAACATGATTAAAATAATGTAAAGTTACATGAGATGAAGACTTCAGTCATCAGTAGCCTAACAAACGCTGTTGTATTTTACATGGAGCAGATCACCTCATGTGGGCCGCCATGTTGGGATCACATGACCAGCAGAATACTTCTAACTTAATTCTTGTAACCATACTATAACTGGAGAATTTTGCTTATGGGATAAATTAATCATGGCTGACTGTCTAAACTTCTATATGGCATCAGTATTGCTTTTGCATCCATGCCACTAGGTGTCAGTATAAGTCTAAGTTGACTGCCATATGGAATAGTACACCATTAATAAAAAATGCATCTTTAATTAAGCAGCGCAGCACAAACACAGAGTGCATTTGCATTTCATTTTCCATTCAGAATGGCAGAAGAGTATGTTTCCTACTGGGAGAAGACCCTATTGTGTGATAACTTGAACGCTCCGGTATGTTAATCTATTTCAGACACTCACTAGGCAGCCTGTGTTTATTCAAGCTCTTTCGGCCCTAATTAGTGTGTGTGGGGGAGTGTATGTGTTTATAATGGAAAGAAAAGAGGTGAATGGAAGAGAGTAAGAAAAGGCGAGAGGGAGGGTTGAGATTACTGTGTGAGGAAGTGTGCTCAGCATGTGTGCAATGAGAAATAGAAAGAGAAAGGTGGGCATGTACAACATGTTTATATCCATATTAGTTATCGTGAAAAATGAGTGCGTGTATAATAATTTATTATGCCAAATTATATCATCAGCACAACAATTTGAGTGAAAAGTTGAATTGAAAAATCACATGATTTAGCCTCTTTCGCTTTTATGGCAGCACCCAGCATTATTTTAGCATTTATTAATATTTTCAATTAGCTTTTATTTTATATTTTTTATAACAAAATATATTTGTTTTATAACAAAAAGGATAGGATTTTTTTTTTTTTTTACATTGTAGGGACAAAATTTGTTCCCCAATAAGTTTATAAATAATAAAAAATGACTTTTTTTTTTGTTGGAAAATGTAAAAACACTGAATGTTTTCAGTAAGGGTTAGGTATAGGGGATAGAATGTAAACTGTGTACAGTATAAAAAGCATTATGTCAATGGAGAGTCCTCATAAAACACAAAACCTGTGAGTGTGAGTGTGTGTGCGTGTATGCACCTCATTTCCTCCATCAGATACGGTGAAGGTGAAGTCATCGGAGTGTGTCTCCTCTTCGCTGGTATGGACATACTGAATGTTGCGGGAGGCCAGGTCAGCCTGGGTAAATGTGCTAATCCTTGTTCCTGCAACAGGATCAAACAGTGCAAAACTCTCCAGTTACCAGCAGCCGACCACTTCATATACCGCACTTGGTATCAAATAATAATGTAAGATCAATTGCCACCATTAAAAATATCCCACAGGTCAACTGAAATGGATGAATAGAACATGCACAACAGCAGAAATCCCATTGAGTGCAGTCCGGGCAACACCGAGAAGGACAGGAAGAAAACTGAAAAATGATCTTCACCCATGACACCCTGATAGAGATCTATAGGCTCGATCCCATCTAATGAGTTCTCCGTCTTTATTTGAACATGATGTTTAGATACGAAACATACTATATATCTTCCATGCAATTTCGAAACATTTCCTGGCAGATGTGGCCAGCTTTTATAAATGTACTGCTCTGCTGAACAGTCCATACCGCACTAGGACTACAGACTATAAATATATATTATGATCTCTCAGGCTGTTCGGATTAAATCTTTGATAGAGACAGGAATAACAATGATGCTCTAGTATGTGCATTTGTGGATGAGCAGAGGTATGTACAGTGCTGGTCATTGAGCACAAAACCAAGCATCTGCAATGGCCATCCCAGTCCCTGACCTGAACCCTATAGAAAATGAGTGGGCTAAACTGAAGAGAAGATGCGCCAACATGGATCAGGGAATCTGAAGGATCTGGAGAGATTCTGTATGGAGGAATGGTCTCTGATCTCTTGTCAGGTGTTCTCCAAACTCATCAGGCATTATGGGAGAAAACTCAGAGTTATCTTGGAAAAAGGAGGTTGCAAAAAGTATTTAATAAAAGGGGGCAAATAATTGTTCCCAATGTGTTTTAGAGAAAAAAACATTTATTTCATAATGTGATTTTCCCCCCACTTTCAATTATTTTACTTCAATAAAATGTTAGATTTGTGCATTTTTTTTAAATAAAATATCAAAAGTAAAAAAAATGCAGATTTATTTTTTACAGCAATCTTTGATCATATTTAGGGGGCAAATAATTCTGACCAGCACTGTATGTGTATGTAGTCTAGTACATATGTGGCAGATTTGTGACTGTGTGAATACAGACTATATGCAATAGTGAAACTTCCCAGTGACCAGCAGTTCCCACCACTTCATATACTCCACTTGTAATCAAATAATAATGTAAACTCATCCACCACCATTATAAACCCCCCACGGATCAACTACATGGCCCTCTAAAGGCGTAAAAATAATAAATAATATAGCTTTAGGAAGCTACTTGAAAACTGTAGACTGCCAAGCTACTATCCATAATTCAATTAAACTACTCTTTTGAAAAGTTGCAAGCTACACCACAAGCTATAAATAAAAGGACATAACTGAATTGAAGCTATTTAAGTCTTTTGAATGTAGAACCAAGAGCATCACTAGACCTTTTTACTAGGACACAAGCCCCAGTAAAATATACTGTATATAAAAAAACATAAATCCTTGTCTGAACGTGGATACTACTATATACCAACCTGAGAATCATTTTCCCTGATAATATTGCAGCAAACATGTCATTACTGTTTTCTATCATTTTTTTTTAAATGAACTGCATGAACTGTCTGAACAACATTCACTAGAATGAATTACCTGGACATTACACATTTCGCTATACTACATCTATTTATCACTACAAATGAGATAGTGGACATTTTTGACAAGCGTAATTATTTCCTTAGCTTGCTCAGGGATAATTCTTCTAATATGACATTTCATTTTGTTACGCTACACTGCTACTTGTTGGACAAAGTAGCTTGTTACTGGAATATCCACATTATTTTGAAAGCTGAGCTACTGTTTTGAAACTGAATTATATAGTTCAGTTAACACTGTCACCACTTTTGGTTAGTCACTGCCACAACTTAAGTATGGCGTGTATTTGTCCGTTTTTGTGTACCTGGCTTGCTGGAATGTTCTAGATGGCCGAGCTGGGGCTGTTTGGTGATTCGATAAATAAGTTCATCTGGTTCACTGTCCTGATCTGTAGAGGAGAGCTGCAGTGTTGTGATCTTCTTCAAGGTGTTCTCATCCAAAACCAAACCCTTATTAACCACCACTGTGGGAGGAAGTCTGTCCTCTGAAAGAAAAAGAGATGGGGATGTTTCAAAATAACTTTCTTCTAACATTCCTGAACATGCACCTTTCAATGTCCCAAAATAAATTCTTGGCTCACCCAGAACACTAATGAAGAAAGACTGGTCAATGACTCTGTTTCCCTCAGGATCAACCAGGTTGAACTTGAAAGAGAAGCTGCCTCCACTTTCTCCCTTTTCATGAATGTATTCCACATGTCCTAACAGACGAGGTGCAAAAACCACATGAGACAATGCATCTCTGCATAGAAATTCCCTATGGATGATTATGTATGATGAGAGAGAGAGAGAGAGAGAGAGCAATGTAGGAAAAACCTTTGTTGATGTCATCCTGGGTGAAGCTGGTGACAGGTCCTTTGACAGATATCTGATCCTTGTTTCTGCCTGTATTCAGCAACAGGGATCCCACGCTCAGGTCTTTAGTGAGGGTAAACCGCAGCTTAAGGTTATCTGAATCTATGTCCGTTCCTTTCAGATGCTGCTCTGTGATCTTAGATGAGGAACCTGCCGGGAGGAATGAGCAATGGTAAGAGAAATTACACAGGTATTTAAGTTATTTATTAACATCAACTCAGTCTAACTAGGTATGAACCTCAATTATTGACATGAAGTGTTTCAATTGGTGCAACATAATGAACGAAACTGCAGTGGTTCTTAGAGTGTGGGGCGCTTTTCTAGTTCACTAATAAGTCTGGAAGAGGGAGATTAAAATTGCATAATGGCATAATTTCGGTCTGGTCTTCACACAAAGCTGTTGCATGGCTTCAGAAGACTTCTTATGTGCTTATTTTATGTGACTTTTATGTGCTTCTCATCCATCTCTTTTTGTGTTCCACATATTTAAAAAAATACAGAAATGATACGAGAGTGAGTGAAAGATGAATTTTCATTTCTAGCTGTACTATTCCCTGTACAAAAATTAAAATAGTTTTGTAACAAAATCATAAAGAAAATCAAACAACATTGTGGACCTACTGACAAAAAGTTATTTTTTAATGAAGAGTATAACTTTTTATTATTCAACAAAGCAGTGAAAACAGAAAGAACACATGCAATTTTCATTGTGTTTTTATTCTTCAATAAAATGTTTTTTCATCATTCAATAAAAAGTGAGAAGAAAAAACTAATATCACTGGCGCAATATTAAGATGCTCTGGACAAAAGCAATGAATAATTGAAACAATTTAAATATACTGTATGTATTTTTTCATAATTCAATATTAAGTACAGACCATTTGAAATAATAGTAATAGAAGATCTGCTCATGGTGAGGGGTTGGGCAGTATAGGGGACAGCATTAGTTTTTCTTGTTTCAAATAGTTGTTTTTTGTTTTTTACAGATTACTGTATGCTAGGAAGAAGTGATGTCAGCACTTTCTCTCCATGTGTCGAGTCTATTTTTACACTAATTTCAGAAAGTGCAGTTAAAGATTGACAAATAATTCTGCACTAAATTACACTATTATGAGGACTACTAAAAATAAGCATCCTAATTAATCAGTAACCTGCTTGGGATGTGTGCAAGGACACTGTAATGTAGTGTATCTTGACCTGCTGCAATCTGTAGTCCTCTGTTGATTGTGACTCTAGGGCCTTCTCTCTTCCTAATATCCATGCTGAACTCAAGACGGCCCATCTCTGTGTAGATGCCGTCTGTTACTGAAAACTGGATCTCATCGGTCCCAGAGCCACGTCCGTCAGGGGTGTAGACCAGCAGCTCGTCTAGAACATCCTGGTAGGTGAAGGTGGATCCCTGCTGAAGAATCCTGCCGTTCTCTAAAGGTTGAGAGTAAAACTGCCTTCTGCGAAGCTTCCCTATGAAGACACAAACACACAGAGAAACATTGCAAAGAAATGGACATTAACAATCTAATTTTTTTTTCCATCAAACACAGCATAAACACACATTTTCAAATAAATGTGCACTTGACCTCTAATGGTCGCTCTGTGTCATTTTTTGTACAGCTGCACTGCTTTCATAACACTGACTATTTCAGTTCTGTCAGGTCCATTCCTTACTTGCGACTCCTAATAAAACTGCTTTGAACACCTTGACGTGCATCCATAAAAGTTTAACCAATAAAGCCCTGTGGGTCGTGGCCTTTCCATCGGTTCTCTAGTCAACGGCAGAAGCACAATGACAAGAATATCAATCAGCCACACAGGAGCAGGACGGAGCGTTAATGTGACAAATAATGGATGTTTGCTGAAAGATGGCCACGAATGAGCGACAGACTAGGGAATGGAGTGAGAATATGAAGAGAAATAGAGAAAGAAAGAGAGGCACTGACCATATGAAGGCTTCTTGATGATGGTGAGGAGAAGCTCATTCTCAGGTGTGTCCTGGTCCAGCACATTTAGGGAGGAGTTAGTGATGACAACACCGGAGTTCTCCTCCACTTGGATGCTGTTTACTGAGATAATTGGTACTCTCTCCTCCTTGGTGTGCTATAAACATCAAATAACATAAGTTAAATAACAAATCAGGAAAGAGAGAGAGGAAAGAAAGCATTGAATCTGCGTCTCCAACCATCAAACGTTTATAAGAGGGTGCTAAATGAAGTAAAACCAAAGAACCTGTATGTCTTTTAAAGTAATAGCAAAATGGATTCTGAAAATATATTCTGTAAAATATTCATCAAAGAAACACCGTGCAGTCTTAAGCTCAAATTATTATTCTGTTTTTGTGCGTGCACTTGTGTATGCATAGTGCGCATCAAATAATAATTTGTATACCCAGTTCGTACATTCGTTTGTCCACAAGTTGGCAAAACTGGCCTGGGCCATTACTTCACAGTCAAATAAGAAACAACAACAAACTGCTGAAGACAACAATAACAATAGACATGTGTTGATGAGTGCCTGTGCAAGGGAATTAAGAGAGAACAAAGAATTTTTTCTCTGTCATAACTTCTGGGGAGAAATAGCGCAGACATTGGACAAGATGAAACATTCTAGTGCACGTGCCTGTGTTCGTGCACACTATCAAATAGGGTAAACTTTGAAAGGCTACACATTCAGCTGTAGCAGCTGTATGCTAAGCGTACATGTAAAAACTGAAATATACTTTTGTGTTTCAAATATACCTGGATGTCTATGGTGACATCAAAAGCCTCGGTTTGACTTGATCCATCACTGATGTAAAAGCTGAAGACATCCTGGCGGATGTTGGCTTGGTGGATGTTTTGGACGTAGAAGATATGGTCTGAAGTGAGGTCTTCTATAGTGAAGGGGACGTCAGGGCTGATCACGTGAGATCCACCGATCAAAGCTGGACACAAAGGACACACCTCAACGCGTTGAACCAACGCAACACTTTGAGCTCGAGTCTAGTCTCATAGTTCTGAAGACTGCATTTTATTGGGAACAACATATCTGGGTCTAATATCCAAACAAATAATTGATCATGGAACAAAAACAACAGACAAAACAGAGAGTGACTGTCAGTAAAATATTTAAGAATAAATAGCTGTGAGGAGCAAAAACAAACCCAAAATCACGGAAATGAAAGTAAATACATCAAAGCAGAAATCAGAGTTTGCTTATGTGTTTTGAGTGAAAAACATTTGTTTTTCTTTTGAAAAACATATTTTGTACAACTGTCGTTGGGTGTTTATGTTCCACCATGATCTGCACCTCCTTTCATCTTCCTTCCTCAAACAGAAAGCCTGAATAAAGATTACTGCTTTAATCTGAATTTCACACATCTACAAATCTCTTTCACACCAAATGAGTGCTCAGCTCATGAATAAAATTACACCATCAGCAACTGAAAAAATAAATAAAAAATTCGCCCCGAGTGACTCAGAAAAGGAAACTAACATATAATGCTAGGTCATATATTAAGTAAGTGAGGATAGGAGCAGGCTTCACTCAATGCATATACTATTAAACTTTAAGAGTGCTGGCCTGGATAATTAGAATGCATAAAGTAGGAGAGAGGCCGCACTACGCATAAATATACTTGTATTTGCACAGACGCGTTTCGGCGCGTGCCTTCTTCAGTGTGCAACAAGGTAATAATAGCCAATCTTATATGCCCACACCCATATTAACACCAGCCAATGATGTTAAAGTGATATCCAGTCCAATAATGTCACTAATGTTTCAAACAGTCCATAAATGAAAGACAACAATTGTTATACATATAAAAAAATGAACATACAATACACATATTTGTTTTCCGTTTATAAGAAACAACTTAGTGACACATTCTCATTCAAGATTGGCTACATTGTTACCTTGTTGCACACTGAAGAAGGCACGCGCCGAAACGCGTCTGTGCAAATAAAAGTATATTTATGCATAGTGCGGCCTCTCTCCTACTTTAAAGGTTATATATTACACATGGAGACAGCGCTGAGTGATTCACCTTTTTTTGTGTTCTCAATGTAGCCGTACTTGGGTGGGCTGACCAGCCACACCAGCAGGTCCTTTCTGGACGTGTCTGGGTCTGATGCAATGATGTGATTGGCTGAGAGCTGGACTCGCCCTCCTTCCTGGACCTGTCCATAGGAAACGCCATAAAGAGTTTAAAAAATGCTGAAAGAACCAGATCTTAAATTAAAGTGAGAACTATGCTCACCTTAATGCCGCTGCGGACAGTGACTACAGGTGGCTGCCTCTGGGTAGAGGTGATGGTGATAGTGAACATCTGGTTTTCCAGACGATTGTTCTCACCATCATAGACAACGAAGTGGAAAATGTCAGTGACAGGCTGGTTACCCGTTTCAAAGGAAGTAACATACCTGTTTAAAAAAAGAAAAAAAGAAATCTTACTATTTTCAACCTTCTTATTCAAATTCTGAAAGAAAGAGAGCTGGGACACATTAAACTGTTTTGAAAAATTTCTGAAAACATAAGTTAAATGTTCCATCTGTTTAAAAAACTAACCACCAGAGGATGACAGTCAAATATGGGCAAAGACATAATCGCCTGAGAGAATTGTTTATATTTCATAATTTCTCAGTGGGCCTCAACAATTTAAAGCAATTAAAGCAGCTTGTGTTGACATGCATGTTGAGCCGCCCCAAGCACTTCAGCTCGCCAAACATTTTACATGCCTCATTTATGGAGTCTAATATTAACATAGCAGAACTAAGAATGATACATTAATACTGGTAATGATCTGAGAAACACACTGATAAAAAGATCAGGCCACATATTCAAAACAAAATGAATATGCAGTAAAATTATGGTAAAAATGAAAGCAAATACTATCTAAATTCAATTATCGTAAATAGATTAGAGTAACAACTGCTAAGAATATAAAATACATAAATAGGCAGGGTTATAGTTAACTAAAACTAAAACCATAAAAAAACCTTTGATACTGTAAATAAAGTAAAATATAGAAAAAAATACTTTATTTTATTTTAGCATTTTCATTTTCACTTAGTTTAACTTGATGTACTAAAATAACTAAAACGTAAATGAAAATGTATAAAGAAAACAAGACCTAATAACAATGACAAAAATAAAACCAACTTGCTAAAACTTTCAAATTAAAATGAAATATTAATCAAATTTAATTTAATCAAATATATTAAAATGATACTACAATAACACTGGATGCAAAATCATTTACCTGATTTTGTGGTTGTTGATGTCCTCCATTGTAAAGGATGAATATTCACTAAGTTCTTCATCCTTGTTTTTGGTGAGGATCCCATACATTGGCATAGAAACTAACTGCACAAAAATTCTCTCATCTGGAGATTCATCATCCTAGAAGGCATTGACAATGCTTTTTATGCATCCTGGAAACTACCAATTTTAACTTTTATTTTCAGTCATTGTAAGAACATGCCATTCCTCACCATATAAGCTAAATGTGAACGCCTAATGATGGTGCTGCTCTTCTCCGCCACCTCCATGGATAGCAAGGCCTTCGGGTCTGGTTTGGGAGCATCACCTTTGACCTCAGACACCGAGACCTGCACTGTGATGGAGGTCAGTGAGATTCCATCCGTCACAGAGAAGGTCATGGAGTCCTCCTCGGTGGTGAGACCGGCATGCTCATACTGCAGAACGTTCCTGGTGACGTCACTGGAGGTGAAGGTGTCTCCTGAGGTGGAGGAGAATTTTGATAAATAAACTACAGAAACTGAAGCCAAAAAGTACAATAAAGAATCATACACTTTGTGAGAACCAAAAATGCTGCACCTACCATTGACCATCTGGACCTGCGAGCCAAGGTCCACTCTCAGGAGGGTCCCATGCAGCGGACCCTCCACCAGCTCAAACTCCAGCTCTTCAGCGGCCGTGTCAGCATCTGTCACCGCTAACTGTCGCACACCTACACGAAATGGAAACAAGCCCAGTAAGATAAAAAGGGGCACATTTTATGTTAATATTGCGCTGCTGACTGACGTTTTACTGACATCTAGTGGTGTGGATGTAGCCTCATGCGAAAGGAAAAGTTTTCAGTTACCAATGTCATTGTAGAAATGTGCTATTCGCAGGAAAATATAATTTTTTCAATGGGTAAAAGTGTCCAACAACAGGGTGTTAACTGAGAAAAAATTTGTAGTTTTCGACTAGTCATGTGATCTCTACATGGTGGCCCCCATGAGGTGACCCGCCTCATGAAAAATGAAATAGCTTTTATTAGGCTTCTGATGTGACTGGAGTCTCATGTGACCATGATTTGAAACGTTTCTCAAAGGAGCTATTCAGTTCAAAACTTTAATGAGGTGTAAAACTTTTTAATGAGGAAAAAAACATACTGACTGGACCTTTCAAATACTTATTCATTCACTCTAATTACTTTGTTGCAATACTAGTTTCCTTACCCACTGGTGCCCTGCCGCCAAGGCTGACCTCCAGCACCGGATCCAGAATCTGAAAGACCGGCGGCTGCTGATGATTGGCCAACAGCAGAATAGCAAAGTCCATCTCTGGAGTGGTGTGCTCTCCATCAGACACTGAAATAAGAGAGTGGCTCAGAATAAGTGAATCATGCACAAAAACACTGTTGATCTTCAACCCAGTTCTGTCTTCTGCACTTCAGATGAATGAATGCAACAGACACAGAGAGGATGAATCAGACAGAAAAGAGTCAAAGAAATGTTCTCTTAAGCCATGACACAGGTTGTAAGTTGTAAGTGTCAGAGATGATTAAATTGTCATATTTGCATACTGAATTGTGGTTAGTATTGTCTTTCATGCACCTTTGTACAGTAATAATTTATAGCTGCCTTGCCTCTCCAATTGGTTTTGTGATTGTGTGTGCATCTGACTGCAAACAAAACCCGGTTTGGGTGTCAAAACAACTGCACAGAGCTTTTAAAAGTATCTTTTAAAAAGAGAAAATGGAAGTCTTTTTGTTGTTATGTAATACAGTTACTACAATAGAACAGTGGTGATTTGGTTTTAACCACTATTGTCATCCAAAAAGGATTACTCATATTCATTTATTATGATTTTACAGTAAACAAAACTAGTAGTTACTATGGTATGCTGGTGGAATTTTTTTTTGTAAGGCTAGACGCGATGAAGCCATTTCCCAAACCACAGTCACATTTTACATACTTACAATGCAAATGAGACAAAACAAAGACCTTGCACAGGGCAATGTAGGGCAGACAAGCTCCTTTTAGAGCTGTTAGTAATAGAGTAAAATGGATGGCGAGTAACACTAGACTGGAGAACAGGAGTGTCAGGAGTCGATGCTGAAAGAACTGTCAATGAAATGAAATGAAAAAAAGAAGAAGAATAAAATGCAAACAGAATATTTGAATTTAAACTGTGGATGCAAACAGAAATCCACTGCTGAGCCAAGAGTCTCTATGTTTTATGACAATGTTTTCCTTCAGTTAAGAATACATAAGAGGAATAAAAAGTTCTTTCAGCATCGACTCCTGTCACTGCTGTTCTCCAGTCTAGTGTTGCTCGCCATCCATTTCACTCTATTACTAACAGCTCTAAAAGGAGTTTGTCTGCCCTACAGTGCCCTGTTTCCATCCAGACATAGAAGGGCATATGAGAAGTCACAGCTCTGATTCATGAGTGCTGCAAGAAGAAGATGGATGCACAATCGCATTCTGCTGTCAGGTGGAATAAAGCGTATGGATGGACATCAGAAAGAGAGAGGGAATTATACTCCCTCTTAGGGGAGAGAAGGTCCCATAAATAAATAACAGCAACACACCAGCGAATGTGGGATCAGAGGCACAGAGGGATCTGTACATGGCATTTGAGAGGAAGAAATGAATTCTGGGTCTGCTGGAAGCTTGTAAGGAAAGGGAGAATAAGTCAGAGTCACAAGGGGGTTAGAGGTCAAAAGTGATAATATACCTGTGAAATGAAGGCTCACTGACTCTGGTAGACCTGTAGGAATGAAAGATTGTTAGTGGTTACTTTCACAAACAACTGCTAACAAATCACAGTAATTAGCAAGCAGGGTGAGAGATTATTTCATATTTAAATGCTTATGCAGAAGAGGGGAGTTTTACGACAAATAACAATGCCTCAGCCGTTGGGTTTGACTGCTCAGAAGCACTATATTAGCATCAGAGTACTAATAAATAAAAAGTGCGCTGACATATTTGCTAATTAACTTCCCATACAAACTATATGCATTTTAAATTAATGAGCGTGTCATTCTAGTATTGCATGCTTGTTACATTCATAGAGCACTGTAAAAAAATAAATTAAAAAAACTCTCCAATTAAAACTGGTTTGGGACTCAGTTTTCTAGTTGAATGTATAACAGAACTGTCAATGAATGAATTTGAGTTGTATTAAAACCTATTACACTACACTAAACATATTAAAATGTTTAGTCTCTTATGCTCAACAAAGCTGCATTTATGTGATCAAAAAATAACAGCAATATCGTGAAATATTTACACCTTTTTTTATTTTTTTTTATTTTATTCCTGTGATGTTAAAGCTGAATATTCACTGGCGTCTTTGCTGTCACATGATCACTCAGAAATCATCCAAATATACTGATTTGGTACTCAAAAAAAAAAAAAAAATAATAATAATAATAATTCTTATGTAGTAAAGTAAAAACGAACCTGTAAATGAGTACTGATAAAGTTCCTGAAGGTGGGACGGTGCTTGTGGGGGTCTGTAGATAATTTTGCCACTGTCTACATCAGCCTGGGTGAAGAGGCGCACATGATGGTAAGGTCTGTCCCTGTGCTCCAGCGCACCTGAAAGAGGATAGTGACATCATCATGTTCATATTAATATAACAATCAATCCAATATTATAATGAAAGAGAGATTGTGGGATAAAGATTATTTATGCAAAACTGATTTAATATCCATGAGCTAAGCCATTTGGATGCATCACAATCTTTTTCCACCATTTTTTTAAACGTAAGAGAAGGTTCATGACCATTCTATTAATAACTGTAATCTAATCCAGATAAAACAACTAATCCATGAAAGGATATGAAACATATTATAGAACCACAAATGATGCTTCTCACAAGTACCGTACCCTTGGCAAGTTCCACCTTTGAAATCATGTACTCTTTATTTAATGGTACAAAAAGGAGAACAAAACAAAACTATCAGGCTTCCATTATGCCTATGAGTGTCCTTCCCCTCACCCCTATGACAATAATAGAGGTTTAGTTACCATGGCCTGAGGTGAGTGCTTTGGTGATGTTGTAGACAAGCTTGTCGCTGGGCGTCTCAGAGTCAGTGAAGGAGAGAGCAGAGGGAGATATCACAGTCACGCGATCTTCCAGTGCCTGCACACACACAGCCAAAACAATTTACACTGATCAAGACACTTTGTTTGCAGTCAATTGTCATATGCTTACCAAGACTGCATTTATTTGATAGTATTACAACTAAAACCATATTCTATTACATTTAAAATGTAATTTATTCATGCTGAATTTTCAGTCTTCAGAGTCACATGATCATTCAGAAATCATTATATTATGCTTATTTGGTGGTCAAGAAACATTTCTTATTATTATCAATATAGAAATGCTTTGTGATGCATTTTCCTCCTAGGATTCTTTGATGAAAAGAAAGATCTTTTTTTTTTTTGTAACAAAGATTTTACTGTCAATTTTGATCAATTTAAAGGAATAGTTCACCCAAAAATGAAATTTCTGTCATCATTTACTCTCCCTCAAGTTGTTCCAAACCTGTATGACTTTCTTTCTTCTGCTGAACACAAAAGAAGATATTTTGAAGAAAGTCGGTAACCAAACCATTGACTTCCATAGTAGGAAAAAAAAATACTATGGGACCAGCAACTGTTTAATTCCCAACCTTCTTTAAAATATCTTCTTTTGTGTTTAGCAGAAGAAAGGAAATCATACAGGTGTGGAACAACTTGAGGGAGAGTAAATGATGACAGAATTTTCATTTTTGGGTGAACTATCCCTTTAATGTGTCCTTGCTAAACAGAAGTATACATTTTTTGGCCAAAAAGAAAAAAATCATATCGACCTTAAGCTTTTCTCCCCGTTTAACTGGCAAGGTGTTTTAAGTGAAAAAACTAAAACATAAAAACATTTGACTAACCAGGAATATAAGTTAAAAAAAAAAAGACAAAAAGAAGCAGCAGTTTCAAAGTCTGGATACACTGAATTTTAACTCCTATTTAACTAGACAGAGAATAATTTAGTCTTAATTTAGTCCTGCTGTTTGAATCTTACAGTAATCTGCAGGTCGGCTCCAGGTGAGATCTGAGGCATGCCGGGGCTTTGAGGCATCACTCCTATAGTGAAGGTCTGCTTATCACTCAGAGTCTCTGGATAAACCTCACTTGAAACCTGTCAACAAAAGTACCCACGCATGAACAAACATTTATGAACTAAACACATACCACAGTGCACATGTGTGTTTCCACTAGAATTTATTTATCTAAAAAATTTTGTGAAAAAATTGTCTGTGTGGACCGAATGAAAAAACACTTCATGATCGCACAAACACCCCTGAGGACATAAATTAAACCGTGTTGAACCATTAAAACTCAAATCTTGTTTAATGAAGTCTGTGGCACAGGGTGCAGCCTCAGGCAAGATGTGAAGAGAAAAGAACAAACAAGACGGGAAAGCAATTTTCTGCAGGAGGACGAAAACACCGTTGTGTCAAGAGTCATTAGGGGTTTAAGCTGATGAATTAACTGTGATTGAATGTCCTTTAACGCTGCTTACACTGATTTGAAACTGGATTTGAAGACAAATTAGCTCATTTATACCGAAGTAATGCAGTGAGGCCGGTGAAGGAGAAGTAGGACAGATGGACAAATTGGCCTAAGAGTGTGAAGCAGAACTGAAGTAAAATGGAGAAAATAGTCCAATAGTGCGAGAGACGGGAACAACGTGTTTATCTTCCTAAGAGGTTTGTGTTCGCTTTGTGCATCACTTGTAACAGGAGATACGCTGGTCTAATAGTCTGATATTGGGTGTGTGAGAGAGAAAGAAAGAAAGGTACAATACCATTCAAAAGTTAGAGGTTGGTAGTTTTTTTTTTATTATTATTCTTATAAGGCTAATTCCCCCCCACTAATTACAGTAAAAACTGCGAAATGAAAGTATTAATTTCTTCCAGCCACCCCGAAAAATCCAAACCTTTGACCGGCAGTGGATAAATGTGCATAAAAAGTAACATCTCCTGAGCAATCTTAATTCATATCAACACAATGTGCCCTTTTGTATAGTGACTCTCAAATATAAATGAAAGCAGTAAAATTTACTTATGTGAAGAGCATCAAAATTGGATCCAGATTTTATTAATATCAAATCGTTTTTATTTTTAATTTATATATGTGTAAAATATGTGAAACAGAGCAGTACATCTACAGACTAAAACATGAACCCAGCCAGATGTTAACCTTTGATTCTACATACTGAGCCGCAGGGCTCTTGCTGAACTGACAGTATATGCCTTGGGTTAAATTTATTGCGCAGTGTGTCTCACCTGAAACTGAAAAGTGTCTCTCTGTGTTCCAGAACCATAGTGTCTGTACCAGACAGTTCCTTCATTAACATCTTGCTGTGTAAATGAGCTGGTGGGTGTGGTGTCCTGACCATCTGGGAAAGACTGCCATGCTTCCACAGGACCATCGGCGGGCATAGACACCAGCACGATCTCTCCTAGACACACACAAGTTTCCTTTAGAAAGAAGCATTTTACTGTAGTTCATGGCACTGAATTGAGTTCAGAAAAAAAGACAGACATAGAGTAAGGAATTCTAGAGTCCGATAATGATAATGATGATGATGATACCGTGTTTGGGCTGTCCACTCTCAGAATAAATGGTGTACAGGATTTCAGAGTCACTGGCTCCTTGGAACTGAGCATTGAGACACTTTTTAGACAGCTGCACCATTCCTCTCTCCCTCACCCAGGTCTTAGGCACTGAACGCAGGTGAGGAGTCAATCCAACCTAAAGAGAAGCCATAATGCACCATTAATGGTATGTTTATTTCAGCTTATAACAGCATGTAAAGTACCTCATAATAAAGTAATAGTTTATACACTACTGTTCAAAAGTAACTGTTCAAATGTTTTAGAAAGAAATCTCATAAGTTCACCAAGGCTGCATTTATTTGATCAAAAATACAGTTTACAATTTAAAATAACTGTTTTCTTTTTAAATGTTTTAAAATGTATTTTATTCCTGTGATGGCAAAGCTGAATTTTCATCATCCATTATTCCAGTCATCAGTGTTACATTATCCTTCAGAAAGATCCTTGCATTTTACATTGAGAAACATCAAGGCTACACTTCCTATACAAGGAATCTTTAGATCCTGAGTGGGCTCTGAACATCCCAAGACTAGCTGAGGAGCTCATTGTGGTGAATAAGATCATCTGCTTCACAGATAATCAAAGACTTTCAAGGACGTGGAGAGATGAAAGCTTTGATTCACAAAGGAAACACCTTGGCACCCTTCCACCACCTTCCTGCTGATCCTGATCACCTCTCTGAGAGCGGGATGGATTTATAAGGCAAGGTTTTCACGGAAGAGTTCACTCATGGGTCAAAATGATAAACTCTCCCTTATGAGATTTTTGCTGCATTTCATGTAGTGCATTTCTACCTGATATGACCCTTAAAGATGACTTTAAAGTAAACTATTCATATTACATAACACTAGAATACAACCAATTAATTGTGATGATACACATCAAAATGAAAAAATTTTTCCCTTACAAAACATCTTGTACAGTGAAGTTGATACCTGGAAATATTTTACATTTACATTTACTCATTTAGCTGACGCTTTTATCCAAAGCGACTTACAATTGCTATATATGTCAGAGGTCGCACGCCGCTGGAGCAACTAGGGGTTAAGTGTCTTGCTCAGGAACACATTGGTGTCTCACAGTGGATTCGAACCCGGGTCTCTCACACCAAAGGCATGTGTCTTATCCATTGCGCCACACCACCCCATTTTCTTTCTTTCTTTCTCTAACTTTCTTTTGAAGTGTGGATAGTGCAGGAATTTGAGGTCTCCAGACTACATAAAACCAAGGATCATTCACCAGTGCTGACCAATTACATGGATTGGGTACTACAAATGCCAAAGAACTTCTCTTCAAAAGGCTAATTGAAAGTCAGCTTCCTCATTTATCCCTTTTTGTCTTCATTGCAGAAATCCACATTACGAGTCTTTTGAGATCAGTGACTTTGGCTCTTAGCGCCTTGTGTTGTGGATGTAATTTGATCTTTCCACTCAATGACACTTACGTGATTGCAAAAGATCTTAATGAGGCCTTCGTGCGATTCTGCCCAATATAACTTGCTGCTATCCTACCAGTAAAACCGATGTGCTACTGACCAGAAAACAGAGCGTTTACCCTGAAATAGGGCTTCCATTTGTCAAAAGCTGCTTAGGATGGGAGATAAGAGGTTGCAGCAGGGAACAAGGCAGGTGTAATCGGATGACACTACAGAGAGATGTGTGGATAACTGTGTATGGAAGGGGGAACAGAGATTGAAAAGAGCAAACAAAGTGTTGCTATCTGTCTAGACATCAGCAGGCTGAGGGCATGTCAAATAGTCAGAAAGAAGCAATTTCAAGAAGGTGGTGATGATTATGTATGTATGTATAGTGGGTGTATGAGGTATGAGATAGTGGTGTTTACCCTGTCATGAAAAACACTTTGCGCACAGTAGTCTATATCACAGAATTGATCCACTGTGTCTCAATGTGCTTGCACTGTCAGAAATTTTTTTGCTAAATTGTACCTACATCATATTTGTGCCATATCTACTGCTACAGGGTACATACTAGTACCTTAATGTTTAAATATATGATCCTGTGAGGCAACGAGCACAGTAGTTGCAACCTCTGTATATTACTTTTCAGCCCTCGGTACAATGTGTATTGTACTTTGTTGTTGATGTTTATTTGGTTCTGTTCCTTAAACCCATCTTTGTAAAGCGACCTTGGGTGTTGGAAAGGCCCTATATAAATACAAATTATTATTATGAATTATTATTAGTTGAACCCTATGTGATCACAAACAGACACCAACAGTACACTGCAAAAAGTGGTAACCTACAACTGTTACCTTAATGAGCAGTTTCTATCCAAAACAGGATCCCCTTGCAAGTGATCATCATCTTAAATTATAATGGCAGCTAAATAATTTGAGTACAAAGACCCATCCATCTCTCTATCCATTCTCTAAACCTCTCGCCCTATGTAGGGTCACAGGGAAGATAAGTAATAAATCAAGACATTACGCAGCGGTAGCCTGAGGAGGTTCAATCATCAAGGATTTTCAGCATCAGGTGGGTGCAGGAATCCATAATTAGCCAAAAAAGCCTTGGTCTTAGTCCAAAATGCAGAAGAGCTGATGATGTGCTGTTTTTTTTACACACTTACTTGAAAGAACATGACACATTGATAGGCCTATAAATAATTACAAGGTATCTAGTTATTTAGTTATTCGTTTTAAACGGCACATTTACAATGAAAAAAATAAAAGAATACTTTTTGATCAGGTGAACTGTCACTTAGCAAACCGTTTTAAGAGTAAAACCAGTCATGTCCGTACCTTTTGAGCAATGCTGATGTGAAACAGGATGTTCTGGTAGCTGTGTCCATCATTGACCTGCAGCAGAAGTCTGTCCTGGTCTCCTTCTGAACCATCATGTACATACTGCAGCTGCTCAAGATCCAGGTCTTCCAGTTTAAAATTGGTTACCTGCACATCACCATGCACGTGTGTCAGGTGACCATGCTGAGGTGGATCCAGAACCGTGATGAAAACGTCTTGTGGGTTATCAGGGTCACTGATGTGAAGAATGGACCTGCTGATGACGGCTGTCTCACCAGTGTTAATGTACAGGATTTGGTTGGTGATCACAGTGGGTGGCTGTTGAAGGTATAATATAACATTAATATTTAATTCAAACTCAGTTTCAGTGAAACACAGAGGAGAGAGTCAATCTTATCAGTAAAATATTTAAGATTTCACAATTTAATAGTGGGGCCCCAATGCCCTTATTCTGTATTATTTTTCCATCTACGTATTTTCCCAGTTTTATTTTGTGAATTTAGGCAGGCAGAGGTGAGAATTCTATCAGTGCTTTATTAGAGTTGCTCAAATGAAAGACAAGATGCATGAAAATGAGGGAGACAGAAGGCTGATTTCTGTGCATTTGAGGTCCAAATGGGACACAAATAGACAGTACTGGATGTTGCTTTAGGAGTGTTTAAAGTGCGTATTTGTGTTCAAAGTCCCTGCCAGGATCCAACATAACTTTGTCTATTATGACTTCATTCTGTATCCTTCCGCATCAACACTTATTTTCCAATTATATTTTTGGCCACTTTTAGTAATAGGCAAAGAAAAGAGATGACAAACGTTGCAGGCACAATTTGAATTAGTGTTGTCCAAATGAGCACCAAAGCATTTTGTTAACAATATACTTTTTGTGTAAAGCAATTTAAACTAATGAAGATTCATTAGGCTGCTGTTGCACAGAGATGTGGAGAAAATCAGGCCACATTTGTTTACCACCACTCAGGGAAGACAAGAGCAAATGGTTTATTTGCAAAAGACAATCTTTTCCCCCAGGGAGGGATTATTGCATTTTTACTCTCTTTCTCTAAGGAATAGATTCACTGTCTCTCTCTCTCTCTCTCTCTCTCTCTCTCTCTCTCTCTCTCTCTCTCTCTCTCTCTCTCTCTCTCTCTCTCTCTCTCTCTCTCTCTCTCTCTCTCTCTCTCTCTCTCTCTCTCTCCACACTCTCTCTCTCTCTCTCTCTCTCTCTCTCTCTCTCTCTCCACTTTGAGATACTGCCTCACTCAACAGAAAGAAGTGCTCTGACTTCATGGGCTGCTGTTATCAATCCATGAGGGGCAGGAATGTATTTTGGGTGTTATTTGTTGCAATGACATCCATTAGATTTCTGTTGGGGAGCTCAGGTTTCTGTGTGTGTGTTCGTTTGGCTGGTGGAGGTCAGTGAGACAGGCAGTTCTCTGGAGGCTGTATCTACAGTATAAAGTGTAACAAAATGCTGCAGAGGAGTGAAAGCGAGAGAGATAGAGAGAGGGGGAAGAGATGCTGGCTCAGTGTGAGCTATAATGCCCTCCTCAGAGTGAGGATAATGGGCAGTCAATCTATGTTAAGGATGTGGACTATGGGTGTAAAAAGAGACTGTATAAGACAGAGGTGGTCGCTGAGGCAATATGGCGACTGTAGGAATGGAATGGTGTTATAAACATATTGGTTGAGAAAACTGATCTGTCCTGAAGGGACTTCGTCCTTTATATGTATCAGTAAAAGTTTGGACACTCTTGATATAATTCATATTTTTCATGATCTTAAAAAACGATTGATCTTAAGGTGTGTTTAAATGCTTAAAGATGAAAGTGCCGTGAATGTGGCAGCATGTGGCAGCCTGTTGCAGCAGCTCTGCATGTTTTTAACCTTTTTTATCTTTTTAATTCTCTTTATCGATGTCTGAGGAATGTGTTTATGTGTGGTCCTAAGTTTGAGAGTATCAAGAAGCATTGAATTATGATTATTTTTATTTTGGCATTCTTAATTGGAACTTTGGGGACAGTACGGGAGCACCAAACTTTTGCTCCATTATTTATTCAAGAGAACAACTATTGGCACTTCAGCACACAGCAATGTCATCTGTACCTAGAACGGAGACTCCTGTGGAACTAAGGAGGAGGAGAAAGGGGTGTAGAGCTGGTGTAAAGCACCGACTGAAGAAAAGACGACATAAACCATTTTAACCCGCGGGATCATCATGGGAAATGTCCGGTCGCTTGGGAATAAAATGGAGGAGCTTACGGCACTAACAAGGATGCAACGGGAGTATCGCGAATGCAGTTTTATGTGTCTTACTGAGACTTGGTTGAGCGAGAGAACGCTGGGCTCGGTTGCAAAATTGGATTGCTTTCATCTTGTGCGAGCGGACAGGTGTGCTGCGGAGACTTGTAAGAGAAAAGGAGGTGGGCTGGCACTGTTTGTCAATGAATGCTGGTGCAATCCGGGTCATATCAGGGTTAAAGAAAAACTGTGCAATAAGGATATTGAACTACTTGCTACAGGCTGAGGCCATACTATTTGCCAAGAGAATTTTCTTATGTGATAGCGATAACGATGTATATCCCTCCTTCGGCCAAGGTGACTAATGCTTGTGAATATATTAATACTGCTACAGCTAGGATACAGTCAAAATATCCCCAATCACTGATTACTCTCTGGTGATTTTAACCAAGCATCTCTACATAATAACTCTCCCCACGTTTACTCAGTATGTGGACTGTGAAACGAGAGACAATAAAATCTTGGACTTGTTTTATGCAAATGTGAAAGAAGCCTACAGACCGTCACCGCTTCCTCAATTGGGACGATCAGATCACAATCTTGTATTATATTAGGTCTGTTTATGTGCCGGTTGTGAGGAAGCAACCGCCAGTAATAAGAACAGTTAAGATTTGGTCTGATTCAGTCTATGAAGCATTAACGGATTGTTTTGAAACAACTGATTGGGAGGTTCTGTGTAAATCACATGATGAGGTCATTAATAGCTTAACTGAGTGTATTACAGATTATATAAACTTTTGTGTTGATAACACAGTACCTACTAAAAAGATCAAATGTTATTCAAACAACAAACCTTGGGTCCCCTCTGAGTTAAAAGTATTATTAAACGAGAAAAAGAGGGCCTTTCTAGAGGGTGATAAGGATGAGCAAAAGAGAGTATAGAGGTAAAGAGGGGAAAGAGAGTTATAAGTTAAAAATGGAACGAAAATCTATCTATAAATTACAGAAACGTCTGTAGTCCGATAGATTTCAAACTTGACAGGTGTCTTGCTACGGGCACGAGTAAGTGCAGTCCCAAGTTTGACGTTGTTTGGATTAGAAATTCAAAAGATATCGGTAAATATATCGGTAAAATAAGCACTTAGAAGGTTGTGGTTTAAAAATAGACATTCTGACATTAGAGGGTTGTGGTTTAAAAATAAACATTCTGACATAAACACTCTGTCAGCTAAACATTAAGTCAGCTACACTGTTTACTTCTGAATATTACATTTTATTCATGGCCATCATCTGTAGTAGCCTATTCAGAAAACTGTTTACTCAAGCGTAGCGTTTTCTCAGAGTTCACTATGTAGCCTGCTCCCTGAATAGTCGAGCTTATTCATTTGTGGATGTTAACTGAATCTGTAAGTCAGCTACACTGTTTATTTCTGAATATTATATTTTATTCTGGTGCACTTAACGTTATCACTACTGTGTAATAGTAGCCTATTCAATGCTTTCACAGTCTCTTTCACGGCCATAGTAGTAACCTATTCACAAACTGTTTGCTCAAGCGTAGCGTTTTCTCGGAGTTCACTGTGTAGCCTGCTCCCTCAATCGTGTAGTTCAATTTTCCATATTTATTGTATGTCAGTATCAGTATTTGCTTTCTACCATGCACAAATACAAATGTCACTGAACTTTTGCTGTGTAATTGTAACAATGAGCACTCAAACACAGCGAACCAACAATTACTAAAAACACACACAAAAACTGATTTTGCACGGGCACTTTGCACAAGTTACAACAAAAGAACATGAGAGAGGTTTGGAAAGATCTAAATATGATGTCCAGACATGAGAATAAAATAAGGAGATACACTGCCCCTGGTGGTCAGACATGGGCAGATGATTTTAAATGTATTTTTTTTACAGATTTGAAGTTGGGTCTAATGATTTTGAAGATTCTTCACTAAGCAGTTTAACACAGAGTTCTTCATCACATCCACCTCCAGCTCTAAGCTCATCCTTTTCTCCCATTTGTGAGTATGTTCCTGGTTTTTCGATATCAGTTGAACAAGTAAGAATTGGGAGTGGTTAAGGAGAATTAAGATGAAAAAATCTCCAGGTCCGGAGATCCTAGAGTTCTTAAAGGGATACTCCACTTTTTTCGGAAATATGCTCATTTTACATCTCCCCCAGAGTTAAACAGTTGAGTTTTACCGTTTTAGAATCCATTCAGCCGAACTCCGGGTCTGACGGTACCACTTTTAGCATAGCTTAGCACAGATCATTGATTCTGATGAGTCCAGTAGCATTTCTTTCAAAATGACCAAAGAGTTTCAATATTTTTCCTATTTAAAACTTGACTCTTCTGTAGTTAAACCGTGTACTAAGATCGACGGAAAATGAAAAGTTGCGATTTTCTAAGCCTATATGACTAGGAACTACTCTCATTCCGGCGTAATAATCAAGGAACTGTGCGGCTGTACCATGAGTGCAGCAGGCGTAATGATATGACGCAGCGCCTGAAAATAGGTCTAATAGGTTAGACAAACTTAGTCCCGGTCACGTTGGAAGAAGTTACCGAGCTGGGGACTATTTTCAGGCGCTGCGTCATATCATTACGCCTGCTGCACTCATGGTACAGCCACACAGTTCCTTGATTATTACGCTGGAATGAGAGTAGTTCCTAGCCATATAGGCTTAGAAAATCGCAACTTTTCATTTTCCGTCGATCTTAGTACACGGTTTAACTACAGAAGAGTCAAGTTTTAAATAGGAAAAATATTGAAACTCTTCGGTCATTTTGAAAGAAATGCTACTGGACTCATCAGAATCAATGATCTGTGCTAAGCTATGCTAAAAGTGGTACCGTCAGACCCGGAGTTCGGCTGAATGGATTCTAAAACGGTAAAACTCAACTGTTTAACTCTGGGGGAGATGTAAAATGAGCTTATTTCCGAAAAAAGTGGAGTATCCCTTTAAGGCCTGTGCTGATCAGATTTGCAGGGTGGTTCATTATATTTTTAATTTGAGTTTGCGTTTAGAAAAATGACCTGTTTTATGGAAGACATCATGTGTAGTACCCGTACCTAAGTTAACAAATCCCATGGAGTTCTCGCACTATAGGCCAATTGCTTAAACAGCACAGTTAATGAAGGTTTTTGAGAGACTGCTATTAAACCATTAAAATCAGTATTGTATGGTGTTGAGGATAAACTACAGTTTGCTTATAAAACTGGGGTTGGGGTGGATGATGCACTTATTTTCCTCCTGCATAAATCCTTAAGTCATTTAGAGACCCCGGATAGCACGGTCAGAATTACATTCTTTGACTTCTCTAGTGCATTTAACACTATTCAACCTTCACTACTACGAAGTAAGATGGAAAATGTTGGAGTACATCAGAGTATGGTCAATTGGATAACTGATTATCTCTCTAATAGACCACAGTATGTGAGGATGCAGGACTGTGTGTCTAAAGTAGTGAAGTGCAGCACTGGAGTCCCTCAAGGAATGGTTTTAGCACCATTTTTGTTCACTTTTTATACATCAGATTTTCAGTATAATTCTAAATCTTGTCATCTCCAGAAAATGTTCTGATGATTCTGCAATAGTTGGCGGTATAACGGACCATGATGAGAGTGAATATAGGGAGCTAATAAAGAGTTTTGTGGACTGGTGTGAGAAAAACGGTCTCAGGCTAAATGCTAGTAAGACAAAGGAAATTGTGGTTGATTTTAGCAGACTTCCTCAGTAAGCGGTACCAGTAAATTTAAGAGAATCAGAAGTTGAGATTGTAACAACTTACAAGTATCTGGGTGTATATTTGAACAACAAGCTCAAATGGTCTGACAATACGATGCAAGTTTATAAGAAGGGTCAAAGTCGTATTCATTTGTTAAGGCGACTGAGATCCTTTGGGGTAGGCCTATGTCATGTAGAGTTGGGGTACTCGAACTCGGACTCTCGAGTCAAATTTTGAATGAACTCGGACTTGTCACGCACTCGGATGAATTTGTACTCAGACTTGACACGGACTCGGACATTTTAGTCGAGTCCGGGCACTGGAGGACACAATATTATTCAGAAACGAAACTACTTGTGTTGTTTCAGCGTTGAGCATTGTAGCCAATCACAGACATGTATATTAAGTGCATGAACACAGTGGCAAATCAGAGGCATTTTAGAGAGTCACCATGTGGAGAATTCACTCAAAATGTATGTTCAGAATCAGCATGAGCTTTATCCTTTCGCAAATCCCCTCATAAACAACAAAGTATACGCGATATAAATAAGAGATTCACTGTGCAGTGCGGACAACTTCAGTGTTTGTGACGAGAGTTTTAGTGAGAGTGCAGAACGCGGTAAGTAAGTGATGGCAAAGGGAGCGCTATTGACGAACTAAATAATAGTTTTGTTTTTCATGCTTCTAGAGGACCAGTGGTTATGTTCACACTGTAAATTATAAAGAGTGATAACTGCATTTAAATGTGGGAGTGAATCCGCTAAATTTTAGTCCTATGAGTCATTAAATTGCGATGATTGACATAGTAACCATAGCAACCTGAAAACGTGATAACCATAGCAACATTTTGTTTTTTGTTACATTTACACTTTAGTCATAAGTTTACATACACCTTGCAGAATCTCCAAAATGTTATTTTTATTTATTTTTTAATAAGAAGGATCATAAAAACATTGTTTCTATTTAGTACTGCCCTGAAAAAAGCTTTTTCACATAACAGATGTTTAAAAGCCTAGTCCACAAGACAAAATACAAACACAAAATACAAGACAAATTACATAGGCTTGATTTTAATATTGTGTGTCATTACCTGAATGATCCACAACAGTGTTTTTTTTTTTTTGTAATGATTGTTCATGAGGAAAAATCCTCCAGCTCCTGCACATTCTTTGTTTTTCCAGCATCTTCTACATATTTGACATATTTATATCTTACTAGCAGTGCTTAGCAAGATTGTGAGATCCATCTTTTCACACTGGTGACAACTGAGGGACTCATACACAACTATTACAAACCCTGCAAACACTTAGTGATGCTCAAGAAGGAAGCATCCGTTAAGAGCCAGGGGGTGTAAACTTTTGAACTGGATCATTGGTGTAAATTGTTCTTATTTTGTTTAAAAATTCATTAATTAATGTAGTCCTGCCCTTCAGAGGCTAAATAAGACATTACCATCATCTTGCTCAAAAGTTTACCCCTGGCTCTTAATGCATCGCATTGCAATCATTTTGTAAGGTTTAAAATATTAATTTAAGAGCTCAGTGGTGAGACCTTTCGCCAGAATTTGATTGACAAGCGATCTGACCAATCATAATGCAGATTAAAATCAGTGGCCTTGAACTTGAAAAATGGTGTGTATTGATTTCTTTTTGCAGTTCTGATGTTCATTCATGTTTAATTTGTGCTATAACTAGAAGAGATTATCAGTTCACGTGCTGCTTGAACTGAGGCTTACACATTAAAGCATCACAAAACAGTATTTATTGTTTGAATTTCATAAAAATTAAAAAATTTGAAAGCTTAGACTTTATTTGCTACCAAAAGTAGCCGGCTCTGTCTTGTCTGTTGGCGCATTGTCAGTGTCCTCTTTGCTCCGCAATATATTTTTCACTGTGTGAGAACATGTGGAGTGAGAGCGGAATGGCTTGTCGGACGTAGCAGCAGTAACTAAGAGGGGCGGGTCTTTGTGAAAGGTCAATTTCAAATCATTTAAATCTTTGTGGATTCGGCCGGACTCGACTCAGACTCGGATGTTAAGGACTCGGACTCAAGTCCGACTCAGCCCTCTTTGGACTCGGATTTGATCTTGGACTCGATTGTTAAGGACTTGGACTCGATTCGGACTCGACAAGGGTGGACTCGGACCCAACACTAATGTCATGTACTACTTAAGACCTTCTATGACTCTGTAGTCTCATCTGTGATTTTGTACTCTGTCACATGTTGGGGAGGGGGACTGTTGGAAAAGGAGAACAATAAGTTAAATAAACTTATAAAGAAGGCAGGCTCTGTCGTGGGGAGTGTGTTACCCACCTTGCAGGAGATAGTGCAGGATAAAATGATTGGGAAACTTTCTCTTATGATGAATCATGATTACCATCCTCTTAATGAAATATCTCGAGCTTTTTTGAGTACCTACAGCTCAAGATTAATTCATCCACGCTGTTACAAGGAGCGTTTTAGGAGGTCTTTTTTCCCAACCGCAATTAGATTTTACAACAAGTGTTATACAAGATGATAGACTATTTTCTTTTTACTTGGTTGTATATAATCATAATGCTTTGAGAAATTGATACTGGAGAACAAGATTTGTTGCTGTTGTGAATGTTGTTGTATGTTTTCTATTTATTCATTGTATTTTTGTGCTGCTATGACATGTAAATTTCCCCCTGGGGATTAATAAAGTTTATCAAATAAAAAATCAAATCAAATAAAAAATAGTTTTGCAGACAAATTGTACCTAAATATGAATCTCTTTACAAAGCTTATTTATTTTTTATTTATTCATTCATTCACTCACTAATTCATTTACTTATTTATTTTAGCAGACATTGAAGGACAATTGGCCAACTCAAGTGTCCAGCATAAGTGGCTAGTCTTTGAAAGTAGTACATTGAAACATTATTGTTTAAAAAGCATCCCAACTGAATACTTCATGAAGTTGGTTGAGAACATGCCCAGAATGTGCAGAGCTGTAACCTAGGCAAAGACTGACTCCTTTAAATAGGCTAAAATATAAAATAATAAGATATAATTTGTTCACCATTTACTGGGCACTACATAGTTGGTTTGAATGAGTTTATTATTATTCTAAAAATGTGTGAAATAATAAAGCAAATAAGATGTACACAACGATTCTGAAAAGCTGTGCTAAATGTAATAAAATAAAAATGAGTTATTTTACATAATAGTTGATAAAAAACAAAAAGTTAATGTGAACTTATTCACTCCAAGGTTTTGTTAATCAGGGAAAATGCTAAATATCGGCAGATTAATAGGCCTGGCAGATAAGCTGTATATTGGCCATGCGCATTGGAAAATGGGTGGACAAAATAAATAATTAAGCGATTCCTCACAGTGGGTCTAAGCGTGCATGCGCTCAAATTTGTGTGAAATCTGCATATGAACATTTTCTCAAACAAATCATGATCCACCAATAACTTTTGTACTAAAATATATTCTAAATTTAAAGGGCACCTATTATGCAAAATTCACTTTTACATGGTGTTTGAACATAAATGTGTGTTGGCAGTGTGTGAGCAAAACCACCCTAGAATGATAAAAATCCACCCAGTGTTTTTTTTATAATCCCTATAAATCATAAGCACTGTCTCAGAATGAGCTGTTCTAAGATTCTATGCAATGTGACGTAGAATTGCACAGGCCCCTCCCACGACGGTTGATTGACACTGTAGTTTGAGCATAGACCCGCCCTGAGTGAGCTGGACACAGAGTCTGACATTGTTCGACGCTTGAGCAGCTGTAGACAAGAATGTCTCCTAAGCGATTGAGATGTGTTGTTGTTGGATGTCAGAATGAACATAGCAGTCGTCATTTACTCTCGTTGTTACTCGAGGATGGATCTGTACTGTTCGTGATTAAGCTTAAACTCTCCGGAGCGACAGGCCTAATGTTACTGATCACGGCAGAAATGAAAGAGAGAGCGCGCACTTTA
The DNA here is from genome assembly GCF_951802725.1 of Rutilus rutilus. Lineage (NCBI taxonomy): Eukaryota > Metazoa > Chordata > Actinopteri > Cypriniformes > Leuciscidae > Rutilus > Rutilus rutilus. Next base: position 24,242,734 of record NC_140221.1, read on the forward strand.
TGACAGCTCATCGAGTCATTTTACGGATATAAGGTTTACCAGTTTATTAAGCACCCACTGAAAAGGTGTGTATATATTTGTTTACTGTTAGTTGTAACGAGTGTTTTGTGTACTTCGCTGTGTATGTTGATGATAATGAAAGGGAGAGAGAGAGTTTATGGATAAAGTCTTTAATGCGCACTTCTTTTACTGTGTTTATTCAGCTCTTACTGTGATTCTCTGGAGTAAAACTAACGCTCATCTTTTGTGTGATGTACAATAAACTTCACTGAACTCATCATCAGTATATTTTGGTCATCATTCGGACGGGGTCTGCTACAGCAGGCTTGTATTAATAGTGGATAAAAGCAGATGACAAGTAAATTATAACCATAATTAAACTAAACTATACCTGTTCTATCTCCATACAGCATATATTCTCTGGCTCTGTGGGCATTATTGTCTGACTCCGAGTCGAAATGAACACCGCAACTGAGAGTTTCTGTTCTGATTAGGGGTGTCGCAATATACCGGTATTGACGATAATCGTGATATTCAAAGCATGAAATATCGACATCGTGTTAATTTAGAGCAATACAATATACCGGTATTGGCGATATTGGCGTTTTCTAGACGCAGCGCTCGTCCGCGCCCGCGCAGCTAGAGTGAAACACTCTGTCCACACCCGAAAAAAGTAAGCTGAGCTCGCCAGTATTAACAACAGAGTTCTTCGGCTTCAAAGAAAACAGCACCTTAGAGGTGGTCGCACACCGGACGGGACGAGAAGCGCAGCGCCACGTCTTTAAAATTCGAACACATTCTGTATGAGTGTACACACACCGGACGAGAAGCACAGCGCGGTTCTATTCGGCGTCTGTCCGCGGCGCCCAGCAACGGCTCAGGACCTTGTTCAAAATCCTGCCGCGACACAGAGCGCAGAAAAAAGTGTTCAGATCACAGACTCAGCAACTATTGTATTTAATTGTACAGTATAATCATTACATAGTACAGACATTATCTCAATTCCATAATGTCCTTAAACATAATGATATTGCTGGCCATAAACTGAGAAAGTGCGTGTCCGGTGTGCAATACCTGGAGTTGTCATAGACGCGACGCGGATATTATTTTACTAGTCATCATGGAATGGGAAACGTGACATTAACTGTTAACAGGGGGTTTCTGTGTTCATATATTTAATACAGGGTGATTATTAAAATTAAGAACCCCCGTGCACTTGATTTTTTTATTCAAATCTGCTATCTGCATGACTTTATTGGCGCCAGTGCAACAACAGGTTTAAGAGCTTTTCAGTTCTTCAGGAAACCTTCAGACAGTGTTTGGCTTCAGTTTGAAACCAGATAAACTTCACATGCTTGTCTTCCTTCACAAAAATCCCCCCCCCCCATAGATTCTATAGATATCGCGATATATCGATATCGTGAATTCTTTTGGCCACAATAACCGTGGTGTGAAAAATCTAACATCGTGACAGCCCTAGTTCTGATATTATCAGATGATATTGTCCTGGCTCTGACTGTGCGTTCACACCGGACGCGAATAGCTGAGCGCGAGCTCGTGAGGCTCCGCCCCCTGGGCCGTGCAGCAGCAGTTAATTTGCATTTAAAGGGCACACACTAAAACAGCATGTTTTTCTGAGCTCCAAAAAATGACAATTTAAACATGCTGTAAAAAATTATCTGTTGGGTATTTTTAGCTAAAACTTCACATACACACTCTGGGGACATCAGAGACTTATTTTACATCTTGTGAAAAGAGTCATAATAGGTGCCCTTTAAGATTTTTTTTTTGGAACAACTGAAACCACAGGTACGCAAATATCACAAAACTCTCTAAAGATGTGAGAATGCATCTTTAGAGAGTGTCATACATATGTGAGTGACGAGAATGATGAAAGGCTGTGAATAAAAGGATGTGCAAAAAAGCCCTAATATGGAGACGGTTTGGGCATGTTTTATGCAAATAGATAACCTCAGGTACACGTTATTTCACTCAGAGAATTCTGCAAATTTATTGAGATAAGAACAAGGTTCAGTTGTGTGTGTGTGTGTGTGTGTGTGTGTGTGTGTGTGTGTGTGTGTGTGTGTGTGTACCTGCTGGGACAGCGCCTGCACAGAAACAGTCTGAGGCTGAGAGAACAGCTGAGGATCTGCTGCCCTTAACACGAACTGCCCACTTCTGAAAAACAAGTCGACATTACACTGCTGTGAGCAGATTCAAGGATATAAATAATATGGGTGAGTCAGGGTTTGCTTACATTTTGCTACAAAACCTAAAATCATCTATATTGTAGGGACCAGCTAACAGTCCACAAAATCATCTATATTGTAGGGACCAGCTAACAGTCCACACAAAGAAAACAGCTTGGTAAACATATTAAATAATGTCATACTGTTGAAATAACCGTACTGTACCAAATAATGTCTTAATGAAAATTATTAGCTCATTACTGAGTCAATGGGATGTAATAGTTTCCATTTCACATTGTGACAGAAAAACAAACGTGTGTTTGTGTATAAAGTGGACAAAAGCAACAGAAAATGACACAATGACTAAAAGACCCAGAGAAGCAAACGGCAGAGACGAAAATGAGAAAAAGACTGAGTAGCTTTTAAAGAGAAATGATAAAGACTGAAAAAGGGATACATTGTGAAAAGAGGGATGAGGAATAAAATAGGGGTGAAAGTGTGAGGGCACACAGATCACTTGTTAATTAAATCACAGAGCTGAAGGGAGTGATATGAGCCATTAAATATATAAACTGTGAGAAAGTTGAGAGAAAATTGAAGGTCAGCAGTCAATCTGACTTCCACACGTGATCAACACAAATGCTGCGGCTTATGCTCACTGTGGGGTGTGTGTGTGTGTCCTGTCAAATGCCTCAGCAACTTCACCGAGGTAATTAAAGCTAATGACTGCGCACACTCAGACTTAGTCCATCACTCAAAACACACACACACTCGACACCCGCTTTTATACAACATTGTTTTACTCCTGTACAGCATCTCTCTGGATATTTTGGTGTATAAAGATCAACAAATATCTAAAATATGTCTATCTAAGCAGAAATGGGCCACATCCCGCAGGATTGAAGAACAGAATCGTCACCTAAAGTGATATTTCAGGAGATGAGAAATGTAATCTTTTACATGAACTATAAACAGTGAGTAAACTATGAAATGAATGATTTTAGACTTCCATATATCATCTAGTTGATAAATAAGAATTATATGTTTCTAATGGCTTCTCAAACAAATATCCTGGGGAAATGACCCAGGATTAATTCTGCCACTCCATGTTACACACACACACTCACTTGGTCTGCTCTTTATGATGAATGAAGCGCACAGCTCTATGTTTGAGCTGAGTAAAGGTGAAAATATCATCTCTGCCCAGTGCTCTGTCTCTGTCATTCTCCAGGACCACGAGGTGGCCGTTACTAGGCGGTTGAAGGAGCTGGAGCAGCATGCTCTCTGATTGGCTATCTGCATCCTTAATTGACAGGAGAGCTGGATCCAGAGGCTTAACTCCACCAATAGGAACCAGCAGAGAGCCATTGATATAAAGAGATGGAGCGCGGCTGTTTGCTGTAGAAACAAAAGTGGATGGGATGGTCAAATACTCTTACAGTCATAAAAGCATACAGAATTTCAATAACTCAATAAAAACAAAAACTAATTAAATTTACATAATTAAAATAGACAAATGTAAAATATAATATAAGGAAATATAATATTTACTCTTACTCTCAGGAAAAAAGGTTCAATGGTGTTCTACATATAGAATCCTAGGTCTCTTAATTCATTTTTTAAGAATCCTTAATGTCAAAAAGGAGAAATGTCTTAAATGATTGCATAATACTTTCAAGTTTAATGGGTTATTCTAATTTTTTCTAGTCATAAAGTATGTTTACAAAAAAAAAAAAGTAGGGATGCATGATATATCGGTAACCATATCGGTATCGGCCAATATATGTTCATTTTTAATGTTATCGTTATCGGCCCAATAAAAGCCGATAAATAATGGATTATTTCCTTCAGCTGCTCACTGTTCACCATGATGGATTTGAAATACTTGAAATATGACTGGAATCACTTAAAAAAAAGAAAATACAGTTAAGTATTTAACTGTATAAGCAAGACAGCGAGTCTGTCATATAGGCAACATCAAATTATAATGAGAACTTCATTATAATTGTGTGCTTTGGACATGGATTTTAACGGTGTCTGTCATATAGGCAACATAAAATTATAATGAGAACTTCATTATAATTGTGTGCTTGGGACATGGATTTTAACGGTGTCTGTCATATAGGCAACATAAAATCATAATGAGAACTTCATTATAATTGTGTGCTAAAGGTTCTATATATGTAGTGCCTGTCAGAACCCTTTAAGGCTCTCTCTAGAACCTATTATTTTAAATGTGTACATACTAAAAGCACTGCACCGATTATGCTGGCCAAGTATAAAGATTTCTTTTGGTCTGTAGAAATCTTATTTTGTATCAGATATGTGAAGCAGAAATTCCAGGTTACCATGGCAGGCTCTTGTTTTTCGGTCAGCGTAGTATCCATGACCACAATCCGGGATGCATCGACCACCCTTCAGGAAAGAGCTCTCAGCACAGACGTGACACTCACCTGCACTCACGCACTCCAAGCAACCAGCTGAGCATGCTGGGAAATAACGGTAAACAATCTGTCATTAGACTCAGGTAGGACGCGAGAGGGAACTGCGTCACACTATACTGAGCTTCTCTAAAATTAGCAGGTTGGTAAGCATGCCAAAATGAACAATGTAGGCAGTCACGATCACTCTCTCAGACCAGATTTACAGCACTCACCGGTGCACTGACGGGTCGAGTCGTCTAAAAAGTAGCGCTTTCCGCATTCCAGTACACACTGTCCATTCAACACAGCATACGGCAGCTGGCACCGTTGGCATCGGCCATGGGTCTGGCAATGATCACAGTGCTCATCACAGCCTGTTCAGAGAAAGGAGGAAGAGAAAGACTGAAGACATGAAATTTGATTTATATTTGATATGAAATCCAAGTTGTCTATAATTTGACATACTAAAATTATTTTACAAAATTCCTTTCAAAAGTTGGTAAAATTTTTTAATGTTTTATGCTCACCAAGGTTGCATTTAAAAAAAAAATTTGAAAACAGTACAAATAGTTATGTTGTGAAATAATACTACAATTTGAAATAACTTTTCTATTTCAATATATTTTAAAATGCAATTCATTGTGATGGCAAAGGTGAATACTCAGTGTCACATGATCCTTCAGAAATTATTCTAATATGATAATTTTGTGTTGATTCATTCTGTGTTCAAACATTTGATCAATGTTGAATACAGTTGCGTTGATTCATAATTTTGTGTAAACCGCATTCTTTGAAGACTAGAAAGTTAAACAGCATTTATTTTGTCTTTACTGCATTACTGTCACTTTTGATCAATTTAAAAAATACTTGCTAAATGAAAGCATTCATTTCTTTAAAAAAAAATCTTATTGACCCCAAACTTTTAAATGGTAGTGTAAATTTATTATTAAAATATAATAATATTATAACAATGATTAATTTATAATAAATTTAAAAGAGATTAAAATATAATAAATTATAATAGATGTCAAATAAATTCCAGTTCCTCTGCTGAAATGTTTCAGTGTCAGTGAGTTAAATACTACAATAACTTGATAATGCTGGATAATATCAATCTTTCAAAATCACAGAAGAAAGTACATTTTAAGTAATGTGCTTCTTCAATCTGGTCTATACCTACAGCACCGCTGATAGACTTTCAGTCTAATTTGAAATCAATCCATTAAAGAGTGCCATTAAACCTTGGCTCTGACACAGCGGCTAATGTTGGCACTATACAGCTGAAATTAGTGGCCCTCCCTCACTCCCTCACTCCCCGACCGTGACAACTGACTGAGAGATTGAAATGTCAACGTTTATTGAGCTGGAAAATTTATTGGTTGGACTCATAATGAAGGTTGTTAGTTTTGTTGATGACTGACTCAGACATCTCTCGGCATCCTGGTAGAATCCTGGCGAGCAACCCGGCACACAAATGCCATCCTGCAGGACGTATCCCTCCATGCACTGCAGACAGTCACTACGCAGGGGTCCGCGGCACGCGTTACAGCTCCAGTCGCACTCTGAGAGAAACAGAGCGAAAGATAGAGTGTGTGGGAGGAATTTGAGAAGAAAAATGATTAATTGGACTGTGATAGAAGAAAAGCAAATTGAAACTAGAAAGAAAAAGGCCAAGAGACAGTGATGAGAGAGCATGAAAGATTGGCATTAGATTTGCATTTACTGAAGGAAAAAACAGCGTATGATAAAGACCAATCACTTTTATACCGTATGCAAATTTTGACAACATTATTGCCTAAAGGAATGGAGAACTTTCTAGAAATGTTAATTAATAAAGCAATATGCCAAGAGAGACTAGACTGTATGTTACAGTGGGGTGTTTAAACACCCCTTGAAGTTGTGACGTAGCAGAAACGGTGACAACTTTTCTTTCATTTATTCTGTACAATGAATAAACAAATTGCCCGCCAAGTAATATAGTTCATTAGTTTATCTGTGTCGAGATAGCAACTTACATAGAAAGTGTAATCACAGCTGTGCATCAACTACCATTTAACAACAGCTTTAACACAGCTCGTCCAATCAGAATGGACCATCTTTTTATAAGCATTTCATAAGGTAGGTTTTATTTAAATTTAAGGTTCAATTATCTGCAAAACCAAGCTTGAATAGTATCTGTACAAAAAAGAAATATGAAGGATTTCAATACACCGCTTGACTTACAATGAGAAAGATAAGAGACAATATTTCAGCTCTCAAATCATCCATTAAAGAGAGCACTAGCCGACCATTTGATAACTCACAACCAGACCTCCGCTCTCTAAATCAGCAAAGCTCATTAAAAAGCCCCATCACGCACTTTCTGTCATCGCTCAATCTATATAATCTCATCATCTCTCCCCTCATTCAATGAAACCATCCTCCCAGCCAAAACTTTTCAAACATTAATCTGAAAAGAACAGTGGCTAACTTCATTTAACACTACATCCAATTCAAATCTCAGTGATGTCCATAATTAACTTCAACTCAACTTAAGCTTCAACTCAAAAGCAGCTCATTTGTCCATATGTCATTTAGACTGAGTTGTTGTTTCACATACCTATCCATAAAGACACCAACAACAATGATGTCCAGCATTATTGATGTGCTCCCTCCAAATATTGTCAAGGTAACCTTCATTCACTGTACTGCAGGGGTAAACAGCATCACATCTCACACATTCGTACCCCCTCTGTTATTGTCCCTCTTTCTGATTCACTCTCCCTCATTCAAAAACACACATCTCAAGGGACAAAAAAATAATCTGTCTCCTTTTGATCTTCTCTGTAAATCCCATCAAAACAAAATAAAGCTCTCAATGTGTGGGTATATGTTCCACACCCAAATCCCAAACCACATCGTATTAGGATTTGAACACACTCCACACAAAAAATTTTTTTTTTCTTTTTTTTTTTTCTATTCTTCTTTTTCCTCACCATTCCTTGGTCTCCTGTGCCCCCCTTTACTCTCCAACCCTTTCTCCCTCCCTCCCTCCCCCCGACAAGATCATGACAGGACCACATGGCCAACGGGTCTATAGACCAAAATGGGACTGGATAATATATGATGCCTGGCTTTTAAAAGCACATACCTTACAACTAAAACTGATGGTCACTTTTAAACGTTTTATATCCAAGCGCAGGCAGAGACATGACCGGGTCATGTGCCAATGATCCGGAAGGTCCGGCCAATGTGTTTTGACATCTTGGAGTGGACGGTGCATGTCCACATTCCACTGGAATGTTCATAATACAGCAGGAAATCGATTTAACCAGGCAATAGCCATCTTAATTCCCCATCCCTCCCATTTTCATTTCCATCTTTTCTTTTTTGCTTTTCTCCTCTATCTATCCCCACCTACAGTATATCCCTTATTCTCTGTATATGCCTCTTTTTTATATATATATTTATTTATTGATATAATTTTTTTATTATATATATTTTTTTTTTTTACAGTAAATAATAAATGATAGCAATAACATCGTACACTTGCTACTTTACAATACTAAACATTCTGGATGGGGAGGTATACAATGTGTCCGTATGTATGTGTAGAAATATATATTGTTCATCCATATTGCTTTCTGTTTTATGTTGTTTATATGTTTGTTTATTTGTTTGCTCATTTGCCTCTTCTCGTATTATGCATTTTTTTCTTGTTTGTTGTCGACAAGCTTATTTGTCTGATGCTTGCTTTTTCAACATCTATATTTGTCTGTATTTGTTTTTTGCTGTTGTTTTCTTTATGTACTTATCTGTATTGTATTGTTTGCTTAATTAAGAAAAAAAAAAAAAAAATTTTGAACACACTCACGAATATTAACAAATATCTTCTCTGAAATTAAATGAATTATTCATTTAATTAGACTACTGTCTTCTTGAAATTTACTTGACCTTAATTATTAGATATTAAAATACATTCTCTTTAGCCCAACTGTTCTGTGCATTTTATGGATGTATGTTAGTTATAATAGACTGACAGAGTATGTAGGATGTTTCTTCAAGGCTGGAATACACTATACAACTTTCAACATCTGAACAGTTTTTAAAACAATGGGCATCATGCACTTTCCGACTTTGTACATGGTTACAGAAAAAAACTGGGCATCGTACACTAAATGACTGAGGATCACATAGTACTAGACTTTCATGTTGTTCCAAACACAACACACTCACAGAGAAACATGGTCCTTGTTGCTAGGAGACGCATGAAAAATGAAAACAATACGTGTTCTGAAATCTGCTCAAAATATCAAAAAATTTTTTATTTCCTCTAGCTGGATGGAATCATAGTCTGAAGCTAAGAAATCTCAAATCCAACTTTCTGAGAAAACATTGTGTAGTGTATTCCAGCCTTTATGAGATTAATGTTCAATGCCTACAAAAGAAGAAACAGGCACTTAACAGTTTTGGAGCAGCAAGGCAAAAATAACGGGTGATACAACAAACATACAAATCAAAGAATAAAATCAAAATACCTGTCTCATGGACAAGTAAAACTAATAGTTTAGTTTAACACATTTTAAAATGGCTGAATATATCAGGATGTAAAAGTTTCTAGTCTAAATGAATATTTCTCTGAGATCATTTGATGTATGGCTCACCTCTGCATGTGCGTGTGGTGGTGTTCAGGTAGTACTGATGAGCACAGCTCTCATACTGACACTCGCCAAACAGAAGCACTTTAGCAGGATCTCTACACGATGAACACACACCCGCCATCTCACAGCTCAGACACTGAGTGTCACACACTGAAACACACACAATAATCATTTCATCAATACATAATCCTGTATCATATGTAATATGTCTCTAAATTATCAACATAATTAAAACTTTGCTGAAAAACCTCTTGTACACAATCTCCTACATATCTTCTGTCATATGATTGATAGTTTATACTGTTTTAGCATGTAAAAGTTCCTCTTACTGATACAGTTGCCTTACTGAATTTTATACAATTAAATGCAAGAATAACTTTCATATTTTTCGCAATATTATTGGAAAAAACAACAACTTGGGTTAACTTGATTGTCCATGCATCATTATTATTATTATTTTATTTTAAATGTATGTAAATACATTGTATGCAAATATGATACATCAGGCTTTTGAGGAATGTTTATTTGTACATTTCACGATCTTCGTTATATTGCATTATACTGTATGTTTGGCCCCCACAACAAAAACTACAAAATCATAAAACTAAGCATTTATTTATTATCTTGCTAAGACAAAATATTGGGAGATATGGAGTGACAACTGTTATTTATTTGCATTTTATCTAAGCAGTCTACTGTACGGTTATGAATTGATTTACATCACCAGCTATCAGAATTTCATCTTACTTTTTGGCCATATGAAATATCAGCAACTGCACCAAATTGCATATTTTTGCTCAGTTTGAGCCGTTGAATAAAATGTTCCTCCTCGGGTACGAGATTCAATCATACTTTATCATACTATATGAGCCATAAAGCCTGATGTATCAAATATGATTATCAAACACATATGCACACTTTTTACTATGGATGGATGGATGGATGGACGCACTATAAAAAACTATAAGTAAAGATGCACTTACTTTGGCACACCCTGTTTTCATCAGCGTAATATCCGGTTGGACAGCGAGGGCTGCAGAGACCCGATGGGGCCAAAACATCAGGCGCCAAACAGGAAGTACAGGTGAGAGGACCGTCCCCACTGCACTCCTCACAGGAAGAGTGACATTCTGGAGAACACAGGCACAGGACAATAACAACGATGACCAAACAATTAGGACAGTAAGTATGAAGATGAGATAATTATATATCAAATATCTTTTAGCTTTGGAAATAGAAAGTAATGGGATGAAAAAGGCTTTATTTACGCCTTCCATTGTGTAAATGAATTATTAATTAACTTACTGTTAATAGCATGTAATACTACACTGTAAACTGCTGTCAGACTCAGTTTTAGCAGATAATAATGATCAAACTCTTAGAATCTTAGAAAATAGTGCAAAACTTGTATCGGATAACCTTGACATTTTAATGAGCGCTGTTGCCAAGGATATTCACATTCCACAACAGTATTATAAAAACAGTAGATATATAAAAGCAATACTGTTGACATCCAGCAGAAATATCCATTCAAATATGACATTCAGTCTGCTGTCAACTTGACATATCACCTTCAAAGAGCGCACAGACTTGCTAATGCTAGGTGCAAGTAATTTCCATTAATGGTCTATTGTCTTTAATGCACATAGAGCCAATTCAGACATACACACACTAACGTACTGTATAAACACACTTGTGCACATGCACGCTCCCTTTGTATCACGCAAAAGCCAGGCAATTAAAAAAGGTCATAATGGTTTATAGATCACATCAGCATCTTAAAAGATTTTGCATTAAAGCCGAGCACTACATCGCACTCCCTAATAAAAACAAATGCACCGTCTCATCTACACTGTCAGCAGAGGAGCCACTTTCAAAGCATCACAGGTAATTGCATCAGGGTTATGAAAACAGAGGCTCTGGCTATATTACATTGAGAGATCACGTAGAATGACAAACCTGTGCATAAAGAGGATGCTGGCATTGAGATTAGACACTGCGTGACTAATGATGCTCATTCTACATAATGAAACTCATGCTGGAAATAAAGCAGCACATGGTTTTCTCAGAGGAAGACAGTTAGATGATGTTAAAAGATGTGATGAATTATCATTGTAGATGCAGATTAGGGCTCAACATAAGCATATTGTGACAATCTTGTCACCATGGTTGCGATATAGCAATTATAGTTATGTAAAAAAGAAAAAAACAGGAAAAGATGTGCATAATCAGTTAATAAAAAAGGACAGTGAAGCTCCATTCTCCATTTTATTTATTCATATAGATGTACTAGATATCAATTCACACAAGTAATTTGTTAATTGTAACCTACAAATAACTAGAAATGATTTGATACTGTACATTAATCTTAGGTTTTCGGCACCACATCTCGCATATTTGCCATCACAAATTCATTGCAAATGACGTTTTCCCTATACATTATTAGCAGAATTGTATTCAAAAAGGTTTTTTCAATTATATTATAATATGAATTTAATAGGAGACCTTACAATAAGTCTTACTAACAAAAATGATGCGTGCTATTGCTCGATCTGATATTGTTTTGCATAAATATGCAGTGAATCATGTGTAGCCTGATAAAAACTGCATCTGGTTCTGGGAATATACTTTATTTTTTGCTCTAAATTCACTTTCTTTCTCATTTTAACTTACTTTTGCAGGCTCCGTGCCACCGATAGTATTTGAGTGGGCACTGTGGTACACAGCGATGTCCCAGCAGCAGCATCCTGGGAACCTTACACCACAAACAAACAGAGCCAGAGCCTGACTGCAGGTCTGCCACACACCGCTGGCATCCCTCCTCACACTCTGACAGAGAAACAAAGAGACAGACAGCGTATATTATAGTGACGCATATCCAGTAGAACATCCCGAACTGAGGAGAGGAAATGGAGGAAAAAAAGATTGTATCTTAACAATGTTGTAAAGGTGTAAAAGTAAACACTCTTTTATCTGTATATCCTCTCTCACTCCTAATCAGCTGTGGGAGTTGACTGGCTTCATTGCCATGAGGGCACTGATAATAAAGAGATGCATATCAGCCAATGAAATCCTCTGTTGGCTTATTTCTCAGCCTGATTGATAATATCGGTACAAATTCTTTAAATTATACGCATAGAGTTCAGGCTTTACTGATTCATGTAGCAAGATCTAAACAGAGTTTGTGCAAAGTTTCTGAGGAAAAGCAATAACTCAACCATTAAAAGCACTGCTCTAACCTTATCCACATAAAAATATGAGGTATGACAAACTGAAATAAAAAAAGCAGGTAATAAAATAATATATAAAGGCCTGGTTTCACAGACAGAGTTTAGATTAAGCCAGGATTAGGTATTTTTTATAAACATGCCTTAGAAAAAAAACATTACTGGTGTGCATCTTGAGAGAAAACAATGTCACTGACATATTTTAAGATATTTTCAGCTTTCAGTTAAAACAGCTCAAACATGCATTTTAGTCTGGAACTAGACTTAAGCCTTGTCTGTGAAACCAGAGGAAAGAGGGGTGTTTTTTGTCCTCTCTTGAGCTTTAGAGAATACTTTTTTATGGCAACAAAATGTAGTATGTAGAAGTATGTAGAAGTCAAATGTAACAAAAGTCAAATGTAATCCAATTAAATAATTTCTAATTTATTGATAAATACTCTATATCAAAATCTGTTCTTTCTACAGTATTTCCCAACTGTGTTTGTGCCTATTTTGACTAATAGACACATTTATCTTTTAGTGAAGAAGAGCACTTTCACTGCTTACTGCTTTCTATTTGTTTTCTCATGTTTACTGCACAAAACCTCTTCTCTTTATGAGACAGACTGGTACTTCAACCACATTTTATTAAATACCAAATAACAGGGTAACAGAATTGACTAGTTTCATGAATCAAACTGGCTCAAAGCACATTTGCCCATTTCCATGCTCTTGGCATTGACTTTACAACAAAACCTGACGTGCCCTTTGAACAACAAATCCTCCCTTGAAGGCAAATTGTGCTCACTTGACACCTTAAACCTGGGCAGGTGCAATGACTTGAGATCAAAGGTGGCACTTGGAAGCATGTTTTGGTGATGGTCTGGGAAGATTGATTTTCACTCACCAATGCAGTAGCCCACAACATTTGGATATTGGCCCTCAGGGCAGCTGGTTCGACAGTAGCCGTTATGGAGACTGGCGTGGGCTGGACAGGCAGAACAGTCAGCCTGAGACGGGCCCGTACACTCCTTACATGATGGATGACAGGCTGAAGGGAGAGAAAATAATGAGCACAACATTAGATTCATAAAAGAATCCATTGAACATATTAATCCACAGGGAAATGGGTTTCTTTTGTGTGAAGGAACAGACTAACATCCATAACAAACCTTGGCAAGAACGGTCCTGAACATGGAAACCATGAGAACATTTATCGAGACACTCCTCCTGGTGAAGGATACTGGGTCGTACACAGGAAGTACAATTATGGAAACTTCCACCAGTGCAGCCTGAACATGAGGTGTGACATTCTGAAAGAGTAAAGGAGGGAGAAAGTGATTGTTTTACGTGAAATATTGGTAACACACTGAAACTACGGATCGGAAACCACAAAGACTTGCTTCACTAAGTAGTCAAATTACCCTTAAATAATATTGATAAATAATATTGGGCAGTCGTCCATGAGGGGCTGTCGCTTTACTCTAGTCTTTTTATTTGTTTATTTTGTGTGTTTAACTTTAAGTTGAAGGTTCGCCGGTTCCCACCTCCTTCTTCCCTGAACTACAAGCGGCTGTGCCATCAGAGGAATAAAAAAATCAAAAGTTTTGAATTTAAAACAAAATTATGTACATGTAAAATATTGACAGAAATAAAACATTTACAGGTGTGCATTCCCACATCTACTTATTAACTTAAGTTATCACTAAGTTAGTGAGCCAACTTCATCACAGGGCTTAGGACTGCTGTTTTGTAGACACAATGCTCAATCTGCCTTTAAGCTACATACAGTATGTAGAGAAAAGGCATTTCCTCTAAAAAGGCTGTCAGTCAGAGAGCTGAGCCATGTGCACACGGCTGAATGAAAGCAGTGGGCTCTAAAAAGAAAGCCTGTCACGGGTGTGAAGTCTGGACTCGTCTCCACTACTCTACCAGATTTAATGTGAGAGACGTTTGGTAGACACATGCAGACAACACACACCCAAACATAAATAATAACTGAAAAATACAAAGGCCCATGACAATCTTCTTGATTTGGAGTAAAGCCCTTAGGACACATGTGTCAACAGCCATGCTCCAATGTGACCAAAGTTGTCTGCTTGTCTTTAAATTATTTGTCTGTTCAGCCAGGTTTCACTGTCAATCAGAACAAAGGGTTTTATCTACCCCCATAATTCAGTACATTCCCCAAAGAAGAATAGTAGGTGTGCTAAATACTAACCCAGGTCATTTGTATTCTATTGAGTGAACTGGAGACAGGGCTAAGCTTTCTGTTAATGCAATTCTGAAACACAATAAACATGCCTAAAGGCCTCACATATTGATCATTTTTTCTTTTAAATCACATTTCAGCCCATGAGGTGTGTTCTGAAATGAAGCCAGAAAGATGGGAATGGTGCATCCATTTTGGAGGTTAGTGTTCACATGGTCTGAATCCTTTAATGCACTCTTAATCGATTTTTAAACGCACACCATAGTTTAAAAGTCTAAGACAGGATACTGTTTAATATGTGCTTGAATGCTGACCTTTACTTACACTTGCATGAACTATTTCTACTTTCATTAACGTGACATAAACAAACTACTGTATGAATAAACAGTGGCAACAACAAATTAAATTCAAATCATATGACAGCAATATCCATTGATTTTACTTATAATTAAAATACTTGTTGGATATTTTTATATTTCTTATTAAATAAACGCAACTTGATTTTATATTTTAATGCAAAAACATTGACACATTTTTAATTGTAACTTAAGTGTCCAATTACTTCTTGAATTTGCAGTGTATGAAAATGTCTGAATCAATCAATATTTCATGATATTACTAATTATTTCAATGCATGGATCTGTAAAACACCAATGAGTGCTATTAATAAAGGTATGGTTGCCCACACTAAATTGAATTTAAGATCTCATCATGCTATTGAGTCAGACTAACACACACACACACACACACACACACACACACACACACACACACACACACACACACACACACGCACACACAGAAAGTCTGCAGAGAGACTGACTTTAAAGGGATTTACAGATTGGAATTTCCTCTGCATGATATCTGATCCCATCAGCACACACACACACACACACACACACACACACACACACACACACAGGACAAGTAGCCCTGAGGAAGCTCAACATTTGTCTGAGCATGCTGGCTCAACACAAAGGTCTTCATTGAAGAAAGAGGCACTTGTCATTATTATAGTATTGAGCTTCATGACAGTGGACCCATTGAATGAATACCCCGCTGGCCACTCTCTCACTACCTTCAGTAACGTGCTTTAAAGCCAACTAAAAAATAACAATTGTGTTTTTTTTGGTTTTTTTTACAGCATTTATTAATCTTGGTTAATGTTCATTTCTACATATTAATATATTGCTAACATTTCAAGTTGTATAAATATTAAAGTATTATGAACAAAAATTGATTAGCAATGAATAACAGTATATTTATAAAGTAACATTAAACTAGTTTAATAAATGCTTAAATGATATGCTTCATGATACCAAATTCATTAAACAATTGAACCTCATAGTAAAGTGTTACCAATTAATTTAATTTAATATTTCATCATAAGCAATTTCATTCAGATACAATTGCAAAAGTTATTTGATCATATTCAGACAAATAAAAACTGCAGAACATTTCAGTTATGCACCGTGTTTGACACATACTGGAGCCAAAACTTCCCTGTGAAGCTCTCAGTATGTGGGAACATCATAAACACTGTGCAAAATTCAGACACCATTCAACATGACTGTAAAAGCAACTGTAAATGTTATTCAGTGCTATGGAAGTGAGGTATTGGTGGTACTAAGCCTGCAGTTCTTGATGAACATACAAAAAAAAATATGTTAACATTCTGTTTGTGTACATTTTTGTGTTCCTGTATGACGGTTCACAACAGAATGTCATTCTTAATCCTTTTTGGCAGGATTCGGTCAGGATTTGAATTTTTAATGAAAATCGTTTTCCAGAGGGTGTTTAACATCCTGTACAGCAGCCCTGGTGTATCGGGAATAAACTGCAGATCTTCAGTCATCAAGGATAAAGACATTGGGAATAGCTAGTGCAAACAACCTGCAGTGTGTCACTCAACACAACAGCGTTTATCTTGCCATCAGTTCATAATCAGTGAGCTACTGAGAATCAAATAACATAGCGTATGTGTCTTCATGTTTAGAGAAAAATATAAGGATATATCTTCTTTTTTACTCACCTCTGCAAGTCTGATCTGTGTCAAGGTAATGCTGTGGCCTGCAGGTAGACGTACAGGACCCGTGAGAGACATGTCCATTCTGAGGCTGCAGAACCTCTTCCTGTTTGACACACTGCAAGCAGTCTGAGGAGTCCGGACCCACACAGACCCTACAGGATACATGACACTCTGCATAGAGAAGGAAATGAGTTGAAAATAAAGTTCATATACACATGTGACACACTCTCTCTGACTTTAACTGACCTTAATTTATGCTAATTATATTAACTTTAGACAACCTAAACAGCCATTTCATGTTATACCTCATAAATATAATTAGACAATTTACACTTAATAGCTGCTTTTTCGAGGGGATCATGAGGTACACCCACTCAAGTTATGATTTCACACATGCATCCACACACATTTGTTTTTCTACCATGGTGGGGACTTTGTGCATTGACTTCTATTGTTTTTATACTGAGCTAATGATATTATCTATTTATCAGTTTTCATTAAGGCATTTTTAGTACACTACCATTCAAAAGTTTGGGATCAGTAGTAACAAAACAACAAAAAAAGAAAAACTCAGTAAAACAATAATAATACAAAACAGTAAAAATAGTAAAATTGTGAAATATAATTCAAAATGACTGTTTTCTATTTTTTTTACTGTGATAACAAAGTTGAATATTTAGCAGTCAGTGTCACATGATCCTTCAGAAATCATTTTAATATGCTTATTTGCTGCCCAAGAAACATTTTTAATCATTATCACAGTTGAAAAACGTTATGGAATCCCATGATACAGTGGGGTTTTTCCAGACTCTTTGTTAAACAAAGTTTAAAGAACAGCCTTTTGAAATAGAAATCTTTTGTAACTATAAATTACTTACCATTTTTATCAATTTAATGCATATTTGCAGAATAAAAATGTCAATTTATTTTGAAAAATCTTACTAACCCCAAACTTTTGAAAAGTAGTGTATATTTGTTATACTCTCTACAGCCTTATCAGCCTATATATATATATGTACATATATCCAGTCTACAACAAATACACTTCTATGAACAAGCAGTTTGAATCTCCACACAGAGCCAGAGTAGGTTATCTGTATTCAGGACACACACACACTCACCCGCAATGCAGTACTGATTGACACACCAGGGCAGGGGACAACTACACCTAAATGGCTACAAGTAACAGATAACCACTACAGAACAAAAAAACTCACTTCCCTTTCCTCACTACCTTATAATTGCATCTATCTATCTATCTATCTATCTATCTATCTATCTATCTATCTATCTATCTATCTATCTATCTATCTATCTATCTATCTATCTATCTATCTATCTATCTATCTATCTATCTAATCAAATCGTTGTTTAGTAATAACCTCAAACTCTTCAGGACAGCGCATCTATGATCTATCCTGTTTTATCATGACCCAGTTTCCACAACATCATGATGTTACAGTGGGAGTGGGAATATCAGAGTTGTATAAATGCAGTCGTACTGTGACAGTGTCCCTCTCTGGAGAACAGACCCTCTCCACAGGACTCCACACACTGGCCTTGGTTCAGGATGAGAGACTTTGAGCAGGAGGTGCAGTGAGACACAGCCGGCCCAGAGCAGGACGCACACGAGCTGTGGCAGGCTGGAAGAACAACAGAGGAATAGATCAGGACGGGGGATTTAGTAGACATCTCATGAGATGAGAGCAAAAATAACCAACCTGGACATTGTAACCTATTACCTTTCAGGAGCAATTTTATCAAGTCGGTTAATAAAAATGCAGCTTTAAATACTTTAAATTGCATATCTGTGGTTGTTTTGCTACTTCAGAATGTCTTTTCAGCACTCAACTGCAATCATTAGCAACCACAATCTATGCACTTTCATATGAGCTGGTTAAGTAGAAAAGCCTGCCAAAAAAGATACATGCAAATGGATTGTACACCACAGGATTATGATTGACAGGTTATTAATTTATCATTTTAAACCACATCATGCATAAAACTAACATGAAGACATGACAATTTTCTAACCCATGTGGTTTAGCTGAGAAAACTTAGGGAATACATTTCACGGGATTGACTCTAAATGAGAGGGAACCTTTCCAAAGAAGAAAATGGGTTTCAGAATGAATGTTTTTTTCAATTCGCTAGAAACAAGATTTATGCGTTGTTGGTTGCCAGTAAACCTACGTGGAGGTGTTGAACAAAATATAAAAACAGATAAATGTTCACCTCGGCAACTGCCATGGTCATCCTTGTAATACTGTGGTGGACATTGTGGTACACATTTCCCACGATGCAGTGCATGTTCAGACGGGCAGCTCATGCAGCTGGGGTTGTCAGGTTGACAGGTTGCACAGGAGGGGTCACAAGCTACAACAGGATAAAAAATATATTTCAAATATCAGATATATCGATATAAAACGAAGACACTGTTAAAATGATTTCAATAAAACAAGGATTATGAAGTATTTTTTGCAAGAAATGTCATGTTTAATGTGTTACTTGCTGTGTTTTTGTAAGTATTTCTGAGAGAAAATGATTTGAAAAGACATCTTACACCAAATATTTTTCAGTGTACAACCCCATATGACTAAAATATCCCAATCAAAATGAGAAACAACATTCATAACAGAACAAATTAATGCAGGAAAGCCTTACAATATATAAAGTGCTCAAACCACAAGCTATTTTTACCCATAGTCAGAACCCAAAAAAACTCACATCAACACAATTCTTTCTTATAATAAAACAGACAAGCTGAATATGTGACAGCTTAAGTTCGCCCACCGCAAAACAGACATTTAGAGTGTCATTCTGCATTTGCTGTAGTGTTGTCAGGGTGAAGCTGGAATGTATTTGAGGTGACATTTGTGAAGCAGGCTTTTGTCTCTATGTAGCAGGATATTATCATCAGCAGTGATAAGACAACGAATAAGGCCATTCAAGTCACAACAATATGACTAGCAAATGCTACATTAACCGAACACGAAAATCAAAATACTTCATATTTATAATTAAATTAAAATGAAATTCAAATAAAAATTACTGAGTGCACTGTAAGGCTGGAATACATTACACATACAAAAAAAACCCAAAAAACACTAGGCATTACTCTTTACTAATTGTTTAATTGAAACATATATTAAAATGTTTCATTCCATTACTGAGCAACACACAAACAAACCCACATAGAGTAACTAAGATATGAATTCTGCCCATCATACCATAGCAGTTGCCTTGACTAGCATAAAAGCCTGTTTCACAGTCTGAAACACAGAATCCGTCCTTCAGTAAGTGGGAGGAGTCTGAGCAGGTCAAACAATCCTGAGGCCCCGCCCCCTGGCATGATGAACAGGAGTCATGGCAACCTAAAGGAGAAAAAGTCAATAACTTTCAAATCAAAGTGAGTGAAGAAAACTAAACAAGACACACACACAAAACCAAACAGCATAAGCTGGATTTACAAGGTCACTTTATGTTCGGGTCTTGTGTTGGCTTTTCTGTGAGGAATAAAAGTGACTTTACTTTACTGTGAACACGTCAGTCAGACGAGAACAAAAGATGACCTTTCTGAGGGATCTTGTGAAGGGGGCACAAAAGACAAGAACACACTTGCATAATATAAACAAAGTCTCACGATTTGAAGGACAAACAGAAGCATACAGAAGTTTTTTCGGTAATGTATAAGAAAAGATATTTGCTTGGAAGAATACGTAACCTGAATATGAATAGTCAGGGCACTAACTCAATCTGTCTAGCAAATTTACTGAACTGCTCCACATAAATATATCACACAAGTCTTGAAATCTCATCAATCTCCCCTTCAAACAGAGAGAGGGAGAGATGTGGGACAAAGCATCCAACTTGCAAAACGTCCTTCTATGTAAAAAAAGTAGCTTGAACAAAGATTATTTAGTAGGATGGTACCATTTATTATCTTGAATGAACTTAACAAGAATAATATAAACATGTTGCTAAAAGTTGGGTCACACCAGGGGCGTAATTTGTGGGGGGGTTGGGGGGAGATACCCCCCCCCCAATATTTAAATCTATGCATTACAACCCCCCCCAATATTTATACCATGATCACATGAAAAATATGCAGACCCAAACTTCAACCCCCCCAATGTTCAAACCAAATCTACGCCCTTGGGTCACACGTTAGATTAGGGTTCAATTCTCACTATTAACTAACTATTAACTACAACTTTTGATTCGATAAACTCCTATTACTGCTTATTAATAGTTAGTAAGGTAGTTGTTAAGTTTAGGTATTGGATAGGATTAGGAATGTAGAATAAGGTCATGCAGAATAAGGCATTCATATAGACTTTATAACACTCATTAGATTAAGTTTACTTTAATTGGAGTGAATTAGTTGAGTTAACTTGTAATAGGTTGCCTTATTTTTTCAAACTAGTCAACTTTTCATTTCTTTTTGTTTACAGTGCAGCCGAGCACCCCTTCTACATCACCTAATTATGAATTATTAGAAATTGTTATGAACACCACATAATCTGTTAAAACAGTCTCTAATTATGTTGTGCAGCAATAAGGTCACAAGACACCTTATCTGATTCTTTGTGCGAGTCTGGTGATCAGGATTAAACTACGGGTCTGGGCACGGCGCCCAGTGTGAAACATTCATGGTTCTACATGGCACCTCTCCACAGGCTCACACACTGGCACCAAGCTGGCCCAGAACCCTGAGAAACTGGAATGGGACCAAAATATTTTGACAGCCAACAACATAGTGTGAACAAGAGATGTAGCTAACCAATAGGTTTGGGAAAAGCTTGGCATGCTAGAAAAATTTGTGACAGCACACTTGGGCATGTCTGTCAGCACAACTCTTTAAGGTTTTACATGAATCCTTGAAACGCTGCAGATGCGAAAGGATCAATTTGATAGGTATATATCAAGATATCCAAGTTTGGTAATGTCTGTTTGTGGTTTGTTTCATAATAACAATGTGTTACTTGAGATATAATCAAAAATTTAACTACATTATAACATCATTTAAAACAAGAAAGAGAAAGTGAGAAAGGCACATACAGAGAGAAAGAGGGAGGGGAGGGGGGGGGGGAGAAGGGAAATGAAGATGAAGGAACATCTGAGGGCTTCCTTGAGATACCCTCTTTTTTTTTTTTTTTGCATAACTAATTAACTTCTTACCCACTGCATTTGCACTCAGTCAGAGAGTAAAACAAGAAAATGAATCCTTATCACTTGACCAAAATGAACCAATCCCTCAGTAAGATTAATTCTCGCTAAATCCACCATAATAGGCTCAACCAAAGCTGGATATTTCTTCTCCATCTTGTCCCTTGTAGAACAATACGGTCCAATCTTAAGGAGAGGCTTATTAAAGTGTGAAATTGAAAGAGAGTGGGGACTGGGGTAATTGCTGTACAGTCTAGTGCTCCCAGTCACAGACCAGTTAGCAGGTCACTAATGCACGATTCCCTCCAGATTGGATTGCTATAGACAGGTCTCTTGACAAGACCAGGTACCTACTTCTTGAGGTTGATTTTTATGCAAGGAGTGAATGCACTGCAGGTGCAGTAATGCTCCATCTGGCTTTAATAGCAAAGAAGAAATTGACCTTTTACAGCTAACATGATGCAAAATGTTGTTAGAGAAGAATTTCAAATGTAAATATAATCTGGGGGCACGTTTGATGATCGCAATGAAGTAAATGCAACTTCATTCCACAATTATTATTATTTAGCATTAGCAATGAAAACATTTATTTAGATTTAATAATGAAATTCTGTAAGAATCAGAAGAAAATGTTCTAAAGCCAAATAATTTGAGATAAATAAATGGCAGATGATATTTGCACCCCAACTGTAATACAATAAAGAAAATCTCTTTTCTATTTTAACATATTTAAAATGTAATTTATACCTGTGATGGCAAAGCTGAATTTTCAGCAGTCACTACCCCAGTTTTCAGTGTTACACGATCCTTTAGAAATCATTCTGTTGTGCTGATTTATTTATCATTATAATGTCTTGCAGAGATTAATTGAGTCTTGGGGTCAGAAAGCCTAAAAAAACAAGTACATCACAACATGCTGTTTGGAGGGTTTCAAGAAAAATCCTCCTCGCTCATCCAAAAACAAACTCCAGAATATTCAGTAGACACGACTGGAACTTCAAAAGGGACCTGGTTCTATGGTCAGATGAAGCAAACAGGGATAAAAAGTACCCCATGCCCACAGTTAAATATACTGTGTTGTGGGCCTATTTTTCTGCTGGAGGTCCTGAATATCTTGTTCAGATACATGGTATCATGGTAGCAAATACCAACAGATGAAAAAAATCTAAACCTGACGGCTTCATCTAGAAATCTTATAATGGGCCGTGGGTGGATTTTCCATCAGGACAACCATCCGAAACAACCATCAAAATCAACACAAAATTGTGTCAATGAGCACAAAATGAAGCTTCTGCCATGGCCGTCCCAGTTCCCTGACCTGAACCCTATAGAAAATGAGATGAACTGAAGAGAAGAAGCGACAACATGGATCTGGGAATCTGAAGGATCTGGAGAGATTCTGTATGGAGGAATGATCTCGTGTCAGGTGTTCTCCAAACTCATCAGGCATTATAGGAGAAAACTCAGAGCTGTTATCTTAGAAAAAGGAGGTTGCAAAAAGTATTAATAAAAGGGTGCCAATAGTTATGGCCAATGTGTTTTGAAATTTTTATTTATTATTATTATATATTTTTTTTTTCATAATGTGATTTACCCCCCACTTTCAATTATTTTACTTCAATAAAAGCTTAGATTTTTATGATTTTATTTTTATTTTTTTATGAAAGACCAAAAGGATAAACAATGCAGATTTATTTTTACAGCCATCTTTGATCATATTTACAAGGGGTGCCAATAATTCTGACCACAACTGTAATTTATTAAATATATATTATATAAATTTAAAATACATACATTCATATATTTAATATGTATATAAATATTTTTTTTTTTTTAAAATATATATATGCATTTTAAATGCATGACATGATTTTGGACAACATTTCTATGATAGCTCCACAAATGAAACAATACTTTATTGTTATGTTAATACTGCCATCTTTCCTTTTCAGCCACCTGCTGAGGTTTGCACATTACAATATTAAAAGCAGTAAACAGTGTCACAGAAAGTCAAGACAATAAAAGTGAATGAAATGTAAACTGCAGGTGACTTACTGAGACAGCGTGTGTGGTCCTGGAACAGACCTCTTTCACAGGTGGTCACACATTGCCTGCCACTGAGGAGAAAGGACCCACCACATGTTGTGCATTCAAAGTCATTCTCACAGGTGGCACATGACGGCTGGCAGGCTGGCAGAAAGAGAATAAGTGATAGGGGTTGGGGTATTCAGTTTGTGGCTGCAATAGTAAAACACTATGCAAAGGAAGAGCAAAAAAAGATTGTTACTGAAATTGTGCGTGTGAGAGTTTGTACATCAGCCTTTAAAGTGTGACAGCAGGAAATTTGTCAAATGATGCTATATAGCCCTCCAAAGTGAGGGGAAATTCCAGTGTTGGATCCGGTCTGTGTTTTGACTTGTCGAAATGACTGTAACAAACATCCCATGTGCATGTACATTCACATCCACACACACTACACACATACCAACAAAGCTATAGGATTAGCTATTAATGGAAGTAACCCAAAGCACAGGGCATTTTCAGGATTTAAAATAACACTGTGTAAAAAATATGTTAAGGCCAGAAGTGTGTGAATGTTGGTGGTAAAATAGGAGGAGGAGGAGGAGGATAAAGTGAGAAAGGATGTGAGATGAAGAACAGCAATTCATGCAACAAAACAAACATAAAAAAAAAAAATTTGTTTATACCTGCACAAAATTTGCCCTGAGCGAAAAAGCCTTCAGGACATGACTGCAGACATCGGCCATTCATTAACAGGGAGGAAGGATCCCGACAGCTGCTACAGTGATCTGGTGTGCCAGAGCACGTCAAACAGTCCTCGTGACACTGCACTTCTGCAGGCACACACAAAAAACACAGTCAAACCCCTCAGAGGACAGATGAAGTTACTGTTTACAAACACTCATTTCAACAAATTACGATCATTCACAGACTTCGGTCATCATTATCATCACCTCTGCTCTAACAAGAAAGACCCGACTGATCTGCAGCTATGACAATAAATGTGTGTTTCACTAAGAAATCACACAAACAAAACCGTCATGAATGGCTATATTTATTGTGAATGCTTTAAATTAAGAAAAGTATTTAAATATATATATATATACACAGGTGCTGGTCATATAATTAGAATATCATGAATTTATTTCAGTAATTCCATTCAAAAAGTGAAACTTGTATATTATATTCATTCATTACACGCAGACAGATATATTTCAAATGTTTATTTCTTTTAATTTTGATGATTATAACTGACAACTAATGAAAATATTACTTAAGACCAATACAAAAAAAGGATTTTTAGAAATGCTGGCCAACTGAAAAGTATGAACATGAAAAGTATGAGCATGTACAGCACTCAATACTTAGTTGGGGCTCCCTTTGCCTGAATTACTGCAGCAATGCGGCGTGGCATGGAGTCGATCAGTCTGTGGCACTGCTCAGGTGTTATGAGAGCCCAGGTTGCTCTGATAGTGACCTTCAGCTCTTCTGCATTGTTGGGTCTGGCGTATCGCATCTTCCTCTTCACAATACCCCATAGATTTTCTATAGGGTTAAGGTCAGGCGAGTTTGCTGGCCAATTAAGAACAGGGATACCATGGTCCTTAAACCAGGTACTGGTAGCTTTGGCACTGTGTGCAGGTGCCAAGTCCTGTTGGAAAATGAAATCTGCATCTCCATAAAGTTGGTCAGCAGCAGGAAGCATGAAGTGCTCTAAAACTTCCTGGTAGACGGCTGCGTTGACCTTGGACCTCAGAAAACACAGTGGACCAAAACCAGCCGATGACATGGCTCCCCAAACCAACACAGACTGTGGAAACTTCACACTGGACTTCAAGCATCTTGGATTGTGTGCCTCTCCATTCTTCCTCCAGACTCTGGGACCTTGGTTTCCAAATGAGATGCAAAATTTGCTCTCATCAGAAAAGAGGACTTTGGTCCACTGTGCTTTATTAAATCCAGAGTCAACGCAGCCGTCTACCAGGACATTTTCAGAGCACTTCATGCGGACTTCATTTTCCAGCAGGATTTGCACCTGCCCACACTGCCAAAAGAACCAAAACCTGGTTCAATGACCATGGTATCACTGTGTAATTACTGTGTGATTTCATGTAATATTCACATTTTCTGGGATTTTGATTTCGTGGGTTTCATAAACTATAAGCCATAATCATCAAAATTATAACAAATAAAGGCTTGAAATATCTCACTTTGCATGTAATGAGTCTATAGAATATATTAGTTTCACCTGTTAAGTTGAATTCTTGAAATAAATCAACTTTTTGATGATATTCTAATTATATGACCAGTACCTGTATATATATATATATATATATATATATATTTTTTTTTTTATGGTGGTAAAAATGATATTTAAGCAAGTTAAAAATAGTTTTGTGGATTGTGCGGAAATTAATCTACATATTTTTCTTCACTATAAACCATATACACTACCATTCAAAAGTTTGGGGTTGGTAAGATTTTTTATACGTTTTTGAAAGAAGTCTCTTATGCTCACCAAGGCTACATTTATTTTAGCAAAAATACAGTAAAAACACTAACATTGAGAGATATTATACAAAAATTTAAAATTCCTGTGATGACAGCTGGATTTTCAGCATCATTACTCCAATCTTCAGTGTCTCATGATCCTTCAGAAATCGTTCAGTATGCTGATTTGCTGCTCAAGAAACATTTCTTACTATTATTAATGTTTTGATGAATAGAAAGCTCAAAAGAACGTCTTTACTGTCACTTTTGAACAATTTAATGTGTCCTTGCTGAATAAACATAAATCTCTAAAAAAAAATCTTACCAATCCCAAACTTTTGAATGGTAGTGTTCGTTTTACTTCTCTCTAAACCATATATAATTTTAACATTAACAAATATTATTACATTATACATTAATGCTTAACAAACCATTACAACTGTTGCTTGCCTGAAGCACCTGAAATCGCAGTTGCCAGTTGTGTGACGTAATGGTAATTTCATCTATAGTCATGCAAATGAACCCCCAAATCTCCAACCCAGTCTTTGGTGTTCCGATAAGGCATTCATAACTTCTCCACATGGTCCAAAGGAAACTCGAGCCTCCAATAATAGTTCCCTTTGGCACCATTACATGGCACAAGAAATAATTACACAATCTCTAATGAGCTTGTAAATCCCTTGCTAACTTTGGGTTGCAGGTTTCTGGCTCTGTCCATGAGGCCAGAGAAAGAGGGCAATGTAGGATATTTAAGGTGCATTGGTGATTATTTGATGGTCATTCACAATTTTTGGAGCGGTCTTATTATTTTCTGACATTCCCCTATAAATCATATTTAATTAAATACTTTGGTATGTGTGAATCAATAACTCTTGGTGGAAAAACTATCCTACTCTCCATTTTCTGGATGAAGTAAGCATTTTTTGCCAGAATGACCTTTGAGACTTTCCATCGATTTGAAAAATCTACTTGTTTTGAGTGCAAATGTATTATAACACGGTCACTAGTAAGTAAATCCTTCTGTATCACAGCGTTTCTCACAGTAACACTCCAAGTGATTATGTCTCAGACAATCTATCTGATACAACACTGATGCTGGGCTCCTTCTGTTCCTCACAACAGGCAGTCAAGTTAACAAATCGTTATGTGGCTGTAAATGCATACACATTGCCTTTGCCGTAATGATCAAATCTGGACATTAACTAGCTAACAAACGCTATCAGCATGCAAGCTGATACTTACCATATATGAATAATAATATAGTGCTGTTAAATATAGAAGGAAAAAGAGTGTTTTTTTTTTTTAAACTGCCAAGATGTACTATTTGACTGCTGTTTTTATAGAGGCTACATTAGTATAATCTTATACCCACACACATATAAACGTCCAAACAATTTGCCCTGTCTCTTCAGAAATTTTTTTGCTTATATACATTAGCAAAATGTTAACACAAATACGTTCTGTTTTCTTTCTCTCTGTGGTCTTTTCCAAGAGAAAGAGAGAGAGAAAGATGTATGTTCCTTCCTGCAGCCTCTCTGGAAGTCACCAGGGAAATTTAGTATATAGAGCAGACGCGAGTCTCGTGGGTGACGCAGAGCTAAATAACCACGTTATCTAACCAGAATATAATCTAATACTATAGCTCTCATCTCTCTCCCACTGAGATCAACTATTTTTTATTTTATGGCCAAGGAACTGTTCCTGGGAGACCTGATAAAGAAAGATTTTTAGAGAAATCAAAATGAAATCAAAAATGATTTTAATTATATTACTTTTAAAGAAATATTGTTAAACTGGGAATATAATAATGTAATGTTCTTTAGATGTAAATAAATTACAATTCATAGTATAACCCCAATTTTACTGATTTTATTGGAACATATTCATAAGAGAGCAATGTAATTCACGACAGTAGCTTGTAATTTATCATTGCTGTAAGGCAAACATAGATGCAGGTCTCACCTGGATTGCAATCCGGACAGCACTGCTCACGGTGCGGTATAGTTAGGGTTCCCAATGGACAGGTGGGACAGGAGTGCTGATAACAGGTCACATGACCCTCTTGACACTGGCACTCACGACATGGCCCCTCTCTGACACTCTCCAGATTCTGAGACCAGAGACACAAAAGATACAGTAAACACAATTTTTTTGCTTAAAAAAAAAAAAAAAAGTGTTATAACTGCATTTATTAATCTTGCAAACCATAAATCAAGTGCTCCTGTTTACTTACAGTGAGGCGTCTAAAACTCTTGACATTGGCTTTCTGCCCCTAAACGGACAAAGACAGTCAGATTGATTGATTGCGATATTGATTTACTTGTTATCAAATGCTCATTGTACACTATTGTAAAAAAAAAAAAACAGTTTAAAGAAATATTTACTTTTATTCAGAAAGGACATTTTCATTTTTTATATTAAAAGTTACAAAAAATTATATTTCAAACAAATGCTCTTCACTTGAACATTCAATTCATCAAAGAATCAGGATTCCACAAATATATTACAGCATAACTGTTTTCAACAACATTAATAATAATTTTAAAACATTAAAACAGAAAAAAGTGATTTTATATTGTAAAAAATAGTCCATAATATTACTGTTTTTACCATATTTTTGAATGACAGTGCATGTATTTTATATGTGAACATGGATATAAGAGCACTAAATGTGATTTAAAGGTGGCGGCAGATAAAGCTTCATACCTTTTGGTCTGGCTGTGAATATGTACAGGAACTGGTTGTTGTCTTACACTCTGGGCAGCACTTCCCAGGCAAATGGACCAGTTTTTCTCCCTGGCACAAAGGTGTGAAATATTAGCTCATTTAATTTCAGTATGAAACACCCCCAGGGGAATGATTAGCTGTCTCACACAGAGCCACAAATCTCTAATTACATCACATTTCCAATTCTACCTCTGAGGTTCTTTATTGGGGGCTGTTATCTATAGTCATTTCCATTCATGAGAGAATCTTTAGTTGTTTCTGTGTAACACAGTTTGATCACCAAAGTCATGGTGGTCTTACAGGGAGATCAGCAGATGTCAGTGAAATATGAAGCTACAGATGGGAAAGACAGATTGATAAATGTTTTCAAAAAGATAGATAAGCGTCTGTTGTGTTTCTGTGTTGTTTAATCAGATGCTCTATTACTATGACTTCAAAGAACAGGACCTTCACACCACTGCACCGAAAAAAGGTTTAACCTAATAATGTGCTTCATGTGAGAACATCTAAATTTACACCAACAAAACTAAATTTAAAGCTGTTGTTCACCCAAAAATTGAAATGAAAATACTGTCACATTATTTACTCAACCACGTTGTTCATCTTCACAACACAAATTAAGATATTTGAAATATTCTTTCATCATTTTTGTCCATCAATTGAAAGTCCACGCAACCAAAACTTTCACACATCAAAAAGCACAAAAAGACATGATTCGAGCAGTTTAATCCAAGTCTTCTGAAGAAACATGATTGCTTCATATGATGAGCATATTTTATTTAAAGGGGTCATATAATGGTACATACACTTTTACAAGTTGATTGTACTGAAATGTGTGTTGGCAGTGCCTGTACACAACCATCATATAATGATAAAAATCCATCCAGTGGTCTTTTTTTAATCTCCTTATATGTTTTCCCCGTCTCAAATCGAGCCGTCTGACCATGTGACGTCACACGGTCGGACGCCCCTCCCACGATTGTTAAATGACAGCAGCGTTTCAACACAGACCCCCCCGAGCGAGCTGTCATCATAGTCCGCCATTGTTGATACGCTGGAGCAGAATGGCGTCTAAGCGATTGTGGTGTTCTGTTCTTGGGTGCAATAACGAACACAGCAGTCATTTTGATGTTCCTAAATCCGAACCGCTGAAGACGCAGTGGCTGAGTTTTGTTTTCGAAGGGAATATTCCCCACGATCAACGTCAATGCTTTCATGTTTGCGCGAATCATTTCTCACCAGACTGCTTTATAAAGGAGGGTCAGTATAAAGCTGGTTTTGCTAAGAAGCTGCTCCTGAAAAAAGGATCGGTACCAACTATTCGTGTTCCTGCTGCACCTCCAGAAGAACAAGTGAGTGTAACGTTTTATTAACCTTTATATTAATCTTTGCAAATCGCTTGCACGCTTCACGATGAATGCGGCTAAGGTTTACACTCAGAGTACATTACGGCATGTTTTCTATGTACAACGTTCTCAATATAATTCATAATCCCAAGTTTATAATGAACAACGCGTTATGGTTACGTGGTAACTGTGTACGCACAGAACAAAGGGGCGGGGTGAGCAAAGCTCATTATCATTTAAAGACACATGCACTTTAATGGCGTGCTGAAAACAGAGCTGTTTTTGACCGGGTAAAATTAGTGTTTTCTTACAAACCTTTCATTTAGACCCTAAAGAATCATAATAACTTGTACAAAAATGGCATTATATGACCCCTTTAAGCTTTTATTCCCAATAAAAATATCTTCTTTTGTGTTACAAAGATGAACAAAAGTCTTATGGGATTGGATTGACATGAGGGTGAGTAAATGATGTGTGTGGGGGGTAATCATCCTTATAAGAGTAGAAATTGCTCCAAATAATTGCATGTTACCAATTTTTACAGTGTGTATAATACTTTTACGCACCAGAATGTGTCACATTTTAAATGTATAGGAGTATAGAGGTAACTCTACCATGACCCTAGAGAAGTTCACAGGACTTCCAAAAAAATGTTAAGTCAGAGTTTCCTTTCTAAAGGATAACCTTTACATTGACTGTCCTGGATTTGGGCCAAAAGTACAATTAAAAAGTGATGAATCTTCCCAGTGCTCAACCTTTCACAGCACCTTATGATTAATGGAGAATATATCGGAAAATATATTGATTGAATACCGTTATAATTCATAACCAGGACAAATGACCACAGATATAATGTGCCCCAGGTTTTAAAATCTCTTAGTATATTTTGCCCTAATAATTTGTAATGGCGGTATATAGGACATCCCCCAGCTGAGCTTGTTAATTGTTTCTTTTAATGAATAGGGCAAGCATGTGTTCCTGCTGATGGCTCTGCATCGAAATTTGGACACATACCCGTGGGCACTCCGATCTGGCACACTCGACCCGTTGGCACAGCACCTGACCCCGTTCACACATGCAGAACTCACAACCCGTGCCGTTCCACATATCGCCATGGTAACGTATGATGCCCTCATAGAGGCAGCTGCCTTTAGACTGGACACAATCTTCACAGCACAGGCCAGCTCGCTTGACCTTCATCTGACCCTGAGAAGAACACATGTTAGCACATACTGTATTATAAACACACTTGCTCATTCACATCAAATAGTTTTGTCTTGTGCCTCAGTTTGTAAAAACAAAAGAAAATCCATTGTAAAAAATGATATCCTTTAAAAAGAGCTTAAGTTTTTTCTAACCCAGAATATTTCTTTAAAGACCACACGACCTAAAGCGAGCTGACATCACAAGTGTGATGACGTATTTGGAAGTTTGGGAAGTTTGGGCGAGAGTAACTGAAGGGCTCATCCCTATTTAGGAAAATTGACAGTATGAGAAAAACAATCATTTTAAAATCTGTATAAATGCTAAAAAATGAATTTTGACAACTTTTAGCATATAAATGGACTAAAAGTTAATAGATATGAATGAAAAAGCCATTAAATTCTCATTTTGATCTCATGGGGTGATTTCACGCTCTTTAAGGTTTTACACTTATTAAGGTAAGACATAAAAAGTATTGTTCTAAAGCACAGCACATAAGATCATAAATTTTGCATGAAAGCAAAAGACTGAGATGGAAAACACCCCGGAGCAACAGACAAAATGCAAAATATATAGCGCAAACAATCATAGATGATGAAAAATCCTAACTATCACTTTCAGGCTAAAGAAGCATAAAACACAAGAATCAAAGTGAGATTCTATTAAATTATAAAAGTCAGTTGGCCAGCAGCTTCTCTTTCGTGATCTTCTCAGTAAGTTTGCTAGTCAAGTGACATGAAGTGTTGGGGTGTAAGGGATTTCTGCTGACCTTGTCACAGTGGAGAGGAGGGCACTTCTCCGTTTGACAGCGGGACTGACCGCGATCACACACACAGGTGGTACAGCTGCCCCTCTGCCACTGCACACCATGCTAAAAACACACACAGACATACACAAAAAAAAGAATCAGTGTCAATGGAACATATACACTGCAGAGCCAAACCATTATGACCAGTCACAGCGGCGAAACGAAAAATGTTGATCATCTCATTTAAACATTTAGCAGACGCTTTTATTCAAAGCGACTTACAAAGGTAACTCCTAACTTATCTTATCTCCTAACAAGCTCACATGTCAATGTCTGGGTTGATTAGATGGTAAGCGAGCAATCAGTTCTTGTAATCATCATGCTGGATGCAGGGGAAATGGGCAGAAGCAAAGACCTGAGAGACTTTGACAAGGGCCAAACTGTTACAGCAAGACGACTGGGTCAGAGCATCTCTGAAACCGCACGGCTTGTGAGTTTCTCCTGATCAGCAGTGGTGAGAATTTACCAACAGTGGTCTGAGGAGGGACAAACCACAAACCGGCGACAGGGTGTTGGGCATCCAAGGCTCATCGATGCATGAGGGCAAATAAAGCTATCCCATCTGATCTGAACTGACTGAAGGTCTACTGTCGCACAAGTCACAAAAAAGTTTAATTATGGTTACGGGAGGAATGTGTCACAACACACATTGCATTGCTCCCTTTTCATATGGGGCTGCATAGCCACAGACCAGTCAGAGAGCCCATGATAACCTGTCCACTTTCGAAAGCACCTACAATGGGCACACAAGTGTCGGAACTGGACCTTGGAGCAGTGGAAGAAGGTAGCCTGGTTTGATCAGTCCTGTTGTCCTTTGGCTGTGTAAGTGTGCGCCATTTACCTAAGGAAGCAATGCCAACAGGAAGGCACTGTGAGAAGATGACAGCCGGTGGAGGAAGTGTGATGCTCTGGGCAATGTTCTGCTGGGAAACCCTGGGACTGGACATTCATGTGGACGTCAAGTTGACACTTGCCATCTACCTAAATGTCGCAAACTAGATACACCCCTTCATGGCAATGGTATTTCCTGATGTCAGTGACCACTTTCAGCAGGAAAATGCGCCCTGCTACAATGCACACATTGTTCAAGAATGGTTTGAGGAACATGATGAAGAGTTCAAGGTGTTGCCCTGGCCTCCAGGTTCCCCAGATCTCAATCTGATTGAGCATCTGTGGGATGTGCTGGACCAACAAGTCCAATCCACTGCAGCTCCACCTCACAACCTACAGGACTTGAAGGATCAGCTGCTAAAGTCTTAGTGCCAGATACCACAGGACACCTTCAGGGGTCTTATAGAGTCGAAGCCTCGGCGGGTTTGCTCTGTTTTGTCGGCACACGGAGGACCAACAGCATATTAAGCAGGTGGTCAGGTAGCATTGTTTTGGATCATCGTTGTATGTCATTAATACTATATACTCTATATAGCTTCATTTTTTATGGCATCTCAAAGTTGTTCAAAGATTTAGCAGTAGACTGCATTACAGCACATAATTCATTTCAAATAAATGACAATTTCAGCCACTGCTGTAGTGAACAAGACAAGTACTACAAGGAGATGAAAAGACTGGTGAATGTTATCCTCCCCAAATCCTTGCTTTACTTTCGCACAATCCACTGCGATCAAAAGAGCTGAATTCCACTGAGTGGGACATGTTCGCTGAGAACACGCCGAAGAGAGAAACAGCCCTAAATGGCAAGCTGATGAGAGATTGTGTGAATCGTATATTCAGAGCTGAGGGGATCAACTGGAATAATTTAAGAATTAATCACAAAAGAAAAACAAAAAAAAACATATGATTCAACCATTGTCTGAATATTATACAGTATTTCTATCATAATATTGGCTCTGGTGGTTTGACAATTGTATTAACGAGGACATGAATGCATAAACTGCTGCTCATTAGTAATATTTTTTTATCACATTTAATCATATACTTTAATTTATCTTAAATACACAGTCAATTAATATAAATGTATATAAGTTATGTATTAATATAAACTTGGTTAGCTTAAAATGTGCTATTATTTTACATTATTAATTTTTTTTACTGGTAATATTTTATTTTATTTACTACTAGATTTGTTTATTCACAATATTATACACATATTGTTTTTTATTTTACATTGCACAAGTTATTATTGTATGCTATAAATGCTTTGGCAATACACATTTTTTCATGTTAATAAAGCAAACTAAAACGGCAGATTTAGAGAGACCTAGCAAACAGAAGAAAAGTCAGTTGAGGGAATAATGTGTATTATGTGTGAACAATGAAGGTAGGAACAAAAGAGCATATAAGGTAGAGAGAGAAATGTGTTGATGAATGAGTGAAACAGGCACATCACACACACCGGACTCAGACACGGCTCTACCCTCAACCCATCTGCCACAGTATGAATGATGAACACACTTTAACCCACACTTACCATCACCTCCCTGAAAAGGTCTTCCATAATACAGACATGCACTATATCACATCTGTCATTCTCAATCTATCTCTGCCTTTAGATCTCTATGTATATTTTACCTTTCTCTAATCTGCTTTCTGGCTTACCTTGTACTCATTCCCAGCCTCCATGCAGGGATTCTGCTCACATTGCGGACAGCACTGTCCTGCCTGAACCACCAGGTTCTCATTCTGCAAATTAAACAAGTACATCAACATGCTGTTTTTAATAGCTAACTCTTTTTAGTAAGTGATAACATTTAAACAGGGTTAATTGAACTAGTTTTAGAGATAATGTTAATCTAGACATGCAGCATTGTGTTTTCCCTTGACTATTACCGACAGATCGAAACACAAAGCACAACTGACAGTTCAGGGTTGTTACTGACCGCTTTGCATGTAACAGGCTGACACTCCGCAACCAGGCATTCAACGCGGCCATTTCCGCATCTACACTTTGTACAGGGGCTGGATGTCCAATCCACCCCATCTCTGTACTCACGGCCTTCCCAGGTGCATGAAGCTATGGAGTGGGAGAGAGCTTTTTATAATTGCAAAAAAAGTACTAAGATCTCTGAAGGAAAAAAACCCCACATCATTAGTATAAGACAGCAGAATAAACCCTCTTGGGACCCATATAGCTAAGAAAAGAAAGTCTTTTAAAAACAATCAGCAAAACATTCAACAAAGAGAACAGGATCTGAGGCAAACAGATGATTGCTACTAACTTCATGACTCACATGTAAAAAACAAAAAATCTGTGCTATATCTGTGCCACTAGTGACACCAAACAAAAATGCAAAAATAATGTCTGTTTTCAAACCAGTTTTAAACACTACAACAGTCATTGTTGGGGAAATTCATTGGTTGAGCCAAAGCTGTTATATCCACTCTCAAACAGATCACAAATGCATTTGAGGCCACTAGAAACTACACACATCATCTTTAAAATTGCAATGTAACGGGAGTAACGTCAGATCAGTTATTTTGTATTGTGACATACATCAGACAAAGAAAAAGTAAGACGGGGACTTGATCATGACCACTGGTTTTTGAATGGATGGAGGCAGATCTGAATGTAAGCTTGCAGTCGATTGTAAAAAAGGTGCGGGGATTTAAGCAGACTTAATTATTGAAGATTAAAAATGACAAGGTCAAAAAATAAAAATGACTAATTAAAAATATGCATGGATAAATTGATCACAATGAGTTCAGTGAGACTCACATACTGACTTTAACATGTACATACAAATATATTTACATATGTATGTACTTAATATAAATACCCTGCAATAGTACTTTTGGTATACTAAATTGGTATACTTAAAGTCTGCTAAACTGGAACGATTAATTTTGTACTTAATGCACTTTAGTTATCCGGAAATAGTACTGAGGTCTAAGATATACTTAAGTATATTTGATTGTGCTAAAGTGGAACTATTGCAAGTACACTTTAGGTACACTTTAAATATCATGCATTTAAAGACTGATGTTATACAGAGATCATACTATCATTACTAATACTGATATTAAAACACATTTTAGGGTAATATTAAGAAATGTGCATTGTGCAATAAAGTACTCCAAATACATTTTTATTATCATATTTATATCAGTAAGTCTCAAGCAATTTGTCAGTAAAATTTTTATGGATTTGTAGTATACTTAGTATCAAGTATACTACATATTATAAAAACATTTTGGTATAAGTTTTTTCACTAGGGACACTAAAATAAAACTGAAAGTGAACAATAAAAAATGTAATAAAAGGAAACAAAAAAGAAAATACTATTCATTTTCATTCAATAAATAGTAAAAAAAAAAAAAAACTTAAAGATATATGATGTCATGAGTTCCACGGGAAAACTAAATTCTTAAATACAATAGCACAATTTTTTTCCTAATGTGAACGAACCGACTGACCAAAACTTGAAACAGTGGGAGAAAAGTAGTCACTTTCACAAGCAACATAGTATGCCATCAAGTTGTGCATGAAATAAATGTTGTAGCTTACTGTACCTCCATTATGAGTGCATACAGGACAACAGTCTCCCCCTGGGATGAAAGGACTCTGGTCTTTCCCACAACTAAGAGGAGGACAATCACGTGGCCTGCAGGTCACCTTCCCATGAGAACATGTACACACCGAACATTTGGAATTACTCCATTGACTGTCATGCTGAGAGAGTGAGCGAGAGAGAGAGAGAGAGAGCGAGAGAGAGAGAGAGAGAGAGCGAGAGAGAGAGCGGTGGATCAGGACATGGTTGAAGAGACATGTTGATATTATTCCATAAAAACATGAAATAGACTTAAAAAAAACTGTTAACTTTAAATGTGTGCAAACATGCCAAATATCACTTCTTGTTTTGAGCCCCACTGCCAACACAGCTTGTTCCCCAAAATAAATGCTACTTGACTTGGAAGCTACACTGCTTGAATCCTAAACAGAGCACCACGTGGCTCTTTAGCAGGGGTGATTGGGACAAAAAAGAAGCTTGCTCTGTCAGGGAAGAGTGGAACACAAACAAGAATGCCTTTGTGCACAAAACGAAGCAATCAACGAGCCGGGTGCTAAACCAGAAGTGGGAAGATTGGCTAAGGGACAGGATGAGGCTTAGAGCATCTTTCATTGGAGTTGTGTCATAAGAAGTGTCACTTACCCCATAAACCATTCCTTCATGGTGACAGATGCCGGGCAACTGCGCGAAACATTCCGGACAACACTTGTTGGGTGGGATTCTCAAGCGTTCACCCTTGGAAAACATCCAAAGAAACATTTCAAGAGATGCATTAGCATCCCAGAGATAGATTTTATGAATGAAAATACACTTCAGAGAAAGCTTTATCAGGACTCAGGAGCAATGAGCAAAAATATTCGTCTTTGCAACCAGTGTTATTTTAGTATTATTGATATATTGTAAGTTGTGAATGATTCAATGAGTAACTCATAAACTAGCATAGTGATGTCACCAGCAACAACACCACTTTTGAGGACCAGTACTAACTGTTGTAGAAATCCTTTGAGAACCAGGTAACATTGAATTCTCTTATCATTCTAACCATTTATAACAGCGTTCTTAGTATTGGTTTTAACTGGACCAAAAGCATTCATGTTTAATTGTTTTGTTGTTGTTGTTGTTTTTTCATTCCTAGAAAACATTGCATTCATCTACTCAGGTACTGTTATTGCCCCTTTTTAATGGCCCATTCTTACCCTCTGAAAGTCACATTGGGGATTTCGGCAGCGAGTGGGTTTGCAGATGACAATATCATTATAGCAGATGCAGTCTTGACAGGTGTCTGGTTTCCATGATGTATTGTTCTATAACAGGAAAAAAGGTACAAAGACATAAATCCATGCACACCAAATGCTATCAACTCTCAGTTGATCAACACTAAAAAGTAAGTCCCTGACATCTGGAGATGAAAACATAAAAACAAGTCAAAGCTCTAATAATGATTCCAAGAACAGTAATGTCCCTACCCACTAAACATTCCCAATCATCAGTTTTCAAAAAGGCTTCAGAATATTTTTGTTAGATTTGTTAGAAAGTCTTAACTGAAACCATTAAACATGGCCATTAGAAATAGTAAAGCTGTCTTACATTTAACTCCACACATCCCCATTTCCAACAATAAATGTTAGAGCATGAACAGATAAGACTAAAAGATTTGACTTTAGTATTTTAAGATCTATTAACAGTCTTGCCAGAGGGACCTCCTGCATTAAAGGTATCAGATGAACAGAGAGGTAAAACAGAGGAGGAGCCTCCTTTATGTCAAGCTAGCCTTTTTCCTGAACTAATCCAAGCAGAGAGACAAACAGACAGAGAACCATGCTGGAGTTTGGATTGGTCCTCAAACAGGTTTTTCTTTTTTCCAAACACTTCAAGAAAGGTGAGGGTGAATGAAACATTAAACAAGTTCACGAACAAGTTATTTTTGATGAATCAGTGACCGACCGAGAACTCAGGCAAAACCGAACATAGAAATGCCTGAAAACTAAACCAAAACAGAACATACATTTGACACTATATACACAAAACTTTGCTCTTTCTGATCATAAATTCTGTACAGTTGTATTATAAATCACACACAGTGACAGCTATCCTGAGGAGGCATCTTGTCAAACTGACATTTTGAGCAAGTGTTGATGGGTTGGGCATTTCAGCACAGCACCTAGCCTCTGAAGTGACACTCCGCACAGATGTCTTAATGGGGAATGGCCCCAGCGTGGCTTTGAATGGCTAGCTCAGAAAGATCTGAGGACAGTCAATATCTCAGCAAACTGCCCGTGGTATCCAGAGGCCCAGGGTGGTGATAGAATCTCGGTTGTTAGTGTTCTAAAAACGCATCTAATGTGATGTGTGGCATGCAGCACATTCAGATAAAATTGTGAAAATGTAACATTGCACAAATTTAGCCATGTCATGGGGGAAATAAGCTTTGAATACATTAATATGTTAAAGGGATAGTACATTCAAAAATGAAAATATGTATTATTCCGAGAACATGTGACATTCTTTATTCTGTGAAACACAAACGTACATTTTTGAAGAATATTATGGCCACTCCTTTCCACGCAAAGAAAGTAAATGATAACTGAGGCTGTCAAGCTTTTGAAATAAGAAATTATTAGATTTTTTTTTAGATTTTAGTTTTTTGGTTGAACTTTAACCAAGAGCCTTAATAATGGCAGCAGAATTAAAAGAAAAAGTGTGAAGTGATTTCTTACCTTAATCATAATTTGACAAAGCCCTCTGTGGGACACAAAACTCCTGACATTTCATAAAATGATACTTTTATCAAACCAATCAAAGTGATAATAAACTTGAATTAGTCTGAGCTAGTCTGAAACAACTGTCAGCACCTGAGGTAGAACTAAGAATCAAAACATCTGCTTCTTGTTCACTCACATTAGCTATGTTCCTATTGCATAGTCGGTTACATAAGCAAGGCCCTGAAGTTTTGAATTTTTTATTTCAGTAATAACTGATGTGCAGTGTATATTATGCGAAAATGAAAGTGTTATTTTGACTTTTGATGCATGTAAACCTCTTGTAGAAGACCTTCAAAACAAAATTAGTCAACTTTAAAATAGCATAACAGGGGCACTTTAAGTTAATTGTGAGGAAAAAGCTCTGACATTTAAGATCTTTAAATTAAAAATGAGTCACGAAACATTTCCATGAGGAGCAACGCAGTTACTTAAGTTTCTAATCAGGTAGGCTATATACTGCATGCAAAATGTTATGACACATTTAAACGGTGTTATTGTTCATTAAAACCAAAACCATTAACTATTTTTGGTATTTAAAAATGTCTGAATTTAATTGCATTACATCACAAAACATCAAACCATTTAAAAAAGAAAAATCTCAGAGTTTAGTTTTCTGAGCTATATTTGCAATGACATAAATACAATGTATAGTAAGTCTTTTCTCTCTAAGTTCACAAAGGTGTCCTAGCAGAGCAACTTCAGTGCAGTAGTTCAATGCAGTTACTATGAATATTTTCCACAAAGTTTTACATTCAAATAATACTATAACAGAACATTTTAAACCTTATACACACTAAAGTTGAGGTTTTTCTAAAGGTGGTTTTGGAGGCACGTACACACCTTCCCCAAAAAGAAGAGAGAACGGGTATCCATGTCAAAAAAGCTATTTGGTTGATGTATTGGGTTGTCTAAAACACAAAGTAAAAGCTTGAATGAGCCCCGGCCCTGGCCCCGCTTGGAACGACGTATGAGAAGAATCGACAAATAAGGACACTTGTTGCTGAAGCTAAAGATAGGTCTGGATCTGGACCAACGCTAACAGGAGCATACTGTGGGTAAGGTGTATCTGCACAATCTCCAGGCCACACCAGAGTTTGTGTGACAGAACATATTTGATAAATCAGCTGAGGAAGTAATGTGACATATTTGGTGGGCCACTCAGGTACAATTCAGATACACACCATTACCCACAGACAAATGGTCTCTTGTGTGCACTGGAGGATTTGAGACTGTATATAGCGAAGAAAACAATTTATCTTCTGTTTCTGTGTCATTCTAAAGTATCACGTCTCTAGAAAGTCTCCACTCAAAGTAATAACAGCAGTGGCTATTTAAATGGAGTTTAAAAAAAATGATCTGGGTGAAAACATCACATTAAAACCCTCAAGGTCACATGTAAATGTTCCTATTTCAA
The DNA here is from genome assembly GCF_951802725.1 of Rutilus rutilus. Classification (NCBI taxonomy): domain Eukaryota; kingdom Metazoa; phylum Chordata; class Actinopteri; order Cypriniformes; family Leuciscidae; genus Rutilus; species Rutilus rutilus. The sequence continues at coordinate 24,283,840 of NC_140221.1, forward strand.
TTCTATAAGCTAAAGACTACTAGCCAAGCAAGCAGAAGGTAATTGAGTCCAAATTGAGCTGGCCTTGATTTAGGCAGTGAGAGATCAGCCAGAACCGAACCATTGCACAGACTAATTCAATTAGAGAATGTGCTAAATCGTGTCCCCCAGCCAATTCAGTCCACTAAAGCAGTGGCTGATGGCCAAAGTTACAACCAATGCAACTTAACCTACAGTTTGAGAGATCTTAAATAAGCACATCCTACATCAATTATATGGATGGTATTGGTCGTGTGGGATGACAAAGCAGTTAGAGAAATTTTAAAATGTTTCTAAAAATAAGGATTGTTGTCATTTTTTGCCAATGTATTCTACACTGTTGCTGCACATTCTGCACAAAAACACTCTCTTGAAAGCATCAGTAAAAATGTGTTGCAATGTTTTGCATTGTATACCATTCAAAGCTGCCAATGCTGCATTTATTTAATAAACAATACAGTAAAAACAGTACTATTGTGAAATATTATTACAATTTAAAAAAATTACCATTACTCCAGTCTTCAGTGTCACACAATCCTTCCGAAATCATTCTAATGTCCTGATTTGGTGTTCATGAAACATTTCTTATCAATGTTGAGAACAGTTGTGCTGCTTAGGCCTAATATTTTTGTGATTTTTTTTTTGAAGAACTGAAAGTTCAAAAGACCAGCATTTATTTGAAACCGAAACCTATGTCTTCACCTTTTATCAATTTAATGTGTCCTTTCAGAGAGAAAAAAAACCTTACTAACCACAAACTTTTTAATGATAGTTTATAACGTCCAACTTGCTGCCTATTTTATTTTTGTTAAATTAATTGATTAATTAATTACTCACATGAAATATGGTGCTCATAAAACATCATAACACAATCATAGATCACCATGATCAAAAATCCCAGCAAGTTGTTCACAAGTCCAGTAAAAATAAAAATGGATTTGTTAGTGTTCTGTTACAAAACCTTGTCTCTGACATTCCTGGGCAGAGTGGGCATATGTGAAAAAAAAAGCCATGGGTGACCCTCTACAACATGATGCAAAATGCATGAAGGACATCTGGCACCATGTTTTATGAAAGGATGGCATGTTAAAGACACAGCGCTATGTCTACTGTTTCTTTGAATAAATATGGGCTTGAATACATTCAAATGTATTCAGTTTCTGCACTTCAACTGCCTTCTACACAACTTCTTTCTTATGCCAGCCAAGCATGATTATATGCAAATTTCTTGCAAGGCAAGCGGTGAGACTAAAAGGTTGCCAAAAAGGATGTCTAAATCTATTTATCACTACACAAATATGCTCAAAGGGTCACATCTTGTTTAGGGAAATTAAAGAAGGAAGAAACATCATAAAAACGTTGAGGTGGAAACTTTTACAACTGTATAGCGTCTAATTATGCTTCCTTTTTATATTAAAACTAATTTAAATGTCCCAGAGTGGATTTATTCTCTCTTTGTTATTTTTAATAGCCTGTACAGTTCTTCCATTCAAAAGCAAATGTGATAATTACTGCGTTCTGAGCGAGCAGAGATGTGTCTCATATGGAAAACTGAACGTGTTTCTTCCCTTATCTCTACTACTCAGTGTGAATTCAATTTTCCATGTGCAGTTTAAAATCTTCTGGTCCCCCTTGTAAACACTGAAATTATGACTATAAAATTTAAATATTGGGCGTTCTGGCACAATATGGCTGCTTTCGCATCATCCAGGTGGATGCTGCACATTGGTGGTGGTTGAGGAGATTCCCCCTTTCATTTAAAGCACTTTGAGTACCTAGAAAAGCGCTATTTAAATGTAATGAATTATTATTATTATTAGAATTTGACCGCACTTTTAAAAGACAGAAAAAATTTACAGAGCAAATTTTTGTTTTTTTACAAATTTACAGAGCAGTTTTATCATGGACATTTTAGTTGATTGCACTCAAATAATATGATACATTATTGCAGAAAGCAGCTTTCAGTTTGACTGGAGGGAAGCTGAATAATGGAGCCATTGAAATACTTGGTGTGTAATGTATTAGGGTATAAGTGGAGACACTTAGTGTTAGAAGATAAAAAACAAGGACGTAATGAAAGTGAAGAGGAAATTAAGGAGGAAAAGGAACTTCTTTTTTTTAGATAAACTCCTCTGAATTCACAGTTTCTGTCTTACAGCTTGTTATTTTTAATAAAAAATGAAAAATATGAAAAAGCCAAGAGCTTTAACTTGTGTTGAAAGCATTAAAATATGAACTATATCCATACCACTAATGAAGCTCAATCTGGTTTTATTCTACATTGACAGATGATTTCTACATGAATTTCACATTATTTGTACCTTATATGTACCTATTATGATCATGATCTATTATGATATACAAAAGATCACTTCACTTCAATAAGCACTTCTGCCGTAACACACCTATTGAAATATGAATGCTAAAAACCTTGAAAGATGACAGGGAAAACAACAACACTGCACTCTAGGAAGCTCTTTGGAAGGCTTAGGTATGTGAAAGAGTGATGGTAAATTATTTACAAAAACTGGCTTTGTGGAAAACCTGTTCTTGGGGCGGGATTGGTCAAACAATGTGGGAGATTTGCCATGAAAAAGGGACCACTTTAAGAGTGCTGTTTCCGACACTGAAGAATGCAGGGAGTGTGTTAATGGTTAACAATTATGTGCTGGATGGTTGATCAAACAGATTTATAGTTCACTCTTGGTCAATTATTTTGCTTGCGTATATAAATTGAATATATGAGTATATAAATTTTTTTTTTTTAAATAAGGTAAGATTGTGAAATATTATTATATTTAAAAAAGATGTTTTCTATTTTACTATATTTTTAAATGTAATTTATTCCTGTGATGACAAAGCTTCAGTGTCACATGATCCTTCAAAAATCATGAACCATTTCTTATCAATGTTGAAAACAGTTGTGCTACTTAATATTTTTTTATGGAAGCCATGATACATTTATTTTTCAGGATTGTTTGATTATATTTGAGATATAAATATTTTGTAACACTGTAAATATCTTTACTGTCACTTACTGACCCCAAACTTGAATTATTTTGTATGAATAAACTAAACTAATTACATTAAAAAAACAAAAAGAACATGTTGGGGACTCATCAATGCTGTTAAAAAAGCATTCCATAGGGATACAAAATGTTGGACCTGCAGAGGTGTGTCATTGCGAAGAAATGCCAATTAAAGAAAAAAAATATATATATATTTTTTAATAAAATGCCTGACAAAGCTCTCAAATGTTTTTTTGTTTTGTTTTGCAAGCTATGACAGTGTGCAGCACTTTCTATATTAGTTAGGGGTGTTTATGTATTATATATTAAAATAAAAATTCTAAAATGAAAACAAAACCCCTAGCAAACACTCTGTTGGGGACCTCTGCTGCCCCTGACTATTGACTAAAATGCAGCCTTAGACTATGGTCTGTGTAAACAGTGGTCTGTCGAGGAACACTGTGCATGGGTATTGATTTAGTTCTCATCTGGCATACTGGCCTTTTTGCAAATCAAAACATTTCTTATTTGCACTCAATCAATATTTAACCTGGAACAGGTTGTTGTCACTCAATGCTTTATAGAGCTCCAGCCAAATATAAAAGTCTCAAGTGTTCATGCGCGTAGCGCTGAAACCCTATTGTAATTGTTACATTTTCCCAAGAGCAGCATTCTCCCCTTAAAGGGATACTCCACTTGTTTTGGAAATAGGCTCATTTTACAACTCCCCCAGAGTTAAACAGTTGAGTTTTACCGTTTTCGAATCCATTCAGCCGATCTCCGGGTCTGGGGGTCCCACTTTTAGCATAGCTTAGCATAATGAATTGAACCGGACAAGACCATTAGCATCTCTCTCAAAAAAATGAACAAAGAGTTTCGATATTTTTCCTATTTAAAACTTGACTCTTCTGTAGTTACATCGTGTACTAAGACCGACGGAAAATGTAAAGTTGCGATTTTCTAGGCTGATATGGCTAGGAACTATACTCTCATTCCTGCGTAATAATCAAGAGACTTTGCTGCAGTACCATGGGTGAAGCAGGCGTAATGATATGACGCAGCGCATGCCGCCTGACAATAGGCTACCGAGCTGGGGACTATTATCAGGCGCTGCGTCATATCATTACGCCTGCTGCACTCATGGTACTGCAGCAAAGTTTCTTGATTATTACGCAGGAATGAGAGTATCGGCTGAATGGATTCCAAAATGATAAAACTCAACTGTTTAACTCTGGAGGAGTTGTAAAATGAGCCTATTTCCAAAAAAAGTGGAGTATCCTTTTAAAGTGATCGGGCAGACCAAACCTTAAGTCGTAGAGACTTAAAACTTTGAGGGCTGGTAGTACTCGCACCGTCTACAATGTCTCCAAAGCTCGCCCGGCTAAATTTTGGGGTATTTTGGATTTAAAAATAAATAAATAAACTTTTGTAAACTAGTCCTAGGTTTTTAGCCCGATCGGAACCAAACCAGCACAGCAAGATTCTCTGGGTTCTGATTGTAAATAATTCATCACAAAAAAAGTTGAAATTTCGATGCCAAAACATTCAGAGTGGGAGGAGACACTTTTCCTAATATAGCTATAACTCGTGAACAGAATGAGATTTTTCACCAAACTCAACGCACATATGTTAGAGCTCATTTTGTGGTCGTGTGAAAAAGACAAAAATGGCTATAACTACGAAACCCTAAGTCTGATTTTCTTGGAAATTGCATGCGGTGTCTTCGTATCTCGAAAAATGTGGCCGGCGCAGCCAATGAAGTATGAGCAGCTATAAGACAAGGTTAAAGAAGGCCGATCGGAACGAAACTTGCTGGGCCTGTTTGACTCACGGCACTAGAGACCTGTGAGAAATTAAAAAGAAATCGGCCACCAGGGGGGCGCCTTTGCGTTTTTTTCATGTGAATAAAGGATTGTATACCGTGCAATTTTTCGCACACGCCCACGGCATTCATACCGCAGGGTAGAACTCCTCATTCTGAGCAACTTTGCCTCTAGGACCGCCGCTGTCAATCGAATCGTTCTTTAAATATTGGAGATTATTTCAAAAAACAACTTTGGTGAACTAGTCCTAGGTTTTTGGCTCAACCTCGATAAAACCTCTGCGGCACAATTCTTGGAACTCTCAATAACTATCAAAAATTTTTTTTACTTTGGCCTTTGGATAGCTATAGCTGAGTCATTTAGAAAATAGGCGTGGCCAAATCTACCCAACAGCTTATCATTCATAGATGAAAACTCAGAACTTTGCATCATTAGGTGAGCACATGCGGCACATGATTCTAAAGAAACACACACTTTTATGGAGATCGGCCCAATAGGTGGGGTTATAACTGTTAACAAGGTGTAAAAATTCTGTATTTCTATGGCAAATCCCACGAAAATGGCTTCCTGCCTGATTTGCATAGAACTTCAAGGAATTGGGTGTGCACATGCCATGCGTCACATGATTCTAAAGAAGCATGGAAACTTTTATGGACATCAGGCCTAGGTGCCACTTTACCTGTTATAAAGGTGAAAAAAGCCATTAAAATCCATGTATTTCCTTAGTAAACTGCCTGTATTGGCTGTAAATTGTCTTTTCCATCTATGATCTATAAGTGATTACATACTTGCTAAATAAAACAATACCTTTTTACGTGTATCCTTAAAGGCCTTAAAGCACTTGAACCCAGATAATCGCGATAATATGTTTCTATATCAATGCCACTAAAATAGCATTTGAGACTTTCACCTTTACCAAACTAGACTGGAGTTGAAAATAATAATGTTGATACTGCAACCTGTATGAATTATCATTGGAACGGTATACCTGAGGGCAGACCAGGCAAGGACTGGGCCATGGGGCGGAAATGAGGATGTATGGATTACAAATTGCTCAGAGCTTTGACAGCTTTAGAGACCAGCAGGAGCCTATCAGAGCAAACAGGCCGACTGTGAGGAAAAAAACTGCAGTCAATCACAAAACTCAAGAGGTTTGCGGCTGAGCCAAACCCCACTGAGGGCTGGAGAGCTGGAGACAGATGGATGTCAAATTTGGAGGACAACTGCAATGAGCCTATCTCTGCTCCCTCCAGATTCAATAGAAGGACTGGAAGGGGAGTTAGACATTTAACAAAAAGGGCTTGTACTAAGAGGATTATAAGCATATGTTTGGGATTAAAAAAGGGTACTCCAGGTCATTGGTACAATTCACTTTTTCACTGCTGAAATACAAGTTGTTCCAGAGAACACTAACAAGAATAGATTGTTAATCAGTATTGCTCCTAGAAGCTAAGCCCTGATGTATAAAAGTTTGCATATACAACAGAATCTGTGCAACAAAAAGATGTTACAGGCTGTCAGTGTGAACAAGTTTGACTTGATGTCAGTCAAAAACAAAACAACAACAAAACAGCAAAATAAAATAAAATAAAAAGTGAAACTAAAAAAAAAACTAAAGCAGAAATGAAGCCAAGAAACAAAATGAGAAACAAAATGAGAAACAAAATGAGAAACTAAATGAAAAACGAAACAATGAAATTAAATTAAATTAAATTAAAAATCCTCACCAATCCCTTTTGGGTGATCCTTTGCAGTTCTGCATCCAGTATTACAATAAGACAAATCTTTGTAGGTGTCACAGTTATGTTCAGTTTGTTTACACAACAATGATTAGACTTAAATATGAGTTTTCCACGTAGAAACTAGGGATGCACGATGATATCGGCACAACATCGGTATCGGCCGATAAAAGCTTTAAATGACCATCATCGGCATCAGCAGATATGAATATTTCTGCCGATGAGCCTTGCCGATAGGGTGGCGTGTTTCCCACGTGCACGTGACGACCGTGAACGCAGCATGAGCACCAGCAACTTAAACTTCCAACATGTGGAGGCATTTCGAGCATGGTTTGGTTTGAAATGGGCTGGGGACAGAGACGCATTCACAAGTGCATTTTCAGAAGTGCTGGGTACAATGACGCAGTAATTTTGTTTCTCTTTCGTGCAGGTCATGTTTTGAAAGACGATGTCCAGTTGCTTGCTAATGTAAGCTCTCCAAGCTACTATGCTCTCCACAGAGCATAAAATATTCATTTTATTTTATTTTTCGTGTTCGCATTTATGAGGAAAAACAGTGACAGTTCTCCGTTACAGACGTGAGCGCTCTGAAATCGGCACTAAAAGACTGCTTTAAAACTTTCACAGAGACCTCAAACACAAAGCACAAAGCCTTTCTAAGTGAATTTCGTTTTGTATTAATTGTATCTTAATTTGAATCAATGTTTCATCAACCAATTGCCTGGATTTAATAAATAATAAGTAAAGCAGTAAAGCAGATAATAGATAATAGATATCACGACATGGAGGCGCCAGCGCTCATAAATGAAACGAAACTCAGCATAGCCTACTTGCCTCACAGACCTGATAAATATATCTCCTAATGCTGCCACTTGGTAATATTATAAGAAAACATGGAATTAGTTTCCACTGTTATGCTGATGACACTCAATTATATATTTCATCACGACCAGATGAAAACACTAAATTATCTAAATTGACAGAGTGTGTCAAAGATATAAAATACTGGATGACATGTAATTTTCTGCTATTAACTTCAGATAAATTCAGAGGTATTACTTATTAGCCCAAAAAACTGCCCACAAAACCTCTTGCAATACAACTTTAATTTAGAAGGATGTCCTGTTACTTTATCCACTACAGTAAAAGATCTGGGTGTTATACTAGACCGCAACTTGTCTTTCGAAAATCATATTTCATATGTTACAAGAACAGCCTTTTTCCACCTTAGAAACATTGCTAAGCTACGTAACATGCTATCTGTTTCCGATGCACAAAAGTTAGTTCATGCATTCATGACCTCGAAACTAGATTACTGTAATGCTTTATTAGCTGGTTGTCCTGCATCCTCAATAACCAAGCTACAGTTAGTCCAAAATGCAGCTGCTAGAGTTCTTACTAGGTCAAGAAAATATGATCATATAACACCAATTCTATCATCTCTACACTGGTTACCTATTAAGTTACAATTAAGTTACAAACCTTGTTGTATTATTTTAATTTAATACTGTGAAGCTGCTTTGATACAATCTGTATTGTGAAAAGCGCTATACAAATATACTTGACTTGACTTGACTTAAGTTCCGTATCAATAGCCGCTTTCCGACCAAGTAGTTCTAGGAACTTAGTTCTAGGAACTGTCCACTTCTAAACAGTTCTAAGAACTACTCTCCCCTAAACTCGGTTTTGCTGTTTGCGTTCGCACTGGCCAAGTGGCTATAGGAACTGGTAGGAGGGGTAAGGGAGTGACGCAGGCACGGTGACTTTTATTTTGACGGCGCGACGGACCTTTATTTTGGCGGCGCTGAGAACGCCAGAGCAAACAATGCTCGCATTCTCTGTGTTTATTAGTTAGAAATCTGTCTAACAGTACAGTTTAATATGTTATTAGATAGACCTGTAATAGAAAGTAGACAGTATATGAAAAAAAGGTTATTAGCCTATGCCGTGTGGTTGATGTCCAGTGTTGCTAGCTGGGCAGATAAACAATCATGTTTGGCTTGGTCCCCTCAAAGTTGCGTTGGATTTTCTCTTCAGCATAAAGGTTTAGAGACCCATCTATCACTGTTTTCCATGTTTGTATAGTTAGTTTATGGAGTAAATATATAGGTTATAATCTGTGTGTTTACATTCTAGCTGTTTTAAAAATGGCGGGTGCTGGTGCTCCGCGTGCGTTCGGTCAATCAGCGTACACTAACGTCACGGATAGTTCCTATAGTGCTGGTTTAGACCCTACTCTGAAGTAGGACCTAAATTAGTTCCTACAAATGGAGTTCCTAGAACTAAAATCGTTCCTAGTTCCTGCGGTGCGAACACGCCGACATCCGGGTACTTTAGCCAATAGTTCTAGGAACTGTGAAAAGGTTCCTCCGGTCGGAAAGCGCCTAATTACAAAGTTTTGCTACTGACCTATAAAGCCCTAAATGGTTTAGCTCCAGTGTATTTAACGGATCTTCTATTGCCCTACAATCCATCGCGCTCTTTAAGATCACTAAATTCGAGGCTTCTGGTCATTCCTAGGATAACTAAGTCCACTAAATGAGGGAGGGCATTTTCACATTAAGCTCCTAAACTCTGGAATAGTCTTCCTGATATTGTTCGAGGCTCAGACTCGTTATCCCTGTTTATAACTAGATTAAAGACGCATCTCTTTAGCCAAGCATTAACATAATACTTACCTTTTATACTACAGTTAAATCGGATCAAATGCATTAATATTATGAACAGCAGCTATGCTAATTATTTCCCATCTGCTTTTCTGTTGTTATCTCGGGACGCTAGTCCCGAGGTAAATAGAGTTCGTCAGCTCCAGTTTGTATCCAGCCTCTCATGGAGACTTCAGATGCCCCAACACCCGTGAAGAGACGACTCGACACCTGTGAAGAGACAACTCAACGCCAGCGATGTTATGCCCTAAATTAATACATGATTAAATAACTTTTTTTTTCTATGTACATTTCTGAAATGCACTTTCTGTAAAGCTGCTTTGAAACAATATGTATTGTGAAAAGCGCTATACAAATAAATTTGAATTGAATTGAATTGAATCTATTATCTACAGAACGCTTGAAATCATATTTTTAAACAGAACAATTCAAAACGAAAGAAAACTATGTAATCCGAAATATGCATTTCTCTCTGGCGCGTTCACTACTGCGAAGATCGCGAGTCAGCATCATCAACTTCATCTTTGCAGCCGACACAGAAAACACTTGTTTATTAATAAACAATTAAAATGTCTCCTTGATATATTTGACATATTCATAATCATTACTTTTGTGGTTCTTTGTGACAGCTTTTAGTTACTTTATTGGCAGCGCCACCCTTACATGTTACATGAACGGGTCACCACTGCATCAGCACCGAAAACAGGGGAGCATTTGGTAGACCTGTTCAAGAAGGAGATGATGTACATTTTTTATTTGAAAAAGTATTTTTATTTATTTTACTTCTAAGGACTGAAGTTTGAAGTCTGAACTTAAAAATAAAATGTGGCACTGGCATATAATTTATTCTCCAAGTGAAATAATTTACCTATTTTTCAGGGGTGGATGTCTGTCTACATTTGTCAAATTATACATTTATGGTAGAATCAAATGTTGTTTTGTTTGTCTTGTGTATTGCCTTATCTACAACACATGAGTGTAATATGGTAAAGGTAGTACAGGAGAGAGACTTGGAATTCTCTTCAGTAAAATTAAAGTGCAAATACACTCACCTAAAGGATTATTAGGAACACCATACTAATACTGTGTTTGACCCCCTTTCGCCTTCAGAACGGCCTTAATTCTACGTGGCATTGATTCAACAAGGTGCTGAAAGCATTCTTTAGAAATGTTGGCCCATATTGATAGGATAGCATCTTGCAGTTGATGGAGATTTGTGGGATGCACATCCAGGGCACGAAGCTCCCGTTCCACCACATCCCAAAGATGCTCTATTGGGTTGAGATCTGGTGACTGTGGGGGCCATTTTAGTACAGTGAACTCATTGTCATGTTCAAGAAACCAATTTGAAATGATTGGAGCTTTGTGACATGGTGCATTATCCTGCTGGAAGTAGCAATTCGGAGGATGGGTACATGGTGGTCATAAAGGGATGGACATGGTCAGAAACAATGCTCAGGTAGGCAGTGGCATTTAAACGATGCCCAATTGGCACTAAGGGGCCTAAAGTGTGCCAAGAAAACATCCCCCACACCATTACACCACCACCACCAGCCTGCACAGTGGTAACAAGGCATGATGGATCCATGTTCTCATTCTGTTTACGCCAAATTCTGACTCTACCATCTGAATGTCTCAACAGAAATCGAGACTCATCAGACCAGGCAACATTTTTCCAGTCTTCAACTGTCCAATTTTGGTGAGCTTGTGCAAATTTGTAGTGGAGATAAGTGGTAGCCGGTGGGGTCTTCTGCTGTTGTAGCTCATCCGCCTCAAGGTTGTGCGTGTTGTGGCTTCACAAATGCTTTGCTGCATACCTCGGTTGTAACGAGTGGTTATTTCAGTCAAAGTTGCTCTTCTATCAGCTTGGATCAGTCGGCCCATTCTCCTCTGACCCCTAGCATCAACAAGGCATTTTCGCCCACAGGACTGCCGCATACTGGATGTTTTTCCCTTTTCACACCATTCTTTGTAAACCCTAGAAATGGTTGTGCGTGAAAATCCCAGTAACTGAGCAGATTGTGAAATACTCAGACCGGCCCGTCTGGCACCAACAACCATGCCACACTCAAAATTGCTTAAATCACCTTTCTTTCCCATTCTGACATTCAGTTTGGAGTTCAGGAGATTGTCTTGACCAGGACCACACCCCTAAATACATTGAAGCAACTGCCATGTGATTGGTTGATTAGATAATTGCATTAATGAGAAATTGAACAGGTGTTCGTAATAATCCTTTAGGTGAGTGTATATCAGGGGGAAAATGTGTATACATCGGTATCGGTATCGGACAAAATTAGTTTGAAAATATCGGCATATCGAATATCGGCCAAAATGCAATATCGTACATCCCTATTGTTAAAACGATCCCCATTCACACGGATCCGCGAAAAACGACAAAAAATGCTGTATTCTGCTGCCAGGCCTTTAGATGGCAATGAAACACTATAGATTGAACACATAATATGCATGTGCATGACGTCATCGTTTTCAGAGATTCGCGTTTTTGTTGTATACACGGAGACCGTTTTCAAAAACTTGCCCTTTGAAACAGGGTTTCAAAAGTTTGCGTTTTCAGGCACCCAAAACACTGTTGTCGTCTAAATCGCAAACACATAAAAAGTTTTACGTTTTCAGTTGAAAACGGTGTCGTGTAAACAGCCGCTTAGTTTTCATGGATTCAGTTTGTTTTCATTAGTCACATGTCTTCCTTTGTTTGATCTTTCCACCACTCCTTTGTTACCATGGTCACATCATTATGAGTCTGTTTCAGCTGCGTATCGTAAATTACCTTTAATTGTGTCAGTACTTAGTTCCTCCTCTTCCTCTGTTAGTTGTCCTGTCACTCTTACATTTAGTGTGTTGCTTTCCCTGTTTTATGACTAAAACTTCGTCTGTTTGCGTGCATCCACCCGTAACGCTAGGACTGCACAGTCCAAAGATTGTCATTGAGCTTTGTTATGGCACTGGCCTGTTCTATCACCATATGTGGCAAGCAATTTCTTCTCTCTCGCTCTTTCTGGATGTGAGGAGGTGGAAACTGAGAGTTCAATGAATAAAAGATTATACGCACAGCTTGAGTTTGAAGTCAGTTACCAACACTACCATCTGATAAATTGTAATCATAGCCCAGCATGCCTCAAAACCATGTTGGTCAAAGCTATTTGCACATTGCTTATTAACTATACACATGAAATTATCTATTGACAAGTAAACATTTAGTTTTAGCACTTTAGTGCTTCTGTTGCAACATGAGTTCAGTGAATTTTGCTGACCACATTATTAATTGCTTTTTGATCGTGACCTGCACATTTCAGAGGCATTCGATTATTTCATTACTATCCATGGCAAGCTAAAATACTGACAACAGTGAAAGTGTGCATGGTCAAATGTTTATGAAGAAATGCACATTCCCAAGAAAAGTTTTTGAAGGCCATTTTGTACATATAAAACATTTATACAAAAGGCCCCTGAACATGTGCCTCAGAGAAGTTCCATGTACACTTGGAATTACTGCTATTTGCCCTGAAAAGCAAGCGTATAACAAATTTCATAAATAACTGAGTAGGTATTTACAGAGAGCTGGTGATTTTTCTGCTATATTCCACAGTAATCAGTTTTCCCCCTCTCACTACACTCCTCCCTGGAGGTTTAAAATGATTGTGGCACCTTTTCTTTTAACTTCCTGTGGTGTTTGTGGATGCTGAACATAGACCAACATGATGGTACGAGCATGGCAGTCTTAATGGGGCAAATGCATTTGCAGTGACAGGAGTGTATGTGCATGTGACACAACAGCTGTGCTTCTCAGGTCCTGAAGAATTCAGGTACGCAACTACAATTAAAGATTTCCGTAGGCTGTTCCTGAGTGAGCCATTTTAAATCTGTCCCAACATTCATAGACAGATGGATTAAGGAATGAAAAATTAAGAAAACGTTACAGGGTAGCCATTAACCTTTTAATGGCTAATTTCATATTTTACTTTGAATACCATTACAAGAACATCAATTCAATGATCTGTGGCATCTTTAAAACTGCTTTCAGCAAAAAATGTTTTAGAACATAATTAAAAGAGAGTGAACAAAATTTGTATATATGATAAATCAGTTTTACATTCTTAAATATGAAACTCAAGCATCAAAAGTTTACATTAAGTATTTGCTGAGAAAGTATATTATTCAGTTCTCAGGAAAAATTATTTAATTAAACCTAAGAATGGAAAATAGCAGGTAAGTAAAGCAAATTTTCCCACACTCTATACACACTCCATACAGGGTAATGATGGCCAAAGAACATGCTTGACTGGCACTGAATGGCACACTCATTTCCTTCCCATTACAGTGCATTATCCTGCAGGAACAGAGCCTCGTGGACAGAGAAGTGTTTAGTTTCAATCAATTTGTCGGTCTGGAAATGTAAGAATGTACTGACTCAGGTATCTCCTGAATGGTTTATAGCTTACTGCCCAGTTGGTCTCAACGTTTACAAGTCTGAGGGGTAGGTTTAACAATTTAAGATGTTTTCAAAGATGGATTTGAGTCTCCACAGTCTGAGCCGAACGCTATTTCAATCAGTCCTCTACCCTCCCAGTCTTTGAAAGGTCAGGCCAAAATCAATACCGCCTAACACCCAAACCAAGTGAGCAAAAAAGAAAAGAAAAAAAGATGTAGCTGTCATATATTAACATATTTCCAATTTCCATTCAGTCTGGTGTAATATTGACTTTATTATTATTATTGAGCTCATGCACTTTTGCAGGAATGATGCTTTACCTACACCCTCCAGATTGCTAAAGCAGGTGTTCTGTTATATTTAATTCAGTCCCATCCGAATTTAGTAAACCCTATGATGCTCCTATTACTATCCGGAGATTATTTTAGCATACTGGCTTTGAATGCATCAGAAAAACAGCTGACCCTGGCGCCACGGCAGGAAATAAGTTTCTATTTTAACTTTGTTGAAACTGTATATTGGGTGAAAATAATACAACATCAATATGAATGCTTTCTAAATCCCCAAACCTATACTACATACCTAAGTAATAGAGTACATTTAGTTAGATTACGTTTTATTGTTTTATGTGCATATTGTATATAGTGCATTCCAGAAACACTCATGCCCTTTGAATAACACCAGTGCATGTATAGCATTCCACTCATTGATTGCCGGGTGCCAGCCGACTAATGACTGTAGTGAGGTCGCCATGGATTGGCCTATATTTGAAAGGCAAATATGATACTGCCGGCCAGCTATTTGTGACTCCATAAAGAAAACAGCTAACACTTATATACCTCAGATGCCTTGTACTGTATTCGGGTCCAGTGAAACAGTAATACTGCATGCATGCTTCAAACAGCATTTCTAAATAAGAGATTGCGTACATGGAAGAGCTATAAAAAGAGCTTGTACCAAAATATAAGCAAACATTAGAACTTATCAAATTTAAAAATCCCTCTAGGTGTATGTCATTTTATAATCAATAACCCAACAGAGAGAGAGTTTTAAAAAAGAAACTCATCTTAAATGTGCTAAGAGTACTATTCTTTCAGGGTGGACAACAGAGCTGGAGGAGCTGTCGTTCTTGTTGTGTAACACTGAAAGACAAGTTCCTGTCTACTTTGCCCTGAGCGAAAACCTCAGAGATAGTCAGGTACTTAAGGGAATATGAACTAGGAGCATTAGCAATGCTAAAGATGTAAATAATGGGGATGTGTTGGTGGAGCTGAGCCAAAGGTTACAGTGCACTAACATCCAGTCTGAGTAATTCTCACTATCATACTTCTAGCATTAATATCAAACAAACTATTCAAGCAATACCATACTGATTTTCTCTTGCAAATGTCAGGCCATGCCCTCACACAGTGTAGCTCAGTGGGTGAAGGTGAAAATCCATACAGGAGACATTATAGCTTAACTATAAGCAAACGTGCAGGAACAACAGCCCACACAAACAAGACAAACCCGGTTGTCTTATTTAAGACTATACAAACGACCTCTCGGGAACATGAAATTTCATCTCACTATAAACTTAAAAGGGAAAGGTCCCCCTCAACTTTATGTTGTTTCAAACCTGTATGATTTTCTCTCTTCTGTGGAACAGAAGATATCAAAAGCCATTTAGACAGAAAAAATGCATCTGATTGACATGTACAGTACAGTTTAAGTCCACATGTCATGCTAACAAGAAACTGTGCTTACAATCACAGGTCGAAAGTGGTAGCTCCAACCACACTGAATTAAATGTTGGAAATTATGTCTTGAAAACAACGTATGCTTTGGCAATAGGTGATATTCTCATAAAAATAAATTAGGAATTAATTTAGTCATACATCAAACCCTGAATTGCATCGAATATTTATTGAAAACTGCAGGAGTGAGAACACAATAACCACTAATTAACACTCTTTATGGAAATGATCTACAGTTCACCTATAGGTCAAGACCAGGTTTGAAGTCTGGTAAACAAACATTGGTGAAGGACGGAAGCTGACGATGGGGTTTTTGGTTTAATATGTAAAACTTTTCAATCTAGTCAGGCCTCAAGGGGAGGCTTTGAAGTTTTGTTTGAGATTAAAACATGAGACATGTGCTCTTATTCCTAACAGCTCTATCAAGGAGTCGAGGCTGTTTTCAAAGGCACTTGAACTTGTTACTATAGATAGAGCCGTACTTTCAAAACGCAGCCTCTCTGAGCCAACCTCCCCAAGCATGGTTCATCAAAGTGCACCTTAATTACTTTGTGTGTACAGTAATTCAAAATAGAGAACATCTGACCTTCCCATGCACTTCATCCGACTGAGTCCCTAGAGCTAGAAGTAAGCTTTTTAAAACTAGGAGTTCAAAAAACATAGAAACAGAAAAAGCCCAAGGGTAGAGAACATCAGGAAGTGAAAAGAGGAATGGACAGGCTCCAGACAATGTCTTTGCTTCTGTGCTTAGTCTGACAAGCAAAAATTCATACAAAGCAGGTCTATCAGCTTCCTCTGAGAGAGACAACACTGAATGTAACACATGCTAGTACATATCTCCCTGACCTGGTGTTCCACAAATAGCTCTGAACAGTTGTACTATAGCTACTATTGGGCACAAAGATAAAGACTGAAAGCAGCTCTTCTTTAAAAAAAAAGGTTACCAGAGGTGGCTGATGTCATGTTATGTACAGTAGATTAGAAGTAGAAACAATTAGCAGAACTAAAGGACTACTTACAGTCTCTCACAAGCTATGTTTCCATTCCAGTTGTTAAAAATCCAAAATGGGCTCACTGGAAAAAACGTGCTTCTACATTTTTGCGTATGTACCCATACATACAATTCACTTCAGTTTCCCGGTGAAATGAACACTAGTAGTGGCACAACTTTTGTTACTTTTCCAACAAATTAGGGCAGATTATCAATTAGGTTCCTTGAACGAATATGATGTGTCGATCTCAAAACACATTTATCATAGTGCCTGATTTATAAACTACTACATTTTGATATTTGTATTAACATATGACATTAATCACCACAAACACTCAGGTATGAGTTTTGTAAAAAAAAAAAAATACTAATAATAAAATAAAAAAAAACACAAGTAACGAGAAATCAAAGATTTGAAGCTAAAATGGCATGGGTGCTTCAGCAAATGTGTTTGGTTTTGTTAACACTATTGGTTAGGTTTATGGGTAGAGTTTAGTGTAGAAAGTACGTTATTTTCAAATGCGATAGAGAATGAACCATTTAGTGGCCCTCAAGACACTTTATTTCCCAACTGTGGCAATCCATACAACAATCATTGTAACAAACGTTGCCAGATTTGCATTCATCGTTTCGGATAAAAGTGAACGTGATAAAAGCATGACTCACTGGACATTTCGTTATGAAAATGTTGTGAAATGTGCAAGAAACAATATAACATAATTTTGCAGAAATGTCCCCACAGGCATGTTTAATAATGAGCTTAGGTTATAAAAATCACAATATCATCGAAATAATTTGCAAAATAAAATAAAATTGCGTTTCCATCCTGTGAGAACAAAATCACCATTTCAGGGGAAGCTGGTCCAGAATAGAAAAGGAAATTGAAGTTTTAACCATTGGGGAAGCTACTGTGTCTCTTTTTTAAAATGTATTCTTACCAAATAAAAATTTAATCCACCTCATGTGAGAGGGCATGTTTTTATGTGCAAGTTTAAAGAGAGTTGAAGTAAAAAAAAAAAAAAAAAGAAAGGCAGTGAAGCGTAGCGCCAAGTGTCAGCACTAGCGCTGGTGCTGCCTAGCATGTGTTGCACGTTGGACAAGTCTCTGGACACACATTGGATAAGTGGCTGCCCTCCAGAGAACTTCAGGCATCTTACCCCGACCAGGCACACAAAAGAGCACAGCAATCCACTGGCAACACATCAAAGCACAGCACTGTAGTTAGAAAAAAAATCCTGCTAGAGTTTTTGTATACGATTTGGGAAGTTTTAGCACTGTGACCAAATACAGTGGACTACAAGCATTCTACTTGAGAAATGGGTCTCACAACGAGAAGCGTTGGGCCCAAAAACTATAACTTGTGAACCCTTGAGTCAAGTAGATTTTAAATGTAACTTTCAAAAACTCCATATTTACCCAGGGAACAAAAAGTCAAAACTGCTTTTTCTTTTCAAAGAAAATACATGGTGATCACTAGCTAGAGAAAAAAATATGTATTTTATGTTAAGTCTCATCAGTAGTTTTTTTTTCCCATCTCACTAAGACAACAAGGATTACCACCAGAGCTCCCTGAAATATATTTTATTTTAAAATAAAATGATGCATGATACTACAGCTCTTTATTGCCTTAATCAGTTGTTCCATGTTTTCACTAACACTTGCATTAAATGTTACTGTTGCTATCTAAACTTAAGTAAAAAAAAAAAAAAAAGTAGTTCTACCAGAGCCAAACATTGTGAAAGCCTATGCCACTCTGAGAATGTGTCTTTTGTGATGAACAACAGGAAGGAGATCTATAAAACAAAGCAGTTGATTCTGAATATCCATCTCCTTTGTATGATGACTTTTTATATATTGCTGGGAGGAATGTGTAAGAGAAGTATGTGCAATTGCTAAAAATCAATCTTTATAGTAAGACAAACTGCTTGAATCTATATAGGACAAGCATCATGCAATTGAGTGAAATAGCGCTTGGAAATACTATTCATCAGGGAGCCATTCAGAGAAAGCATGGCACCTTCTCAAAGCAACTAATGAAATCAAAGCCAAGTCAAAAATGGTAGACCAAAATCTATAATTTTTTTCCTCACAGTAAGATCATGAATTGGTTTTATGGACAGACTTTGAGGACACAAGTAATGGGTCTCTGGCATACGTGCCTGGCTAACACATCTGAGAATGCCCTAACTCTTTGAACCTCGGCGAAAGGGAAGAAAAGCACAAATCTTTGGAAGACAAGCAGGGTGGATTGTGAGGATGATGAAGGCACAGGTTTTGGATCAAGGTCAGCTCCTTTAGAACACAGTGAAGGGTTTCTAACAATGAACGCATTCATGGTGACCAGTCGACTCACTGTAGCAGGATTTCGCACATAACTCAGCCTTGCCATCTCATTGTGGGGCGCATAGTAAGTTTACGGTGACAAAAGCCTTTCCCTCTTTCTGCCCCCTGGGACCCCCATCTCTGGCACTCACATGCCTATTTAAATAATCTGAATGGAAGCAACAAAAAGTGCCCTGGTTCACCACATTTGGCTAATTTGGAGGATGCACTCTTGTTGTTGTGATTCTTTGAAAGATAAAAACATGGCACTTGTAATAATGGAATTTGGTATGCCATGACAACTCATAAGTGCTGCAATGTCTTATTAAAAAAGGTAATACACATTACAAGGTTAAAGTTTAGGTCATTTTAAATATGCTCCAAACGCAGAATGAACATTTAACATTAAAGTTTTTTGGCCTGGTTTCACAAACAGGGCTTAGATTAAGCCAGGATTAGGCCTAGATGTTAACACATTTGTCATACTGTGATTCACTGTTTTGCTCTCTTTGATCCATGAGGGAGTTTACTACTTTCTATTTTTTTTTTTGGGAGAACAATATAGGCTACATTTTCTGTGAACTGCTTGTTCAAGTTACACCACACCTCATCAGAGTAACAAAACTGGTACAAGACAATGTGCTGACCTGGACCTGACCCCTGAAAAGCAAAGGATGTGAAAAGATACTGTTGTATTTGAGTCTTACAACCTCTTTCATCTCCTCTGTCCTGAGGTACCAGCCTGGTATTGCACACATTTAAATGACCATTTCATGTTCATCACAAAACATCTAAACAAACAGAATGTGCTGGTAAAGTAATACGCAGTGATATGCTACACTTTCTCCAGATGGGACACTAAACAGATGTTTTTCAGTGATTCTTGCATACAGGCTGAAGTAGAGGGCTGGTGGAATCTCTCTAACCCCCTTCTCATTGTTTAGTTGGGGGAAAAAAAACACTGGTTACCAAACATTTAGTCTTGTCTTTCTCCTGGGGGGCCAAAAAGACAAGGCTTTTGTATATGGCTTAGCTTGAATGCCTCTGGTGCTCATTAATATGGCTTTGTCATGGCATGACTCTAGGGCAGGGGTGGAATTGTTAAACCTGTCTGATTGTTAAACCTTGACTGAGCTCCTGATTGACCATGACTCCCATCATGTCATGGTGGTATTTGTGTGGATATTCAAAAAGAAATAAAACATAAGAAAGAGATCCAATATACAATATCCCATGAAATGCCAATTCTTTGAATGCTAAAACTTTCTTGTTGCCAATAATTGAATCCTAAAATGAAGACTCTTACATGAATTGTAAGTTATTCCTAAATTAAACAATTGAAACATGCTCAAACATACCAAAAATTGTTTTTGATTATGTGTTTGGAGATGTGTTGACAATTTACAACAACTTAAAATAGTACCAAAGCTATTGAAAGAAACTAGCTCATAATTTTTCAAATTAAAAGCAAAAAAAAAAAGCAAATTGAACTGAACGTTTTGCAGAGACAGCCCTCCTGGAACAACTTGTGGTTACATGCCTTGCTCAAAGACGCAGTACTGATGTTAGGAGATGTAACTTTCTGAAGTCACTCCATAACCTGACCCACTGTTTCTATCAATGTCATTTCATAAGAGTACAGAACCACTTTACCCTTTGACTCTAAGATCCTATATAATATATCAATCCAAACCATAAACAGTGCAGGAAACCAAGTGAATACTGCATAATTTGTGGATTTAGGTTGAGTACATATTTAGCATGGCAGTGGACATCTTATCTGTCTGTTAAAGTATTATGATCTCTTTAAACAAGTGTCAGTCAATGCAGTAAAACACTTGTATTCCAGAGGGAGTGTGCTCAATAAAACGTGCCCCTTGACTGCTTACACCTGTCCACCTCCTGACCCATTCCTGAATGACTGGAAAAACAGCCACATGGCCCACTTAAAGGTCAATCTTCTATTCTCTGGGTAAAGTGTGTTTTGCTTCACAGATCTCAAGATCACATTATTCATTTTTCAATGTTAAAATCTCATATCCCAGCCTAATATACTTAGCCTAAGTGATTCCCCCACCCCAAACACTGATTTAAACCAGTCAGAAACGTCTGTTTAATACAATTAACCCTAAAATGCAAATGTTATTTTTAGCCCCATTCATCTTCTAGGGAAATCTGTGTCTTTTTAGACAAACATATGCATTTTATGGTTTAAAAAGAATGAAAACTTTTTTACTTTCGACATTTAAAGCCAACACCAGGGTGCTTCTATACGGCAAACCTCCAACGTGATCAGTGCAGTAATGTACAAACATGGTTAATGGCAGAGACTCTGTGATCCTCACACATAATGTAGGATGAAATAGAAGTGGGTGAAAGCTCTGCTCTCTCATTATCACTCCCTTTCCATGGAACAGTTGTAAAGAAACACTGGGTACCAAAAGCTAAATCTTACCTCAGGGGGGGTGGGGTGGGGGGGGGGGGAGAGGAGGCTTTTGTATATGGCTTATCTTGAGTGCCTCTGGTACTCATTAATATGGCTTTGTTTTGGTATGACTTAAGGGCAGGGAGTGGAACGTCTGTCAGGTTGTTAAAACCAATTTAGGCTCTGAACTACTGCTTGACCATGAATACCCTAAAAGGGACATTGAATAAGACATCTCTATGACATTGAGGTAAAGTTAAACAAATTCGCATTGAAATGAAATGTGTCAGTTTTCTTGCACCACTGCTGTTGAATCTACAGCACCACATCGATATAAAGCATTATGATTAACAATAATAAGTTGTGAATGAACTGCAAGTTATGTCCATTTCAAAAAGAAGAAAGTTTTGTGTGTCTATGCACTACCGTTCACAAATCAGAGGTTGGTAAGATTTTTTATATTTTTAACTCTTCCCCGCCAGCACCAGCATTTTTTATAATTTTGACAAAATTTTCATGGCCCCTAGAATATTTTGCTGCATGAACATCTGAACATACAATGTATCATAAGAAAGAACAGAGAACAAAACATTTTTATTCTAGTTTCATGCATTCTATTTTTATCAATATTTGTAAGTTTCATAAAAAAAAGCAACATTGAGCAAAAAGTTAAAGGGGACCAATTAGGCAAAATTCACTTTTCCATGCTATTTGGACATAAATGTGTGTTGGCAGTGTGTGTACACAACCACCCAACACTCTCAGAAAAAAAGGTACAAAAGCTGTCACTGTGGCGGTACCTTTTCAAAAGGTACACCTTTGTTCCTAAAGAGTGCATTTTAATCCCTCAAAGGTACATATTCGTACCAAACGTGTACATATTAGCACCTAAATGGTACATATTAGAACCCTTTTGAAGGGTACTGTCCCAGTGACAGCTTTTGTACCTTTTTTTCTGAGAGTGAATAGTGATAAAAATCCACTCACTCCTTTTTTATTAATCCCCATAAATCATCAGCAGTGTCTCCCAACGACCTGTTTTCAGAATGCGGCTTTAGTGACGTCACTAAAAGACACAGGCCCCGCCCACGAGTGTTGACAGACACTGCCGTTTTAACATAGACCCGCCCTGATCGAGTTCACAGCGAGTTGTACACATCTGCCATGGCTGCACTGACGAGAATGTCTCCCAAGCGTTGTAGGTGTTGTGTGGCTGGATGTATTAATCCACATAGCTCTCTCTCTATTTACTCCCGAAATCTGAGGCAGCCACTGAAGACGAGGTGGAATTATTTTGTTTTCAAAGAAAATGCTCCCTCAACTCTACCGAAATTCGTTTATGTACTTACGCACTTCTTATACTGTGTTTACTCAGCTCTTACGGTGATTTTCTGGAGTAAAATTGACGCTTCATCTTTTGTGTGATGTACAATAAACTTGATTAAACTCATATATTTTTGATCATCATTCGGACCTGGTCCGAAACAGCAGACTTGTAGGCTATTAATAGTGGATACTTACAAGCAGATGACAAATACGTTATAGCCGTAATTAAACTAAACTATACCTGTTCCATCTCCATACAGCACTCTGACTCTGTAGGCATTATTGTCCGACTCCGGGTCGAAATGAACACCGTTACTGAGAGTTTCTGATATTATCATCATTCCGTGAGATGAAATTGTCCTGAGACTGAGCGCGAGCTCATGAAGCTCCGCCCCCTGTGCCGTGCAGCAGCAGCTTATTTGCATTTAAAGGGCACACACTAAAACAGCGCGTTTTTCTGAGCACCAAAAAGTGACAATTTAAACATGCTGTAAAAAATGATCTGTTAGGTATTTTGAGCTAAAACTTCACATACACACTCTGGGGACATCAGAGACTTATTTTACATCTTGTGAAAAGGGGCATAATAGGTCCCCTTTAAGAAAATTGCGTATTTGTCAAATAATTTTTTCGGATCAGATTCAGAACTATGATAAAAAAAATGGATCAAGTAGATTGAGTCCATTTAAACCCCCAAAGTTTGCACAGTTGTTACCTCTTCGTGGGTTCGACATTTCATTTTGTTAGGCAGTTTTGATTTATATGTTTAATGTTTATGATCACATTAGCTTGTGCATAAATAATGCTTCTTTTGCTTGTTTCTGCTGCTTCTTCTTCACTTGTTTTTGGATCTGGAATTTCTACACTATTTCAGAAGATGAGTAATAGCGGCCCCTACAGTATAACAGTGAAAACAATGGCGGGGAAAGAGTTAAAGTCAACATGAAATCAAAATTGACCCTATTTACTTTGTTAGCGCATATTACTAGTCTTGTGGTGAACAATTAATCTGTGCAAGTTAATACACAGAAAAAAATGGTTTGCCGTGGTAATCTGATCAAAATCTGAAAAGTTACTTCTAGTCTGGAATGGCGTTCCTTTTCTGATGATGTCAGTTGGACGGCTTGGGTTGAAAATGCTTAACCACTCCCCTCAAACCGTCTGCTATGAGCGAGAGATGGAGAGGTGGAGCGCTAAAGTAAAACCCTGCCCTCTGTTCAATATTCCGTTTCACTTGGAAATACGTCACAACACTGGAGAAAAGTTTACAACTTCCGGTTCACGGGGACTTTAAAAGAAGTCAAGGCTGCATTTATTTGATACAAAATACAGTAAAAAAACTGTAATATTGTAAAATATTATATATAAAAATATTTTAAAATGTAGTTTCTTCCTGGGATAGCAAAGCTGAATTTCAACAGCCATTACTCCAGTCAAGCTTATTTATTTGAAATAAAAATCTACTGTGACTAGTGATGGAACGGATTCAAATTGAGATGGGCGTATTCAACTGCTTGTTTCTGATTCGCTGAAATCCAGTTACTATTTTTTGTAAACAAAAGGTAGCCTATCACATTAAAACTATGTTAGTTTGAATATAGCATGATGAGATTTGCAATTGAAATGAAGTTTAAAAAAATTGATAAAATTTTCACAGGTTATATTAGTTTAAGAATAATTTATTTGAACTAATTTAAGTTTTTTAGTTTTTTCAATGTAAATTCAAAAAAGGTACTGTACATCTTTGATTTAGGCTATTTGATTAGCCATCAAATAAACTGATAGCTATTGTTTAAAAATAAGTTTTAGGGTTATTGGTGATAGTTGTAAGATAGACCAGACATATAGGATAGGACACAGATTTGTATTATAACAATATGAGACTCCTTATTGCGTGTAATATTAATTGATAACAGATTATTAGGTGTGAGCTGTCACTTTAAGGCCGACTGCACGGACCGAAAAAACTGACAAACATCGGGATTCTTTCTGAACTGTTCACTTATGACATAAACGAGAGAATACTTGCCGAGACGGGCATTTTTGACAGGTATTTTGACATAATTGTGTTAATGTGTCCGTTCAAGGGCAAGGAAACGCGAAAGAGGAATCAATTGGGGTTCAACCTCTCTCTCTCTCTCTTTCTGGGTGCGCTGCGGCTGTGCGCACAAATAACGCACGAGTCCCGATTTTCGCCTCTTCTTCTGCGTTTAAAATTGTTTCAATGTGTACATTGGCAAGATAAAACACGTCCAAATTATAAACTTTCACTCCATTATGGTTAAATTTAGCAGTTAGCCTAATCCGCGAATCACATAAGTGCCGAACCGTGGGGCCTGATCCGTACAGATCACGGATCAACTGCGATCCGTTCCACCCCTGACTGTAACATTATAAATGTCTTTGTCACTTTTTATCAATTTACGCTTTCTTGATGTATCAATCAGAATGAACAATTTCTTTAGAAAAAAAGAAAAAAAAGAAAGAAAAAGAAAATTTACTGACCCCAAACTTATGCATGTATGACATGACTCACTAAGCTGCTCCACGAAAGTATTTGAAAGGAATGACACACCTGGATCACACCTGGATCAAGATTATCAAAGTGAACGTGTTGTCAAACTTACCCAGGAGAAAAGAGCACAGTAGTTATTCATGGCTCTGTCGACTCAAGCCTTGTTCTTCAGCACTCACTAGAGTGAAAGCTTGAATGCTTTCACTGCATTGATCATTTCAGCAACATTTTACTTCAAACACCTCTTCTGCACAGAGAAACCAAGTATATCAAAGTAAAACTTCTAACAAGGTTTTGAATCTTTGGTCCCCAACCATCATCCCTAAGATAAGATCTGAACTACTCTATGAAGCCCTAAAGCAGGTAAAGGAACGGAAATACAAATCTTCAAAAAATGAATTACATTTCCCATAAACGTTATCAGCTTCCCTTTACTGCATTGATCGTACAAAACTGTAATTTTCACCCATAGCCTGTAAAATGACAAAACAGTCAAAGCTAATGACAGATCAGCACTTCCCTCTGAAAATACCTTGAAGGATTTCCCTCCCCTTCCGTACCTCTCTTGTTTTCACAATCTTTCCGCTGCAAATTACAGTTTTCCCCATTAAGAGGCAAAGCAGACTCTATCCAGGTGTTTTGCACTGCTAACAATAACTGTCATGGCACCTGAACAGAGAGAGGCTAAGTGTAGTGTTCGTTTGATGTTAATATGGATGACAGGAGAGGAGAAGAGGAAAAGACAGGTGGTGAGGCAAAGACAGCCGTTGGATAACCACAGGGAACGCAAAGAAATTGAGCATTAGCTGTCTCACATGCGCTGTCTATCTGTAAATCATTCCGTAGTACAGAGACTGGCCATTATTAGCCAACCCTCGACCGGGGAGTAAAGACAGGCGACACAAAGAACAAGAGCATTCCTTTCAACGCAGGGACATCGTGAGAGAACTGTGCCAAAGAGAAAGAGAATATCAAAGGAAAGAGAATGAATCTTCCATTATAGTCAGTGGCAGTGGGTTGCCTGAACTAGACAACTCATCAGCCTTAAAGAAATCTTTTATGATTATGATTACATTACAGAGCTTGACGTTCACCTTGATGGAAAACAGTCAATTTGTCAAATGAGACATGTTAAAGATGCATGTTAATACTAAACTGTAAAAAAAAAAAAAAAAAAAACTCTGCATTTGAGAAAACTCAAACCGTGAGGCAACCAGCTTTACTTTTTTGAGTACACTCAACTCAACATCTGGAAAAATGTGTTCTATCAACTTAACAATTAAGGTTGGTATGTGCTTTCTTAAACCAATACTCTATAAACTCTTAAATGATTGTTTTAATTTGTGGATCCAAGTTCAATAAGCTTGTGTTTAAAGTTAAGCTGAGTATAAACATTACATAACAGTGATGTAGAACTTTCTTAGTTTGTTTAATTTGTGTGACAGTTTATTGAGAAAACTGAAAAGGTTAGAGTTACATCTGTACACCAAAATAGGTAGTAGATACTCATTGAAATGGAAGAAACTTCAAACACTAGAAAAGAACACTAATCACTCTAATGCTGACTTGAAACATAACTTTAACAACAAATTATAATCAAAAATCATTCTGAATGAGAAATATTTGTGTCATCATCACATGCACCAAAAATAGTGCAACATCGGTGGTCAAATTGAGCATGTTCAGCAGTCTGTTAGTTGGACTCTTACCACAAAAACTTGACATTGTATATTCATGCTGTTTAATATTTTAAAGTTACTCACTTAATGGCTTAAAATGTAGGCTACTTTATTATTTTTTTCATAATGTCAACTTTTTCTACAATTGATGCAGATAACCAATCCAATTATTCATTTTTTGGTAGGAACTAGCAAATAAGCAATATATTGGCAGATATTAGATATTAATCTACATGAGATGTTGATCATAAACAACTTTGGTAGCACTTTAGTTTAGGGTCCAATCCTCACTATAAACTAGTTGCTTATTAGCTTGCATATTACTAGGATATTGGCTGTTTATTCTAGTAATTAGCAGTTTATTGAGGCAAAAGTCGTAGTTAATAATTAGTTAATGGTGAGAATTGGACCCTAATCTAAAGTGTGACCACTACCTTTTCTTTACTATTCAACAATCATTTGGCCACTGAAATAATACAAATAAAATAATTGGTCTTATGATCAACTTTCTTTTAAAAAACAAATATGAGAAGAAATTCCTGTGTGCCATGGATTAAAAATAATAATAATAATTTTCATTTAATAATTATTTTTATTCAGAGAATTTACTAAATTTGGATAGCCGGAAATAATCTCATATTTAACAACCAATATCAATGTGACTGCTGATATACTGTAGCCTAATTCCAGGTATTGGCGCAATTTGTCCTGGCTGGCCACTTGTGATTAGCCTGACTATGTCAGACTTCTTACTTCCGCTCAATTTCATTTCGCTTCTGTACTCAGTCTGAGACAGCGTAATAGCTTTCCGTTTTCCTCCGGCCTGAAAACAGCCGGCCAATCAACGAACAGAGGGCGGGCTGAGAGCCGCGACGTAGACGCTGATTGTACCGTGGATGCGTAGATTTACTTCACATAATCTGCAAAAGTCGTTCACAGCCATGTTCACTCCGGTATTTCGCTCGATGGTTTTGTTTTCGCGTCATACATGTGTTTACAGTGGAAGTTAGATGCGGCTGAGCATGTGCATAACACACGCCATAACCAAACGTTATGTGATTGGCTTACGGGAACCAATGATTTTAAACTTCAGACAAGCGCCTCCCCGCGAGAAAGAAAACACTTTTCAATTATGCCATGCCAGACTCTGTCTACGAAGCAAAACGAAGTAGCAGAGTTTGGTATTACCAGGCTAACTTGTGATCTGATCACCTGATACATAAATACCAGGTGTAAACAATTCCAACTTGTCTAACTTTATTTATCCCATTAGAAATGTGAAAATGTGGAGGGGAAAACAGTTCCAGTGGGTTTGGCTGCTGAACTAACCTTGCAGGTGATGAGCTTTGAACTGATGAGATTAATTATGCCTGTGGATCCCATGTGTGTGGAGGGCGGTGAACAATCAGAGGGGTTTGTTTACTTTGCCTGACTGCTACAAATGTAAGCACACTTTGCTGACTCGGTTCCGCATAAGAAAGAGGGTGGAGGCCATCTGCTATTTGCAGCAGACAAGATAAAGAATGCCTGTGTCTAAAAGGAAGGCAAAAAGCACGACCCCGAGCACATGTAATTACCTTCTATTAATATACCCACGGGTTTGTTTGTAGGCATCTAGACACGACTGAGAAGCAGGGGCTTCAGGGATTAATGAGCAAACCGCTGCTAAAAAGACCCTCTGACTTCAACCCGAGCGAGGCACAACTAGTTCAACTGAGGACAAGCTTTGATCTTAGTTCTTTCCCCCCCCCCCAAGACAGATTGTGTAGCTGAGCATTTAATATCCTAAACTTTGAAAAGTTTAATGGTAAAAGAAAACTGGCGGAATCTTCATATAAAATGTGGATATTAAATACTTCCATACAATTAACTAGTAAGTGAGCCAAAGGCAGTTTACAAATCCACAACAAAGAGAATGATACTGGTTAATTCCCTAATGAGTTCAACTCGTTTTTCTGCTACAGTCAGTCACACATTACACACTTCCTGTCGAGGTTTGACCCTCACACTATAGTGTTGCTTACAAAAAGGTCCATGGTGTAAAGGTCAATAACCTTAGCCATCACTTAACCCGCCTACTCCATTGTGTTGATATGAACCCCCCACGTCTCTTTAATTCTCATCCGACTCTTAAAAAAAACACCCTGGGAGTCTTTTTGATGGGGGAGGAGGTCTAACGGTTCCTTATGAGATAAAATGTGGAAATTAAAATGTATAAATATAGATTTAAAAACAAAGTGAAATATACTCTATACCGTTCAAAGGTTTGGAGTACGTTTTTTTTTTTTTTTTATCCTGCAATATCATGGTTTCAACAAAAATATTGCAGCATGTTATAGATGTAATATGTAATAATGTTTCTTGAGCTCCTAATCAGCATATTATAATGATTTCTGAAGGATTGTGTGAGCAATGGCTGCTAAAAAATGCAGCTTTTCCATTACAGGAATATTTTAAAAGGGAAAACAGCTACTTTAAATTGTAAAAATCTTTCATAATATTACTGTTTTACTGTAAATAAAACAAAGAAACAAGTAAATTCCTGGATGAGCATAAGAACTTGTGAATGGTAGTATAAATTAATAATTGCGAATGCAAGACAACTCAGATTCTTCTAAACAATTTTATAAAAAGCTTCTCACAAAATGACCAAAACGCCCACACTCCATTATATAACAGAAAAGACAAACTAACAAGTAAACATTGACAATGAATGAACCTTTTTAAAATGCTTCAGATACTTAAGACAATGTCACAAGTGCAGTATGGTGCAATCAATCTAAAAGCTCAAAAGAATTGAACACATTTCTCATCTCTCAAGTATCAGCTGCACTTCATAAAAGCCAATAAACCACCTTATCAGACCAGCAAAGAAATATATTATTACAGTATACATACACACACACACAATGCAACTCATAATACATATACAATTATGCATCCGCTCAATGTTTTTACCACAACAAGCTTTAAAGACAATGTGAATGACACTAAACGGTGTAAATGATTGACTCTGAAATGTTTTATCTTTTGATTGCAGTGCATATGTTATCCGTACTTATATTTAAAGACCAATCCCGCTATTAAAGGAGTTAAAGTTGAATTATGGAGCATTGAAAGAGTCTGTAGTGTGTTTGCTTTCTAATTCCCCACCATTTAAAATGGGACCTGGTGATAAGGGGCCATTCATGAGGTGGATTAATATTTCCACAACAGACACCAGAGTTTCCACTCAACACTCTGAAAAGAAGCTTTGTAATAAAATTCCAAGACACAATCAAGATGAGAATCTCGCACCTTAATTTTTATCACAAATCACGGATAAATTACTCTCATAAATGCCAGCCTGGATTGAAATGATGCTGATTACAAGCTATTCATTTTGTTGCGTGAACCTGCCAGGGGCTTGCCTCAAGTTAAGTTCATTATCAAACGCTGCTAAAGAACGTGGAATTGGAAGATAGTTTCGTTGGCTGAGGCTTGATGTTAGATCCCCTCTTATCAGTTGGGACTTTTGCCAAGACCTGTAGATTTGATGTGTGAAGATCTCTTTGTACCAGCATAACAAGTGCAAACTCGGTCCCGACGTCTTGTGCGGCAGGCCACACGTTGGAAGCTTTGTTTTGCCACTGAACAGGAGAACATGAGCAAAAACCAAAATTAGGCACTTGAGGGTGGAGAAGGCTGGAGCCTGTCTGGCTGTCTTTCCCCAGGCTACCATCTTTCCGCACCTCAGTCGTTTCACCTCCGCTTGTCTCCATGGAATTCACAGAGGGAGTCATGTTTAAAAACACAACAGAAACAATAGCAAGATGAAGTCACAGATGTGCAGACAACCACACGGAGATGCTGAATAACCTCTGACGTGAGATTTTCCAAAAAGTTTCTCATCAAGACTTTGTGAGTCTTTCACCCACAAATTGACCTTTGAAATTTGCCCCGTCAGTTCATCTTGCACTACAGTATATTCCTCCATTTCTGAAACCTCCAGCTTTTGGTGGATCAGCATGGGATGAAATTGTAGTGCATGAAGTGTTGAATCCAAATGTCAAATTGAATCAAGTCTGAACATGTATTATTCTTACTGCCAGAGACTGCACTTAAGGGAGAGCGATGGGTAGCCGAACTCAAGAGTTATCTTCTGGAGTTCATTGCAAGAACTTTCTCATGACATCTCACAGTATGCTGAACTCCCAGCTAGAGTAAAATTTTAATCTGAGAAAAACCAAAACTCAAACCACAGAAGCCATAGGTAAAAATTTGCTAATTTGACAAAAACATCCATCCATCCATCCATATCTATATCCATCTACATTCAAACTTCAAGGCATCTAAACAATTTTCAAAACTTTCAAGCCTCTGTCAAGCCAACATTCTCTGTCAAGCTTCTTTTTTTTTTTAAACCTAAAAACCTTTGTACTGAATTTCAATTCACTTACATTCTTCTTCCTTACATTCCAATCTGAATTGCAATTCTATATCCTATTTGCTACCTCAATTGAAATTCCACTTAAATTCAGAATTTAAAAAGCAATCTCAGTTCAATTCTGAATAGAACTCACCCTTCAACCTTCATCTCTCCAATCTGATAAATAATTCACTCAAAAATAAAAGGTTTGTCATCATACACTCACCATCAATCTGTTACAAACACATATGAATGTCTTTCCTCTGTGGAACATGAAAGAAGTTTTTTTTTTTATATACAATGGAAGTCAATGGTCACCAAAACTGTTTGGTTACCAACACTCTTCAAAATATCTTCATTTGTGTTGCGCAGAGGAAGGAAAGTCATGCAAGTTTGCAATAACGTCTGTTTGGCCGTCGTGGCCACAAGTAAGGTAAAATGTGCCTCCGTTTAACTTTTTAGGTGGCGAAAAGGAGAAAATGTTCTTGACCACATTTCTAACATAAACATTAGACAAAAGTTAGTTGTTCCTGTGAGGTCATGTTTAAGAATGCACACTATACCAATCTGTCCACAGCAATAGACAAGATGCAAACACGCTTCAACTTAGAGCTGTAAGATAATCACTTGGAATGAACTGAGGAACAAAAGGCGATGACCTTCAGACAAACACCTCAGAAAAGGCACCATCAAGCAAGAACTAGCTGTTTGCAGAGGTTTTAGACAGTTCAGGCAGTCTGGCGTGCTTCTCTACTAGTCAAGCAGGGTGTTTGCTTTAAGCAAGTATCTATGTGCATGCTTGAAGAACAAAAACCGTGCTCTAAGATATTCCTGGATCCAGGAATTTAAAGACTGCTAAGCCACTTTTTAAAAACTCCCTCTGTGCTCTGTACCCAAATGGTTTGTCATATTGCTGTTTAGCTTGATAAGTGGCACAAAATTGTATGTGTTCAATGGGCCAGAAAGGGGATTAAAGCCAGTTTGTTACCTAAAGGCCTGCTGGATTACCCACAAAAGCCATGTGAAGTTATCCACAACAGGAAACCCGTGGAACTAACTGACTTATTAATGTAGCATGAATAAAATCAGGCCCTGCCTACTACAAATGATATACCGCCCTATTTGTGTGACTAAATAAAATCAAACAGTGAATAAAAAGGTTTGTGACTGCTTCCAACAGAGATCATCAATTCTATGAAGTAGATACTTGTTTCACAATCCCATGTAAAAGTCTGCAGGATAAGGGCTCAACTTCAGATTTAGTTGCATTGAGACATAATGAAACAGGTCAAGTAAGTGACCTGTATCGTTATTCTATGTGAAAATCAGAAAAACACAATAATGAGGCTTAAAATGAAGAGAACCTCCATGAGCCTTGAGGTCATGAAGCCTAGGGCTTTATCCTCTGAAAAATATGGCTACCACACTAAAAAACATCATGGGTGGCATGGGTGAATGGGACACTCTCTATTTAATAACCCAGCACAATCGTATTTACATTGCATGTGATCTATTTGTAGGTAAAATTGCAAAATAAAACCCCTAAACAAGATATAAGGGGAAATGGTTATAGTAGTTATAAGTAGTTCATTTCCAAATTCCTCAACCCCAAATAATCTTCAAATATTTTACTCCAATTAATTCCTATTTGATTTCCAAGCAAATTATAGATATGTTTTAATTAACTAAATACTTTATTTTGAACCAATCAAACAGCCAAAATCTGTCATTTTAGGGGTCTGTGTTTAGACAGTTGAATTCTTGAGTTGCCCTACATTTCGATTGCTTGGAGGCGGACTACTTGCAACGCAAGGAATTTGTGCTCCAGGGCACGAGTGATATGTTTAGATGTGGTGATGTACCTTATTTCAGAATGTGCTGCTGAATAGAAAGGGTGAGAGCTATTGCAATGGATCTCATTAATCTTTATACTGTATTCATTGCAAGGACTCTTCACAGCAAAACTGCTGTTTTCTGCCATTGTTTGCTAAAACGAAATTAACACTCCTGAGAAGTCTGCCTCTGTCATTTCACCCACTGTTTTATTGAACACTCTCCGCTTTTGAAGGCTGAAGTAGCAGAGTTAAAAATAATGATAGAAAAACTTTAGACCAACTGCCAAATAACTCTCAACAGGCTCTTCAGATTACATATACATGCTCACCTTCATGGCACTGATACACACAACAACTGGTTCTGACACGATAAAAAAATGAGAAAAAAATGAATATACACTACCATTCAAAAGTTTGGAGTCGGCAATTTTTTTTTTTTTTTTTTTTTAAGAATTATCTTATGCACTATTTATTTGATCAAAAATACAGTAAAAACACAAATAATGTGAAATATTATTATCCTTTAAAATAATTTTCTATTTTAATACATTTTAAAATGTAATTTACTCCTGTGATGGCAAAGCTGTATTTTCAGCATCATTACTCCAGTCTTCAGTGTCACATGATCCTTCAGAAATCATTCTAATATGATTATTTGGTGCTCAGAAAACATTGATTATTATTATTATCAATGTTGAAAACAGTTGTGTTGCTTACTTGTGGAAGCCATAATACCTTTTTTAGCGTTCTTTTATGAATAAGAGAGTTCAAAGGAACAGCATTTATTTGAAATATAGATTTCTTTTTATAAATGTCTTAACATTGACTTTTGATCCATTGAAAGCAACCTTGCAGAATAAAAGTATTCGCCTTCAAACAAAACTTTTACTGACCCCAAACCTTTAAAAGGTAGTGTGCACCTTTACTTTCCATCGCTATCATCAAACAAAGGGTTAAAAAGCTGACACAAAACACATAATTAGCTGAACTGAAGAAACAAGTATACAGAAATAAATATCTTAATATTATTTCTAATACAACAAGAAACTAAATAAACCAAAAAGACCAGTTAGCTATACGTTTTGACAGGGTTTAACCATTCACTTAACTGGTGATCTGATTTGCTAATGACTTCTGAAAAGAGTTTGGAGCCATAATTGCAACTTAAATCTTTTTTGTCTTATATCAGGACACTTGGGCTCCTTGTCCAGGTGTTTTGCCTGACTTTTCTTTTGAACTTCAAAGAGCCTCTTCCTGACTCCCTCCAGCATGTCTCCACCTGCCCACGACTGTCTTTCCAACCCGCTCCCCATTTTCCCCACAAAGCCTCTTGAAGCAGAGTTTTAGGGAATAATGCGCATACCATTCACTTCCATTCTCAGTTCTCAGGGCAGTGAAGGAAGGAATCCTGCTGCTGTGATTACACTGCTTTTAATTACTGTCATTACACAATAGCAGAGACCAAGATGTGTCATTATTTCCCATTAAACCATGAAGAAAACCTGTTGTGCACCACAGTTCCACGTATGAAGCTTGTATTTTCTCTTGTAATGACAAGAAAGTGTCTTTGCACTCAAAATGTTACTATTCCTGCAAGTAATCATGGATGAAGTATAAAATTACACACACGTTAACATACAAACCATTAGTTCTGCAAAAGGGCAATCTCATCATTCACAACTGCAAAATGAATGGGAATCTGAGAGGTGTCTTACAATTTGCACTAAGCTGTAAAAGAGAGACCTGAATATAAGGTTTCTTTCCATTTCTCAAGGTGCACAATCTAGACCATCTCCTTCTCAGCACCATTCACAAAGTCAGCACGTTTATTATTTATAAGGCATTTCTCTTTAGATATATCTGTAGGGACTGTGAGACCTATTCTTACAGATACTTTACCAGGCGACTCATTTCAGTGTCAGTGCTGTGATAATGGGCAACTAAATAATTAAAGACACCATGTCTGACTTGCATAAATGGACCAGGATTATTGCTTAAACCCCCAGATCTCAACACAAGTACATTAATGCTCAGAATAAAAGGGAGCGAAAACAAGAGGAGGAATGGATACGTACCGCAAACAATGCGCCTTGATGGACACATGCTCCTGCGGATGGAGAAAATGAGGTGAACAAGGGTGGAAGAGGATCAATACATCAGCTTTCACTAGCAGGCCAAATAACAAGTTCATTATTACTTGCGGACAAATGTCACAGTCATGGCAATCATGTGTGTCTTGGACATTCATAAATGCCTGTATCACCCAATTTGAGAGAACACAAAGATTGTCACACAGAGTGAGTCTTACTCTCAAAAGCAGTAAAGAGAAAAGGATGTCAGTCAACAGGTTTTAATCATTCTTGATCCGTTTTAAAAATTTGACATTCATTTGCCATGTTAACAGATACAGCTGGGAACTAAAAGATACTTAGCCTAATGCATAACAATGTAGCTAAACTATATTCATTCATAGGCATCATGCAAGGGAATAAATGTAGCCTATTTAAGATAGAAACTGCATTAAATTGCATGCAGATAATCGTGAAAACATGGTCCAGAAACTTTTTTTTTTTTTTTTGATTTAAGTAAACTATGTTAGGATGTCTATGTTAAGTTTTACTTCTCAAAGAAAGCCTACTTCCGTCAGGATACACTTTCATCTTGAAAACCAATCGCAATAATATTGACTGTCAATCAACTTCTCAATAACTAGTGTGTTATAGTGAATTCACGCAAATGCATCACAAGTTGATGTAAGATTCAGATAGAGAGATCCGTACAGGATGCGTTCATAAACAGCATCACTAAGACATAGTCATTCAGTTATTTAATAGTAGGCTATGACTGTATTGCGCATTGCTATTTTATTGCATTTCCATGCGCACCAACAGGAGAACTGATTTATACACATTTGGAAATCTATTTTATTCAACTACCGCGCTTATTTGCAGCTTTTACCTATAGCAGGCAACACATTTTCAACTGAATTCAGTAAAATCACGGTAATAACACCAACCTTCTGCTCCGGGGGAGATGGTGATAAATCCAATTAAAACGGTTAGAAGGATCCAAATAGGACCCATATTCACTTTAGAAACTGTTTTAATCCAAAATGCTCAAAAATACAATCGCTTTAAGTTGAATGTGAATTAGAACGCATCATCGTTTCTTTCCCGAGGACTCGAATCATTCAGCAGCGCCTGAGCTTGAAGTCTTGCAGTGAGTCGGTCTCGTTACTGGGAAGCATCCAGTCCAGTGCGCTCTCCAGCGAAACTTCCTCACAGAAAGCAGTTCCGACACGAATACCCTGCCTCTTAAAAGTACGGTGCCATAGCAAAGACAACTTGAACGCGAGTAATTACAGAGGAACACGCATTTAACGACCACTGAGCGTTCGAGCTGCTCTTTAAAGTGAGTTATTGGAGACACGACCAGCTGCGTTCACGAGTTGAGAAACCCCCTTCTCCGTCACCTCTACCACTGTGGGAACAAAACCTGTGGCCATCAAAGCTTTGACGTGGATTGGGTTTTGTGGTGGTCTTCTGTTAATGCGTTTTTTTTTTTTTTTTTTGCCAATTAATTTATGTGTAAACATGCATTCCAAACTTAGAATAATGGAAATTAAATTTCGTTCATCATAATTAAATGTTTAAAAACATTTGAATACTTAAAATAGTAGTGCACTTTAGGGTCAGAGATTCCTGAGAGTCACGTGCAGCAGCGCAATCTGATCCTTGGTTGTGCTCATTCACGGGCAAAAACAGAAAAGGACATTTGTAGAATTGAAGAAATTCAAACCATGCTATATTTTTTTTTAATATCATCTTAAAATCTATTAGCATATCCAACAGTAAGATTAGCTATAAAAAAATAAAAAAAGTAATATTTTTAAGAAGCCAGCTCTTTATTTGTGACAACATATTTATGGTTTAATGCTGTCTGCAACAAAACCTGTCTTTGTCTTATCTTAGCCATTAACAAGAATATTTTGAAAATGCCAAAAATGAAGACAAAAAACTTAAATATGAGCTTAATTAGTTTAGAAAACGTGTGTGAGCGACTACTGCCACCTGCTGTTGTAGATAGGGGATGTAAGGCCCAGGGGGAAAAAGAAACAACAAAGGTTTTTTTCTTTTTTTTAGGTCCCAAAGTGTACCAAAAGGTTTAAAGATAGTATT
Organism: Rutilus rutilus; assembly: GCF_951802725.1. Taxonomy (NCBI): domain Eukaryota; kingdom Metazoa; phylum Chordata; class Actinopteri; order Cypriniformes; family Leuciscidae; genus Rutilus; species Rutilus rutilus. The sequence continues at coordinate 24,320,962 of NC_140221.1, forward strand.
AAAATTATGTGAATATAAAAAGTGACTTCTTCCCCCCCCCCCCAGAGGGAGGACTATAGTGGAGTTGAGGACAAATTTGTCACATATACAAATAGTTGTGAAATTGCAAGACTGATAATAATTTTCCAGTAAAAACTTCAAATTAACCCCCACATCAAAATGTGAACAATTTTCTGTTAAATACGCTAACTTGAGGCATTCCATATAATCACAAATTAATCTCCACTATGATAGGAAAGTCAATGTGGCCCGAAATCCTTCACAACAGGGCATCCTTATTGACCATTCTGTCGTATCTCTACCTAAAATATGCCTCTGCTGTAAAAACTGGCTGCAGAATAATCACACAGTTATCACATTTACCATTTTATTGCAGTCTAATTTTTTGTACAATGCAAATAAATACATATAAAGCTCATGCCTTTTTCTCTTCTTGTGGCAACCATTCATCGATTTTGATGTGCAAACCTTCACTCGACCTACTGCAGATAATTGCTCGGTCAATTAATGGACCTGGAAGAAAATACATTTTATTCAAGTCAAAGAATATGAGAAGAAGTTCCACCAATGTCAAATCTATTGTAGAGAGCATGGACATGGTAAAAAACATGCAGTCAGCATAATTCTGTAGTTTTTAAATGTTCAAAGGAATTCAGCCTTGGCATTTGCTCACAGTTTGTGAGATGGTTGGAATAAATTAAACGTATACTTAATGCATAAATTACTTACCAAATTCTGCTGGTTTATGGCTTGCCACATCTTTTACAACGGCATGAATGTTTTCCAAAATACACTCCTTAGGCATATCCAGCTGTTTAACAAACCAAACGGAGTTAACAAATGTAAAAAAAAAAAACTAACTCATAGATATGAAAATAAGCAGATATCACCCTGCTCACGCTTACTTTATTATATATAGATAGAAATGTCTGTCACCCAAAGCAGTTCAATGTGACTTACTGTTGCAGCTTGTGTGTTAACATAGATGTCCTCCACCATATATTCATGACCAGTCTTGAACAACGCAAGCATTCTGGGTATATTTATTCCAACAGATCCTGATGCAAGAAACACAACACAATAATCCAATTTAACCACTATTTAGTTGTACATTAATAGACCATGCCTGTTACATGACACATGGGGAAACTCACGGACCTCTCTTGCTCTTGGGAAACTTCTTCCTCAGCTTGTTCTTCAAAGGAAGCAGCTTTTGTAGAATGTCTGGCTCGGCCAAGTAGAAATCTGCTGTGATCTCATCAGCTAAAATCTGTAATTACCATTGATTAAAAGGCACACAAAGTAAATGAGCAATTGCAAAAAAAATCAACAATGCTCTTTTCAATAAATGATTACTATGGTATGTTATAGCCAAAACGTAGGTTGAATTCAGGGTAACTGGGAGCTTTTTTGTTTGAAAACTTACAAAAATAAGACCTTCTCAGCCAACAAGTTCTCACGAGCTTTACCTTGTCAATCAGTTCTGCTCCACCTGCAACTGTTGCTCCATTCTCCATCGCTATTCTGGCTTGATCTGGATTCTGTAAAGCCATAACTCTAGAATTAATGTATGTAAACTGAACAGTCTCCTGAACTGAAGCTGTAAATTCTTATCTAATCGATTCAGTCAATGACACTTATAATGTTCAACGTAAACCACAGAGTGACGCTCCCACCTCAGTGAAAACCACTATTCTGTTGTTGTCCGACTTGAAGGGATGTGGTAAGTGAATTGTGCTAACAAACGGATCCACTTTTTTCTGAAACAAAACAAATGGAACTCCATTAAGGTTTAATGTTCCGTTTAAATATAATTGTTTGTTGCAGTTATAGTGCTGAAATGTTTCTGCAACCATGCTGAGAAGTATTTTTCATCCAGTTAACTCAAAATAACATTGTTTCTAGCTCATTGAACCTATTTAATTAAAAGTGAACCAGCACAAGAAAAGACAGACTTTTATATTAGTCACATATTACGTATTTTAGCAGCAATCAAACTTTTTTTATACAAAATACAAGGTCAAGAACCTTCAGGAATCATCGTAATATGGTGCAGAAAAGCAGAACTTAATACATTTAAGCTTTCTTGAAGCAAGAACAGCTCCATAACAGCTTTAACTTGTCTCTGACAACTTCAACTAAAGCACGGGAAAGCTCTTTCCTGGACACATTTCCAGCAAACTAACAAAACTTTTTGCAGAATTAATTCAGGGTTAGTTACTCTAGTTTTGCAGATTAATTACTGGTGGTTCGAGTTATTAAATGAATACACTACAGTTAAAAAGTTTAGGCCCAGAAATTACTTTTATTCAGCAAGTATGCATTACATAGTCAAAAGTGACAGGGAAGACTTTAACATTACTACTAAAGAAAATTCAATTTGAACTTGCTAGTAGCACATAAAGAAACATTGATAAGAAATTTTTCTTGAGCAACAAATCAGCATATTATAATGATTTCTGAAGGATCATGTGACGCTGAAGACTGGAGTAATGATGCCGAAAATTCAGCTTTACTGAATTATTAGTGAATTACTGAATAGTTATTTTAAATTGCAATAACATTTCACAATATTACTATTTTTACTGTACTTTTGATTAAATAAATGCAACTTTGGCAAACTTAAGACTTCTTTCAAAACATTAAAACATTTTACTGACCTCAAACTTTTCAACAGTAGTGTAATAGTTTTTGCAACCACTCAAATTCATTAATTAACAATCATTTTATAAGTTCAACTAAAAATTGGAAATGATTAGACATACAAACTAGAAATACAAATTTGAATATTTCAAAACACTACTTTTTTATTTAACATTTGCAGCCTTGGTAATAAGCATAAGCTAATTTCAAAATAATAAAAAAAATAATAATAAAAAAAAAATATATATATATATATATATATATATATATATATATATATATATATACATATATACATATCTTACAGACACCAAACTTTTGAACAGTAGTTCAAAATGTTTCTCTTAAAAGTGCTGTATGTAACTTTTTCACTCTACTAAAGCATAAAAAATACCATAATATGTTTCCATATATTGAGGAAACATGCAAAGTTCATATAAGCTGTGTCCGAAACCGCTCCCTATCCACTATATAGTGCACTATATCAGGTGTCGGGCATTTTGTAGTGGTGTCCGAATTCTGAGTGAACGACATTATTCCCTACATCACTACTTTTACCCACAATCCTCTCTGAATTCGATGTACACTTGCTGAAGCACTATTTCCCACAATCCAATGCGGAGAGGACTGAGCGCGCAAGTTTAAACCAGAGATTACTTCACAACTTTCTTATTTATGCTTTAACATTTATTTCATGCTAGTTTTAGGTTTTTGATTTTTTAAACCTTTTTTTACTAGAATAAAACACATTAAAATGTAGAGACAATATTATATAGATGAATTTTAAATTTAAATGAAATGATATTAATAAGGTAAATTATATTATTAAAATATATTATTTAGGCATTGTTGTTAACTCGTTAAACTGAACGGAAGAGATGATAATTTGGTGGATGATTTAAAAATATTCGTTAATCATCTGTGCGTATTCATTCGAATGTAATCATAACGGTTGCCTGAGGGCGCTCAACGACCACGTCATCTGTGAGCGTGAGAGTTTCGAACAATTTCAATTGATGAAACTACAAAGCTGGCACGGAGGTATATTTAATTACAAAATAAAGTCATTAACGATTGTTATTGTTGTTAATATTATTTTATAAAGTAACAAAGGAGTTAAAAGGAGCTGTCACTACGTGTGACGAAGCCGTTTCTGCGACAGCTCCAGCTCTCCGACGCACACACTGTGGGTGTATACGTCTGCGTCCGAATTCACTCACTTCATTTCGTTCGCTCCTTGCAGATATAGTGCACTCAAATGACATACACTATATAGGGATTAGTGAATGAGTGAACGGTTTCAGACACAGCTACACTCGTTTCTCAGAAAAACACTTCTACAGCCAGTTATTTTACTTTGAAATGTGCGTTTCCAGGCTGGAATGTTTGTTTTTGTTTTGGTCAATGATACTGCGGGTTGCCAATTTTCATTGTGGAACCTGTGTGAACGCTGTCCAGTCTGAGGAGCAGGTGGTGGGAGAAACGACAATCTCAGATATTTTGGATTGGACTGCAGTACCCATTCCGACCACTAATTGTCATTATTTCAGACTGCACCTTTAATTTATTATTTTAAGCAAATAACTTAAATCAAACTTAGCTTAATAAAACAACCACGCAAGATGTACCTTTTTCTCCAGCTTCATGTCCAGACGTAGATTAATGTACACAGGCTGGTTTTCAGGACTGAAGTCCAGTTTCTGAAAGTTCTTCAGCATTTCAATGGCCACTGGTGTCTCATAGACAGGTTTTGGATAGTACCTCACCATGTACACATCATCTACTGGAGCCCAGTATGTGAGTCCATATGGTTTATGCCTGTCTTTGTCATCAACCTTTTTTTTCTCTTTCACCACCTTTTCTTGAACCTTCTCCTCTTTCTTCTCTTTCTGTCTACAAAAAGAGTTGATGAAGAACATGACTCCTCTTTGCATATGTTTTTGCATGGTTTCTTAGTTTTTCAGCATGTCAAATACAACATTTCTGAATTTTATTAGACAACCTTTTTACCAAGGTAAAGACGAAATCGTGTAAACTGAACTTACTTGGCAGCAGCGTAGGATCTTACATGCTGCTGTCTGTTTGCAGTCAGTGAGCCGCAGGAGACAGAAGGAGCTCTGCATGTGAAGAACAAACTCTGACACCTGGGTAATACTGTGATTGAAACAAGACACATGAGCATAATAGAATTAAAATGACTCAGTCAACTGATTTATATTAATGATTACATTACAACTAACTACTTAATAATAAAGAGACTGAAGGGAGTGGATCTAAAGATTGACCACTAGGCAGCTTTCTTGCTAAATGTACCATGCTAGCCAAAGTTTCCATCAAGATACCATAGTTACTACAGTAGTTGTCACTGTGAGATACTGTGTGAGTAGCCATTAACGCCATCAATTATTGGTTACCATGGCCATTTTTTGTAACAATTTAAAAACATGTGGCTCCTTTCTGTTTACTCAATCCAAAATAATGCATCTAATATTAAAATAATATAATTTATCCTTTTGACAGACGCTGCATAAATTCACATAAGCATAACTATAAGAGATCGTGGTGAAAACTTAGCTTATGTAGATGTTGTGCGATCAGAACATTATCTATATTCTGCACATAGCAGCTTGCATGTTATTAATCTGAAAAAACATTGGAATAAACAGAATATAAGTAAAATAATATGTAACGCTTAAAACTGACCTCTTAAAAGACTCCTCGAGGGGGCAGCCATGTTGACAGAATTGTGTGTTACACTTAAATTTTCCGTCTAAATCATCAACCACCGTTTAAGCGTTCCCACTCATAAATATCGTTATGATTGTTATGCGCATCTGGCTTTGGTAAAATATTGTACATAATTTGAAATTAATTTCTATACATGCGCTATATTTGTAGATACGACAACAAACAGCTAATATGCTCGTTACATGCCTTATTGTCCACCATCAATAGCATGTTATTTGCCCCATTTATACAAAGAATCCAACATGAAATACACAAAAGTTGCACTGTAAAGGTAAAAATGTAACAGCAAGTTCTTCTTCTTGTAGGTTTATTATAAACTTTTCCCTGTATGAATACGTATACTCTATGTTTTTAAAGGCATACTATAATAAAATAAAGCTGTATACAGTGTATTATTGCAAGAGGACAATGGTCTCCACTCCACTCCCTGCAGGTGAGCTGTATTTTTAGAGAGGTTGTGAGTAAAATTGCACGAATCGTTCTTTGAGGCGGATCTTTTCAACGAATCGATTGATCCGAACCAATTATTGAACGGAGAATCACCTTTCCGACCTGTTCGATTCACACTTTGAGCAATACATACGAGAACCGAGAGCATTCGGGGTGAACGGAGGACTTGACTAACGGGGTGAAAAGTAAATTAATAAATCAAATAACATACAAAATCAATCATAACGTTTTGTTGCGTACAAAAAGTTGATGAAAACGAATATATAAACTTCATATAAAATAAATAAACAACCAAATATGCCCACTTTATGGAATGCTTTTTTTTATTAGATCTTGTGGAATGTGTGACGTTGGGACCACGTGAGTGACACAATTACGTAATGTCGTAAAATAATAGGCAAAGCTTGTTGTTTGAACCGATTCTTTTAAAGTTAACTGTTCGAAAGAACCGATTCGCATAAATGAGTCGGACTTGCTATCGCTAGTTGTAAGGGGACCGTTGACTGGAGCGGAAGCTCAGAGTGTTGTCCTTCCTTCTGCCCGACTCTCAGGATGAGGCTCGGTCACAGTTTGTCTGTATGTCTCTGATCATATCCCACCAGCAGCTCCTCTCCCACCTCCCGAATGCAGGTAAGAGTCTACGTCCTGCATTCCGGCGTGCTGATTTTCTGTTGTGTATATTGTTGGGTGTCAAATATGCCTGACGTCTCCACGCAGCTCTACCTCCAGAAGATCAGACGAGGAGAATGTGTGTGTTCTGTAACTTAATAAACAAGAGAGAACAGTGTTTCAACCTATTACACGCCACAGATTCTCCTGATTTATATATGACCGTATTTGGTGATGAAGAGGAATGTCTGAACTGGTGGCACAGCCAGATCTGCTCCTGCTTTTCATGTTGTGGTTGTCAGCTCTCCAACGAAACTTATTTCATGTAACTTAAATCACCCAGGCCACAACTTTTTTTTTGACATGGCAAGAATAGCTAATAATAATAGCCTTACATAACACAAACCCCGCCGTTTGAGTGGTTGACAACAACTACTGAGTCGTTGACTCGCTGTTGCCTGCAATGCAAAACACCACGACGTTGTTGAAGGGATTTTAAACAGTAAGTGCAAGTAAGATTCAATTCAGAACTTGTGTTTTTGTTTTATTCGTGGAAGTTACTTAGTAACTTCAAAGAGCAGGTTACGTAACGCCACAGCTGTCATTATCGTGACCCAGCGTTTGTTTGCATATTAAACGCCATAGTGTTCAGTCAAATAACTTTGAATGTCTCATGACTATACACACACAGCGGTTTAGTGACAGAACTCACAATGCACACATTGAACAGTATGCACAGTGTACACATAATGTACATATATATATACACTAAATGAAATATACACCCCTATATGCAGGAGTACTGACAGCAGCAATATACTATGTTGATGAGAAGTGAGACATACGGTTGCTGTGCAATATGATGTCTGTGTGACAAACTGATATATGATATCTAGTCCAAAGTCCAGTAGAATTAATGAAGTGTCTGAAGTTCTGCATGTAAAAAAACAAAAACAAAACAAACATTCAAAAGAAGGATATGTTATACCCAAACAGATCTTTGGCAGTGTGCTTTTGTGTGTAACAGCTGCGACTGAATGATTACAGCGCGGCACATGTTCTTTCTATACAAGACAAATAAGGGCCTGTTCAAAAGTCTTGCTGGTGGTTCTACCTATTAATAGTGTCTTATGTGAAAGTGCTCTTTTCATCTTTTTACAGCTGAAAGGGATTGATAAGAAACTTCTGCGACGTCTCCAGAGTTCAACTAAGTTAAACTCTGTCAGTGCCCTAGACTGCCATAATGTCTTGGCTCAGCATGAGAGATACTGTATCAACTACTCAAACATTTCAGTGTAAACATCAGCTGTCTGTCTCTCAGTAAGCACTCAGGATCTCTCATGCTGGTTTGTATTTTAGAATATATTGTTATATATACATTTTTTAAAGGAATTAATACTTTTAAGGACACATTAAAATGATCAAAAGTGAAAGCAAGACATTTATAATGCTACAAAATGTTTCTATTTCAAATAAATACTGTTCTTTTTTAACTTTCTATTCATCAAAGAATCCTGAATAAAAGTATCCTGGTTTAGCAACAAAATCGTTTTCAACACTTATAATAAGAAATGTTTCTTGAGCACCAAATTAGCATATTATAATGATTTCTGAAGGATCATGTGACACTGAAGACTGGAGTAATGATGCTGAAAATACAGCTTTACCATCACTGGAATAAATGACATTTTAAAATGTATTAAAATTGAAAACAGTTATTTTAAATTCTAATATTTCACAGTATTGGTTTTACCTTTGGAGAGAATAAGAGACACATTTCAAAAACATTTAAAAAATCTTACCGACCGCAAACTGTTGACCTGTAGTGTAGATGATATGTCGATATTTTACAACCTTACTTAGTCACTACATAGTGTTTTTCATAAGCTTTATTTTAAAATCACCTTAAGCAATTCTTAACCATTGTCAGAAAAAGGTTTTCTTTGCGCAAGTATAAGGGCTTGTTTGTTGTCTTATTTACATCATGTTTACTTAATGTTAGTGTGTCTAAGGGCGGTCAGTTTGGTCTGAGGCCTTAGAGGGACTCGCTGGCCCTGTCCCAAATGGCACACTTCATGCACTTTCGGTCTTGTGGACTTACAATGGCTGCCGCGTGCACGTGTCCGTTAAGTCCATGAGACCGTAGGGTGACCCGTTTGTCATTTTAGGTTTCAGAAGGGTGCTCGCGAATGCCCCCTTTGCGGTCGATATGCGCCCTTGATGCGCACTTTTGCCGAGCCCGCACTGATGTGAGCTCTGCAGCAGACTTTACGTCATGAAAGTGCGGACTTGTAGGAAGACTGTGAGTGCTTAGGGTGCCATTTGGGACAGGGCCGCTCTCACGGCGTTCCTCAACTGACGACTACAATTACACTTAAACTGCCAGCTGACTCATTGATCAGACTTTAAACTTTCTCTCAGTTTCTTATGATTCATACAAATATACAAATTCATACAAATATTTGTCTTTTGAGAAAATGACATACTGTAAGTAAGAGAAATAATGCCGCATCATATATTTTCTGCATTAATTTTCAGATTAACAGGCATGCCAAAGGAAAAATATGATCCTCCAGACCCACGCAGATTATACACCATCATGTCAGCCGAGGAAGCGGCCAGTGGGAAGAAATCATACTGGACCGAGTTGGAGATTTCTGGTTAGTTATTATTCCTCACTTCTTCAACCTTATTCCTCAACTTAAAAAAAAAGAAAAAAAAAAGTGCCACTGAAGGAACACTGACAAGAGAAATTAATGAATAAATCACTGAAGTGAAACATGAAAAGAAAACCTACTTATACTGAACTACTAAGTTGTTTTTTTCCAAAGTGACTTCTAATGCTGAAGATAAACATTTATCAGTGTGTGTGTGTGTTCTCCGGGATATTTGGAGAAAAAAAGTTTGTCACAAACTCTGTCTGTGCACCTGTGGTACAGGGCGAGTCAGAAGCCTGAGCAGTTCACTATGGACGCTGACCCATCTGACTGCTCTCCACATCAACAACAACAACCTGAGCCGGATTCCCCCTGAAATCGCAAAGCTGCCCCATCTCGTCTACCTGAACCTGTCCTCCAACAAACTACGCAGCCTGCCAGCAGAACTTGGCAACATGGTGACTCTCAGGTGCGTTTTAACAAATGGGTCCGTCTCCATGAAGTCCTGTCAGACTGAATGCAGCCTCTCAGCACATGCAGGTTCTTAAAGACAATAGTCATTAAGAACACTAAATTGTTTTATTGTTTCCATTTTAAATAGGCAAAATGTATAAAAATAGAATTAGGATGTGACTCAGAGGGCTTATTACTCTATTTAAGCTAAAATGTCTAATCAGTAGACCTTTGTGTAGTTCACTTTGAACGATTTTATTCAGTTACACTAAACATGGTAACATGTTTTGTACTGTGTGTATTTCAAGGGAATTGCTTTTGAACAACAATTGTTTACGAGTTTTGCCTTATGAACTTGGTCGGCTGTTCCAGTTGCAAACCCTCGGCCTCAAAGGTGAAGCTTTTTTTGAAGGTTTATATGTGCAGAACAAACATGCAATTTTTTTTTATTAGGCCTGAGAACAATATTTCTTTTGCAGGTAATCCATTGTCCCAGGATATACTCAACCTGTATCAGGAGCCTGATGGAACAAGGAAGTTGTTGAATTACATGCTTGACAATCTTGCAGGTAATAACGGACACAGGTACATAGTGGCTTATTAATACAGTACTCATGTTATTCATTTAATTAAGTTATTCCTTTGACTTACTTCAACTGTTTCCCCTCCCAAAATTAGTCCACCCTGAACAACTCCCCCAAAGACCTTGGATCACCTTGAGGGAGCGAGACCAAATGATGCCCACAGGTACATAGTCGCATCCCGTCACAGGCTTTTGAAAAGCCTGATTTAGCAACCGCAAAGCTAATATTAAATCTGTGTTCTCAAGCTGTGTTCACAGTAATGTGCTACAATGTGCTCTGTGACAAGTATGCAACAAGGCAGTTGTACGGCTATTGTCCCTCATGGGCCCTTAACTGGGAGTACAGGAAGAAGGGCATCATGGAGGAGATCACTAACTGTGACGCTGACATCATCAGCCTGCAGGTACATATCCACAATATGAAGCTCACAAAATCTCAATTAAAATGAGCAAAATATACACTACCGTCCAAAAGGTTGGGGTCTTTGAAACAGTAATATTGTGAAATACACTTTAATATGACTGTATTGTATTTTAATATGATTTAATATGTAATTTATCCATGTGATGGCAAAGCTGATTTTTCAGCATCATTACTTCATTACATTACAGTCTTATATGTCACATGACCCTTCAGAAATCTGTCTAATATGCAGATTTGGTGCTAAAGGAACATTTCTAAGTAATATAGCTGCAAGTAGCAATGATAGGCCCAAGCACTGGCGCCACCGCCAACTGTGCACGGCGGGCAATGTGCATTTAAAGGAACACTCCACCGTTTTTTGAAATAGGGCTTATTCACCTTCTTTCCTACATTTAGATAGGTGGGCAAATGCATTTTTGTCTCAGTGCATGCATTGTTTTAGTTTGACAGGGTCGGCTCTAGCTTAGCTTAGCATAATGAATGGAATCCTTTGTTGCCAGCTAGCATGTCCTGAGTAAAAGTGATATAAAAAAATAAAAAAAACCACCTAATTACTTATTGTGGCCTGCGTATTCACAACAAGTACAAATAGTGATGCAGATTAACACTAGGCGATTTCCTAGGCAGATATTGACTTATATATTAAGGACTATATTAGGGGGAAGCACAGGCGAAGCACTGCTACTTGAGCGTGATATCTCTGCGCCCAAGTAGCAGTGCTTCGCCTGTGCTTCCCCATTAATATAGTCCCAAGTCAGTATCTGCCTAGGAAATCGCCTAGTGTTAATCTGCATCACTATTTGTACTTGTTGTGAATACGCAGGCCACAAGAAGTAATTAGGTGGGTTTTTTATATTTTTATATCACTTTTACTCAGGACATGCTAGCTGGCAACAAAGGATTCCATTCATTATGCTAAGCTAAGCTAGAGCCGACCCTGTCAAACTAAAACAATGCATGCACTGAGACAAAAATGCATTTGCCCACCTATCTAAATGTAGGAAAGAAGGTGAATAAGCCCTATTTAAAAAAACGGTGGAGTGTTCCTTTAAAGCGGGTAAATATAAAAGAACTACGTCAAATTTACTGCAGACAGTTGGTGCCACTATGATGTATTTCATGTCATACGATGTTATAGGTCACTTTCAAATGAGTTCGAAGTTATCATTTGCAGCTTAAAGTCCAGAAGTATTTCCCTTAAGGTCTTTTTATATTTTTATCAACCTAATTATTAAACAAATTATTTAAAACTATGTTGTCACTGCACTACAAATGAACTGGATTTATGCCTTTATTTTGTTATTCAAATTTACAGAAAAAGACAAGGCCTGAGAGATTTCTTATCCATTAACGCAGGCAAAAGCACACAGCAATGAATGGGTTAAACAGGACCTATTATGCCTAGGCCTATATATTTAATGAAGTCTTGACTTTTTTGGGGGGTGTTCTAGAATATTCTTTCATGCTTGATTGTTCAAAAAAACAATAAATAAATTCACATATTCACATTTTTACTGCCTAGTGTGTTGTGATTGGCAGCGCTTAGCCTGTGTTCGGGAAATGTCCCATCCCTCCATAACCGCGAGTTCTGCTCTAGTGTAAATATAAAGGATGGCGCCAATTTCAAACCCAGTTCAGTTAACAAACGAGGAGCATCCTGAACGGATTTCATGCACGGACTTTGCAAGCACGGATTTCACAGGACATTTCAGAGTGCTATGTTTTTCTTGTACATTATAGGTACGATGTTATCCACCATTTAATCATTTTTTATAATCAAATTTGTCAGAAAACTATGGTTATACAAACAGTAATCGATCACAAAAACATAGTTCATCTTCCTAAGGGGCGGTGAACAGCCTTACAAAAGCTATAGTAAACAACACTATATCAACACTAATGTTGGCTAACAGACGAGTGTAGCAACAACATAAAACTCTTAATTAGAACTGTTAATAGAAAACACAACTACAAATAATAAGACATACTTACAAGTCACAAAGCTTTTGTGTGTAGCCTGCATCGTTGTTCTGGAAGGTGTTCTCCGCAGCGCACAGATAAACATATAATGTTCAGGAATAGTGTTTAAAATAAATTTGACCCATTCTAAGTTTGTCAGCCTTGGGAAGGTCAAACAAATGAGATGTGGGGAAAAAAACAGTCTCGTTGACATAGCAGCAACTCATCCAGGCCTTGTCCGCTTTTTTGCGTATTCCGTGGGCAGGGATTATTTAAATGAGGAACATTATGACTTCATAAAGCCCGGAAAAATCGTGTTGTAGTCCAAACGAGCCGTTCGTTGTAGTTCTTGAAAAGTGGATTCTGTTAAATAAAATATCTCCCTGTAGAGTGGACTAACCTTCCAGATCTTTTTTATGCTCAAACTGCAACATTATAGCCTGGTAATACCAAACTCTGCTACTTCGCTTTGCTTCGTAGACAGAGTCTGGAAGGGCATAATAGAAAAGCGTTTTCTTTCTCGCGCAGGGGCGCTTGTCTGAAGTTTAAAATCATTGATTACCCGTAAGCCAATCACATAACGTTTGGTTAAGAAGTGTGTTATGCGCCGACTCAGCCGCATTGAACTTCAACTGTAAACACATGTGTGATGCGAAAACAAAACCATCGAGTGAAATACCGGACTGAACATGGCTGTGAACGACTTTTGCAGATTATGTGAAGTAAAACTACGCATCCACGGTACAATCGGCGTCTACGTCACGGCTCTCAGCCCGGCCTCTGTTCGTTGATTGGCCGGCTGTTTTGAGGCCGGAGGAAAACTGAAAGACAGGTCGATATCTCAGACTGAGTACAGAAGCGAACTGAAATTGAGCGGAAGTACGAAGTCTGACGTAGTCAGGCTAGCAACATTACACACTTAAGTTGAAAAAGTGAAAAAGCATAATAGGACCTCTTTAAACTCTAAACCAGTGCTTCCCAACCTTTTTTCAGTCACGGCACCCTTTGAAAATTTTTAAGTATTTGTGGTACCCTACACTAGTGTTGTCACGATATTACTTTGATATTATACCTTGGAATGTATCCATTTTCAATACCACAGGGAAGAACCGCCTACTGTCATTTACATATTTTTTAATATTATCAATTTTTTTTGTCCATCCATTGAAAGTCTAGGAATTTCTTCTGAAGAGATCACTTTATATGATGACATATTTAATCAAGGATTTTATTAATATATAAACATTGCTCCATTTCCATTTCAAATCTCACCTAAATGTTTGCTCACTTAGTGTAACCTATTTGTGGTTTTATATTGGGATAATTTTGTTATAATTGCACAAGATAGCTTGTTTTTAATTAGAAAGTTGTCCGGCTCGATGAGAATATATTTACTGAGTTTGATGACTGTAGGTAAAACTTACCCCCCATTTTACTCAAAGGTAGCACTACTGAGTCCCTATTACATGCCCATTATTAAGGCTGTAGCCCATGTTTACTGGCTGACAACTCTAATGTGTGTGTGTCAAGTTTCATGCAATTTGAAGCATGCTAAAAGTCTTAAAAACACCCAAAAAGAATATTAAAGTTTGATGCGTTGCGATGACAACAGTATACAAGATATCAAGAATCCTTTAGCAGGTGTCCATCTGCAGTGTCTTGACATCATTCTGACGAAGTTTGAAGCAAATCAGGTAAAATAAGGGAGATTTCTTAGCATTTTGAAAGTAACATACTTTGTGCTGCCAGTTGGTGGCGCTATGGCTTTGACTATGAGCATGAAAGTTGTTTGGCCTGATGAGACCTATAAGTGTATGAAATTTGGTTAATGCAGGTAAGACAAGGCCTGATGCACTACAGAGCCCCTAAAATACAACAATATAAAAGAGTGTGCCACAGAGCCCCCAATGGCAACTTGTGCCCGGCCCTGATGGCTGATTATTTCAACGTGTGTGCAAAGTTTCCTTTTGGGCCCCAAAAGTGCCCAAAAGGTTGACATTTTTTTTATTAGCTTAGGAAAACAATTGGTCCCTTTGCCCCTCAGGGCAATTATTGCCCTAATTATCAATGTTAAAAACAGTTGTGATGCTTAATATGTTTTTTTTTTTCAGGATTCCTTGAGTAGAAAATTCAAATGAACAGCATTTATTTGAAATAGAAATCTTTTATAACATTATAAAAGTACTTTACTGTCACTTTTGATCGTTTTTGCTGGATAAAAGTTTTTTTTGTTTGTATTATTATTACAGACCCGCCGAACCTTTGAATAGTAGTGTACCTCTCATGTCTGTAATTTCTGTTATGGTTAATGAAAATGTGTTTTTTCCACAATAAACAAAGCTAAATTATTAAATATGCATTGAAAAAATCGATTTCCCTTGAAGTTTGTATGGTGCTTTTGATATCTGCAGTGGTTTCCACTTAGCTCTAATTCTCCAACTGCATGTGCAGGAGGTGGAAACAGAGCAGTACTACACTTTCTTTCTGGAAACACTGAAAGAGCGTGGATATGATGGCTTTTTCTGTCCAAAGTCTCGTGCCAAACTCGTGTCGGAACAGGAGCGGAAACATGTGGACGGCTGTGCTGTTTTCTTCAAGACTGAGAAGTGAGTAACCCCTTCCATCTTTTACAAGGTTTAAAGTGAATTGACATCCGGCTCATCTTTTGCCCCTTTATTACTTTCTAGATTCGCTCTGGTGCAGAAAAACACAGTGGAGTTCAATCAGGTTGCGATGGCAAATTCAGAGGGCTCAGAGGTTATGCTAAACAGAGTCATGACCAAAGATAACATTGGAGTAGCTGTCTTGTTGGAGGTGAAGGAAGACCTATTTACTAGTGGTAAGGACATTGAGTGATAACTCTGTAATTGACATTAAATAGCTCCTGGTTTCCTCTTCTGCACACGCTGCTGTTTAGCCTCGTCCTGTAGATGGCAGTAGATCTCAAAGTTAAAAATGTGTACCTGAGATGACAATAATAACTACTGTCTTTGAAAATAAAGTAAGGCCAAAAATATTATCCATACATCCATCCAGTTATCCATCTATAAGACATTGATTGCTACCTGGATGTTAAACACCTTAAAAAATAAGAAGATAAAACAATTAAATTAAATTAAACAATTTTGTAACCCAAAATGCTGGGTTATGTGGTGGTCTGGTAAACAGAATTCTGATAAACACATTCTGTGGTTGTCAAATGTATTGCTAGGTTGTATTTCAATGATAACACTACATGTCCTTCATACAGCTGAATACAATTTCTTCAGCATACACACTTTTGAAATGTGACAAATTTAACAGTCTGTTGGTCTGTGTCTCTGAAATCTTCAGTTGTTCATCAAAATACATTTGTCAGCAGTGTTTCAGATAAGACTGTGGAAGTAAAATAATGGCAAATGTTTTTGAAATAAAAAAGCTTGTTGAATTGCACTACTTGAGAAAATATGCATTGCATTAACCCTGCTTGCATTTTAATGGATTGTATTTTTAGGGCTTGCATTTGTATGGGCTGATATTCAACATGGTTGTTAATTTAAGCTGTGAATATTTCAATTAAAAACACTTCAAACACGTTTTCATTTTTAAAAATTCAATAATCCATATTCACCTTTCATAATAACCTCCAAAATATTCATTCTGTTTAAAAATACAACCTATAATATTCGACAGGCAATTTGGTCCATTTTATTTCGCTTTTTCAAATTCACTTCCACATATTCAGTGGTTCAAATTCAACAGACAAATTCAACATTTGACATCTGGGAACGGCCGATTGATAATCTCCATATCTGTTAGTCAACCTCACCAGCAGGGGGTGCAAGCGATTTGTTGTCATTTGTTGATGAAGACTAGAGCAAAGGGTGAGAGAGTCATTCATTCATAAAAAAACTGATTTACAGAAATGGAGCATGCGGTCAGTATTTGTCATCAGGTCCAGTAGTAGTTATGGAAAAGCTGATAAAGACACAAAAGCTGTTACATTTAAGTCTTCACAGTTAGTTTTGCACATTTAAGCAGCTTTCTCTACCGTGAACGAGATTAACCTGTAATGTTATTCCCCGATGCTGATGTACAGATTAAACGTTAAATCTGAAGTAGTAGACATATATTTCTCTCGGCTGTTTAGTTTTCTTAGAACTATAGGGATTCCCTCAATACGTCATTATCCAGGATAATGCTAAATGGACGCTAAATGGACTAATACAGTGATCTAAAAGACCAAACTCACACCTTATTGGGGATGTGAATATGGATTATTGAATTTTTAAAAATGAAAACGTGTGAAATGTTTTTAATTGAAATATTCACAGCTTAAATATACAACCATGTTGAATTTCAGCCCATAAAAATGCAAGCCCTAAAAATACAATCCATTAAAATGCAAGCATGGTTAATGCAATGCATTTTTTTTTTTTTTTTTTTTAGTAGTGCAATTCAACAAGCTTTTTTGTTTCAAAACCATTTGTCATTATTTGACTTCCATATAAGACCCAAGTTCTACTTTATTTCTTCTTTCTCAGCATTTTCTTAATTTTTTCCTGTGAAATCAATTTACAATATTTTGTGTTTTCAAATGGTTGCGATATAGATTGCACTTGCAAAATCGAGTTTCCTGTTTTCACAGTGTTTCAGAGTTTCTCCTGTTTCACAGACCTTGATAATAAAATATCTTATTTAGATGTTATGTAGTGAATTGCAGTTCCAAATCTCAGTAATTAAAGGAGGCAGCTCCATTTCCTCCTCTTTATTGAAATATTTTCGTCCCATTTGCTTTAGTGGTGTTATATTGCAGGTTTAAAGCAGCCTCCAGAGAAACAGCTCCTGTTGGTAGCTGATGCCCACATGCACTGGGATCCAGAGTACTCCGATGTGAAGCTCATCCAGACCATGATGTTCCTGTCTGAGCTAAAAAGTATCGCTGAGAGGGCCTCGGGATCCATCAACTCTGCCTCGCCCACGTCAGACACCAGCTCCATCCCTATCGTCCTGTGTGCTGACCTCAACTCCCTCCCTGACTCTGGTGAGTAACATTTAGAACTGCTTATTAAAGATAAATTATTAGAAAGAATGGGGAACATACATGAGCAATCTGTATTGTGTAAGTAAGTTCTTATGAAGGGTGTCTTCACACTTGGCATGAATAAAATGAACTCTGGTGAACTCTTTATTGCTCTGTTAGTGTGGTTCATTTAAATAAGTGATAAGTGTGAACTTTTGAAAAGGCTCATCTGAAATATGAACTACAACTTCAAGCACAGAAGCCAAAAAATATGAAATTGGCCTTTCTGTTCCTTACACAAACCACATCCACCTGCTACTACGATATTAAAGGGACAGTTCACCCAAAAATTACATTTACTCAACTTCATGTCGTTGCAAATCTGTATGACTTACTTTCTTCTGTGGAACATAAAAGAAGATATTATGAAGAATGTTGCTAACCATTGACTTCCATTGTATTGACAAAAATCACTGAGACATTTAGCAAAATAACATCTTTTATGTTCTACAGAAGAAAAAAAATGTCAAACAGGTTTGGGATGACATGAAGGTGAGTAAATGATGACATGATTTAAAATTTTGTGTGAACTGTCCCTTTAATGACAGTGCTAAGAGACATAATGACATCAACTTTTGCCTAAGTCAGATTTGGCATGAAGCCCTTGCCTCAGCATCACTAGGTTTCCTGGCTTTTCCTTACAGGTGTGGTGGAATATCTGAGTAGTGGTGGAGTTGCAGAAAATCACAAAGACTTTAAGGAACTGCGGTACAGCGATTGTTTAACCAACTTCAATTGCAACGGAAAAAACGGCAAGCCTGATGGCAGTATCACGCACAGTTTCCAGCTGAAGAGTGCCTACGAAGGAAATCTCATGCCCTACACCAACTACACGTATGACTTCAAGGTAAGGAGATTCATAATTCAGAGATATTTCTATTATTTTTTTGTTACGCTTTATTTTTAGGTGACAGTTGCATTGTAGGCTACTTACTCAAATAAGTACTGAGTAATATTACTTTACATGTACTTACTATACAGTTACGGTTAGGGTTAGTTACTTGTAATTATGCATAACTTACTGTTATTACTATACTAAGTCACCTTAAAATAAAGTGTTACCTTTTTTCTTTTTTTTTTACTCAAAATGGGAATAGAGATCATATAGGGTCTTGGGTATTTTCTATATAAGGGCTCTAGAAATGAAACATTTTAGAGCCAAACATCTTTTTTATTGACAAATTACAGAATTAGGTCAGTGTTCAGATGTGCTTTAATTCATTGAGTTCATAGCTTCTTGCTCATTTTCTTTAGAATACAATTATTTATTAAAGAACACCATTTTTCATTTATTACAACAAAACTCTATGAATCTTTAATTGTCAAATGAATATCAAGTCAGTAAATAGTCTCACAACATCACAATAAATGTTCCTGGTTCATTTAAAAAATGACTCATGGTTTACGTCAAGAGAGTCAGTAATGAGTCTGAATGATTCCCTGACTAAGTGAGTCTGATTCAAAACTAAACCTTTTGACCGACTCTTAAAAAGACTTGGTTCGTAGGAGTCATTCGTTAGTGAATTGTGTCTCGCTTTGTTATTGTATTGCATGGAAACCAGGGAACTGGCTGCTTTTGGGCTCCTGAGTTACAAATTATACTTTTTTTTGTTGCATTTACAATTTACCATTTCTAGATGCATGCTGCATATTGAGATTAGTGCCCTTTTTTGAAAACCTGTTTCCTCTTCTTTTTTTGAAGGGTGTGATTGACTACGTCTTCTTCTCTAAGACACATATGAGTGTTTTGGGGGTTCTGGGTCCACTGGAAACTCAGTGGCTGAAGGACAACAACATAACCGGCTGCCCACACCCGCACATCCCCTCCGATCACTTTTCCCTCCTGGCTCAGCTGGAGTACCACCCGCCTTTACCCCCCCTCAATGGGCTGCATCTGCCTATCCACAGGTAGTGCAGCCCGCCTTCCCTCACTCTCCTAAACCCCAAATCATGGACAAACCCCAATCATGAGCCCCCAAAACTATAGGCACACACATTAAGGAGTGAAGTACTCACCTACTTTGTTCCTTTTTTTAACCTTTGCACACGATTGTATGATCTTATTATTACATTTTCCAATTTGAAAACAAAAGCTTAATACCAAATTAGGGTTGGGATTCTCTGTTTGGTACAAAACAAATGCTGCTTTCAGGGAAATTGATCCGTTTGTCTGAATCTGAGTGTGAGATTGTATAAGCCATGTGTCAGAATATGGATGGTAGAAATGTGCAACGTGAAGACAGATCGTGTAGCATAATAATGTCAGCACGAGTATTAAGACTTTGTTTCGATCATCATCTTTTAAATTCCCCTTCAACATCTCATAAATTTGACAAAGGAAGTGTAATGAATTCAAATAAAAATGACCTGATTTGTAAATTTCCCCAGTACAATAAAACCACATTTGTCTCTTTATTGTGCAACAGCAAATATTCATGGCATCCTGTCTGATTCAAACTCAAGTTCCCCTATTCAACATTACCAGAAGATGGATTTGCATTAAGATAGTGAAGAGGAAAACTATTTTTAATCTAGAAAATCTTTCATAGAGAAATGTTTTGCATAATAAGTCCAAAATTGACACCATCAAAGAGGATCCCAGCCCTACTGATTATAACCCAGCTTTGTATGTTTGCTTTTTTCTCTTGCTGCTTGCAACATCGAAATCACATCACCGTACTGATGTATATTTACACAATACAAAGTCCTCCCTTCCTCATTTATGTCAACGAGCATTTCAAAAGAATATTTGATTGGCAGGGTTGGTGTAATTGGTACAATTTATTGCTACAGAATACTAGCTAGGAGGGTAAGGGATAGTTCACCCAAAAATTCTGCCATCAGTTACTCTCGCACGTTTTTTCAATCCTGTATTACTATTTCTACCAGAAAGACTCAGAGGGCAGGTGAACGTTTGCAGGGTGTTTATTCCGAAAAGGATTAACAGAGTCATGTTTAGTTGTATAGAAAAGTTATTTGGCGTAGGCCCCGTCCTTAGTCCTAATCCTTAGTGATGTAGATTCGGCTGATTCTGCCTGAAGATAAAGGCAGGTGCAGAGCCTACACCCGATGGATGGACAGGGACCAACCTGGTGGTGGTGGAGAGGATGGAGGGGAACGTCAGCGTCATCAACTGCGAACATAAAACCGAGAGTTCAGTGCTTATATACTTCAGGTGTCAATCAGTGATTGGCCAGACCTATTAGTATGAGTCCTATTAGAGTCTTCCTGGTAGAACTAACGCTAAAGCAGTCATTTCTTCTGTGGAACAAAAAAGAAACATGTTGGTAACCCAACAGTTTGGTTACCTTTGACGTCCATTTTTGACCGTTGTATGGACAAAAACACTGAGAAATGTCTTTTTTTGGGTGTTCCACAGAAGAAAACAATTGCATGAGGTTGAGTAAATGAAGGCAGAATCTGCTTTGTCGTGTTGTTTCACGCTTTTTTCAATGCTAATGGCTCGTCAGCTGCATCGGTACAAATTGAACGTTAATTCATATTTATAAATGCCATTTTGAGATTTGTTGGAAATGAGAAAAATTACTCTCTCATTTTATTAGTTTGGCACAAGCATATGATTTAAAGGAGTCATGACATGTTAAATCAAATTTGCCTTGATCTTTTGACATGTAAGAGGTCTTCATACCATTAAAACATTCTGTAAGTAAAACATACTCCTCATTATAAACAAAGCATTTATTAAATCATGGCTCGTTTGGAAATTTGGGGATTTGCATTTTACATATGCCTACGCCGGATGCGAGCGTTGCGTCACAATTGCATCCTAATTAATACCTTATCCTTTCCTCAGGTCATTTTGACCGGAAACTAAATCTTTTTATTTTTTTAAATTTTCCAAGACCCTAGGACTTTTGTCGCACTTGAACCACGAATACGCACACAAATAAATTGACTGGTAACAAATCCTTCCCTTGCGGGTCAATTTAACCCCCTTAGGAATTAATGGAATGCAAGGAATGCTTCAGCACACATAGAAAAACCTAAAAATGCTCAAAATTCTAACTAAAAATGCTAAAACTTTACCAAAATTTTTTATTTTATAATGTCTACATGTGTATCTGAATGCTTACTGAAGAGAAACTGACTTTAGGACCCAGCGGAACAGCTCATTTGCTCCATGTAGGGCTATAAGGCTAAGAGTCATGAAATATCATGTTATATTATTTTCTTTTCCACAAGAGGTTGGCAGAGACTCCCAATGTAAGATATTTTGAGCTGAATTAAAAGGGTTATGCATGAAATTGTGAGTTAGTTAGAATTTAAGTTAAAATAATTTTCTTAAATAATTATTTATTTATTGACAAAATCTAGTAATTTAAAGATAAATTAAATAAAAAATAACACAAAATTCCAAAAATACTTTCATTCCAAAAATGAAATGAGCTAAATAAGCTTTCTGGACAAAAAAATTATTAAGTATAATTTTAGGGCTTTGGGAAGGATTTGTTACAAATTGCGTCACTGTAGAGATTTCAGAAGGAGATCAGCGGCAGGAACCAGTAGTTTATTTTGAATGCCATCCTGGATAACGTCAGAGGATTATATGTTTGATCAGAGCATTTGACCGCAGATTGTTTTGTAAATAAGGCACAGTGTAATGTAGAGTTTTCAAAGAAACTTTTGTTAACAGTTGGAGCAGTCGTGTCTATTTGATCTGACAGAAGCTCATTTGCAAATCATAAACTATTTGATAAAGCTTTGTCTGTAAATTATGGTTTTATATGGACCTCAAGGAACATAAAAAAAAAAAAAAAATCATGTCATGACCCCTTTAAGAGCATTTCTGTTGTGAGAGGCCGTTTTATCTTAGCCTGGGTTTTCCCATGCTTCCTTGCGCGCAGCGCGGTTTTATTCACGCTGCTAGCAGAGAATGTCTAATATGGCGAGAAGTTTCACTCTCACTACACTTCCGGCTTCTGAACTGGTTGCAGTTCCACTCTGATTCCATATGAGGGCGCTCACAGGACGAGTGCAGAATGAATGGAGGTCAATGGCGGTATACCCCTCAAAATCCACTTTTCTCAGGATATAATTTTTTGTCTAGTAATTTGAATGTTGTATTCGAAAGGAGATGCAAAGAAATTACACATTGCTGGGTGTTAGATTTTTTAGAGTCACTTATTTGCTTTAAAAAGTCTTTCAAAATGTCAATGACGTCAGAATTCTGACGTCATTAGCAGAATGCTAGCGTGTTATGGGCAACAACAACTCAACCTGTAAGAAATCGAAAGGACATAAGTACTCGTTCATTCAACTTTCGACCTAAAACCCATGTTGAACTTGCAAAATCTACAATCAGATCTGAGATTTCTCAACGGCAATCGGGTGAAAGAGACAAATTTAGCCGTCTAGCCCCATTGACTCCCATTCATTTTGCACTCATGGCGAGCGCCCCCAGTGGAACTCTGGTGGTACTACAACCAAAATTCGGTACAATAGGACTTAATAGGGAGTGGGCAGGCTCTCCGTAGACGGGCTCTGCTGCTAGGCAGCCTGGATTCCATGGACCAGATTTTCACCTCAGCGAGGGGATCAATCACAGAACGGGGAGGGAGCAGCAAGACGATGACGACGTCTATGCGACACACCGAAGCAGTTTGTTTATATCTATGGATCCAACATGGCATCAGACGCGAAGTTACCTTTCGATGCAGCCTTAGATAGTGTTCTAAGTAGTTTAGTCGCTGAACGCCATCGTGTACACATAAATCTCTGACCCATCGTCTTCTTCCTCGTCGAATTTCTGTCGCTCTGCATACGTCATCTGGTATAATTGAAACGATTGGCTATGAGCTACGTACAGGCGCATTTGATAGACATTCGTAGCGCCAAATAAACGGCTCTGGGCATTCGTAAACCACGCCTCAAATACGAGAAAATGAACATGTGGTTCCCAGACCACGTCTCAATGAGATGAGGTCTAACGTTAGCCAGGCTAGTTTTATCTTCCTGTTATATACATTTTTATGGTTCTCAAGGATTTATGGTAAACTAAATTTCTCTTAAAACTGGAATGACTTAAATGAAGGCTACATGACTTTTTAATTCTGAACAGATAACAATAGGCATCATACACTTGCCAATTTTGTAAATGATTAAAGAAAAAACGGGGCATCATACACTAAACGGCTGAGGATCACATACTAGCAGACTTTCAAAATACATGCAGAAACATGCATGGAGAATGTTGCTAGGAGAAAAATGTAAAAAATAATCAAACATGTTTGACTGGATGGATCATAGTCTGAAGCTAAAAAAAATCTGAATACGTCCCCATCATACACTACGCAATTTTCTGTGAAATCAGATATTCAGATTTTGTCTTTAGGAAACTTAGGCTGCCTTGTACAGGTTGTAAATCGAGGCAAAAATCTGGGCAACAGTTTTGTAGTGTATTCCAGCATTAAGCTGAATTTGGCCAAACTAGAATAACTTCTAAAGCATTTATTTGATACCAGTGACATTATTGTTGTTATTTCTCTGCATGATTGCTGGTGAATTCAGACTTTAATAAACCAAAAAAATGTTTTGTCCAAACAAGCAATCATAATTTTTTTTAAAGCAAGTTGTTGAGTTAAAATCCTGGAGCATTTTATGATGTTTAACCTGTGAGGAGTGGAAGTTGGTGGAAGTACTTGTCTAATAGACACGCAATGACTACTTGGACAAAGCTATAGCTCACTGTGCCTTTTTCTGTGTGGAGCTGGTAAAAGTAAAAAGTAAAAAAAAAAAAAAAGGTCAGAGGTGCTAAAGTTGACTATTTGAGGTGCTGGAGTATGTGTGCTGCATGCAGAGGTGGACAAAGTATACAACTTCCTTACTTGAGTGAAAGTACAGATACTACTGTCAAATATTACTCCGTTACAAGTAAAAGTTGTAAAGACTGATTTTTACTTAAGGAAAAAGTACAGAAGTACTTGTTTTTAAAAGTACTTAAGTATCAAAAGTAAAAAGTAAATGTCAATGCATTGTTTTATTGTTGCATTGTTGTATGTAATACTTACAGTACCTTATGCCTCTGAATCTATGCCTGCCAACCTACCCTCATATCAATATCAAATTTATTTCTAGAACACATTTCCAGTAGTGGGATTGAATGTGAGATTGAATAAGTGCACTCAATAACATCCACAATATCGGACACCCAAATGGCTGTTCCCTCAAATAGTGCCCTATTTTAAGTTTTTTGGCTTTTAGTATGAATATGTTAGCCTTAATGTTATCTATAAGCTAGTGTGCTCCAAAACAATGACTAAAATCGTCGGTTCTGACGTCAACCCGACTTTATTTTCCAACCAAAATCCAACGTCTGTCCGAAGTTGGATGTTGATGTCAATCTGATGTCGGGCTCTGACGTCAACCCGACTTTATTTTCCAAACCAAAATCCAACATCTGTCCGACGTTGGATGTTGACGTCAATTTGACTTTCATTTCCAACCAAAATGCAACCCCTGCAACCACAATCATCTCCTGACTGACATTACTACTTTCTACTCAAGGACCTTGACAGAAATGTAGTGGAGTAAAAAGTACGATATTTGTCTTTCAAATAGTGAAGTTAAAGTAAAAAGTTTCCAGAAAAAATAATACTCAAGTAAAGTACAGACATTTAAAAAGTGTTCTTAAGTACAGTACTCAAGTAAATGTACTTTGTTACTGTCCACCTCTGGCTGCATGTTGCTTATCACTTACTGCCATTGGACAAACAAAAACAATAACCACGCTGATTAACTCCCATCCCTGTAAAGTTTAATTACATATTTGGTTTGGGTACAGACAACACATTCACATTTTTTTTTAATAGCTGATGGTCATCAAAAACTTAATTTAATCAGAAAATGATGAGCAATATTTGACATTACATAATTTCTAAAAGCAACATCCAACACAACATGAACAAAACTGTGAGTCTTATCGGCCTCTATGAATTCACTTTTGCAGAAATTGATTCACAATTAGAGCATTCCACTTTGATCAAACTGTGCCTAGTCTGAATCATCTTTTCTACAGCAGTACTGCCTGTGAAAGCAAGACGCTTACAGAGTGAGCCAGCACCAGCATCCCCTCCATCCACCCATCCATCTGTATTCTTCACCAGAGAGACATGTTGACTACTAAAGTGACCGTGATCCTGTTACAATGTTGCTGTTATGGTCAGCAGTGCTAAGTCAGTTTGCTTTTGCACTGGTTTTGTGGTAGCAGTAGGTTTGTTTTCTGAGGCTTATATTGTGTGTATATGTCTAAAACATATCCAGTATCCCTCACAGAAATTCCCACTGAACCAGCTGAATATACATTTCCAAATATAATTGGCAAAGGGTCTGACTGGCCATGCTATTTTAATCCAGATTGAACATGCAGTGTTTTAAAACTAGTTAGAAATGCATGTGGAATATAGCGCAAGTCTTTCCTTGAATGTGGACTGTGGCATCAGGGATTGAGGTCAGTCTTGTTGAGAAATTCTAATTAATGAAGGACCTGCATGATTGTAATATGTAAAGCATAATTTTAATCAATTTGAGACACAATGACTGGAATTGGCTGGGGGGAAAAGCAGTTTCCCAACTTGATGATGGCTTTATCATTGGCTTTTCCCAATGACTCAACTGAGGAATACATGTTTTCTAAATATGTTTTGGTTTATTAACGCATATGGTTATGATTTGAAATACAAAACTCATCTTTATTGTGCTGTTTTGCAACTGAAAATGGTGCTATGTGTGGCCCATTTGTAAAACAAACTGAAAGTCCTGTCCTATAAAGGCAATAAAGATGTCATTTAAAAGGAAGAAAGTTGTGAGATTTTTATTTCAAAATAAGAATTACAGGTTTTTTTAGACAGCCTACGATAACAACATATAACTGTATAGCATTCAGCGCACTAGAGTTAGCGGTTTGAACAAAAGAATTAGTTGAGAAAATGGAAAATATCTTTCTTGCGGTTGTTCTTGTCCACATTGATTTATGCCACAGTGGGCGCAGCAGTTTCCTTTACAGTTCTTTTGCTAAAGGAAAAAGAAACAAAAGGAGAAGATAGTTAGACAACGCAAAGAAAGAAAAACGTCAAATCTAGATTAGACCGTTTCAATTTTGGGAGTTAAAACTTGATATCCTACCTTCTCATTACTTTGGTGATGATATTGTTGATCCATTTTGCTTCGGGGTTTATGCAAACTGTTTTGCCGTCCATTTTGGTAATCCTGAAGAATTGAAAGAGATTCGATGACTATATGCAACAATATTGGTCTGGGCTGGTATAAGTGACATTTGTCTGAGAGCTGCGTGGGCAAATGTGCAAATAATGTAAGGTATTTTCGAGAGCTCTGAGGTTTGTTAGAACAGAGGAAATGCCCACCCCCATGCACATTTCCCCATGTCTGTGATTGAAGCGTATAGAGGCAAAACATCACGACTCACAAGATCTCGGTTTTACGACAGTGTGCTCCTGGAGGCAGGATCTCAATCTTATGGAACAGACGAGGTGGGATTACGGTTGAGGTGGTGGTCAGACACCGACACTTGTTGTTGGTAGCAATCCCATCCATTGGGAATGCTGAAACAGTTAGAATTATGTTTCTCAAAAGTACAATATTAAAATCATTTGATCAGAATCAAAGGCATGAATACTAGCTATTTTTTTTTATATAATCAAGTACATTTGTGCATCCCAACAACAACAGCTGAGAGCATAAAGTAAATGATAACACAGATCCACCTTTAAACTTTAAAAGCACCTTATTTATAGACATATTTGATCAAATAAATTAAGTTAATGCACGTTAATACACAAGTTTGTATTAAATTAATACACAAATCATATAAATATTATACAATAATTTAAAATGTGATGATTAAATATAACAGTTTTTTTTTTTTTTCCTAGACACTTACCCATGTGGGTTGAGAAGCAGCAGACTGCAAAAACTGCCA
The DNA here is from genome assembly GCF_951802725.1 of Rutilus rutilus. Taxonomy (NCBI): domain Eukaryota; kingdom Metazoa; phylum Chordata; class Actinopteri; order Cypriniformes; family Leuciscidae; genus Rutilus; species Rutilus rutilus. The sequence continues at coordinate 24,348,505 of NC_140221.1, forward strand.
GCAGTAAATATGAGTTCAGTGACATGTTGAGGCTGAGATCAGGCGTGGAGTGAAGCAGGTCTAGGACGAGTGGCATCTTCTGCAGTTTATATTGATGCTCAAAAGAGGAAGTGATAAAAAAATGTTGAGTTGCAATTTTGCTGCCAGTGGAAAATAATTATCTAGCTTTACTCTAAGTGGAGATGGAAAGATAATACTCTCTCTCTCTCTCTATATATATACACTTAATTTTAGTGTTCTTGTTACTTAACAGTAAATTATGCATAATGCACCTAACCTTTAACCAAACCATATTCCTAACCCTACATTTTAGTAAGTACATTGGGTTCATTAATATTACTCAGTGGTTAAATGTAATTACACTGTAACAAGGACACCTTGAAATGCAGTGTAACCAACTTTACTTCTCATGATTTTGTTAACTCATTGGTGATAATTAACACATGGCAATGGACATTTTTTTCCTATTGCATTAGTTATTAGAATTCATTAGTAATAAATACTCAAAGTGTCAACAGAAGAATCATTTATAGCCTAAAATGATCTTCCATCCTGAATGTAAACAGCTCAATAATAAAATAAAAATAATTAGGGAAAATACCTATACATTTGTCGGGGGAAACTGCATGCACACATATATAAAGAACTTTTAAAAAGTTGTTTCCTTTCATATTGTATGTTTCTTATCACAATTGTGCAGTCTTAAAGTCTCTTTTATCCGCAAACTACTTTCACTGTTTCACTTTGGAAACTGCATGGTTTCCATTCTCTTGAAAAGATTTGAGATATACTTTCAGTTTCGTGGTTTAGTGGCTTGACTGAGCTCACTCCAGATATAATGTACACAAAAATTACTGTCATCTGAAATTTGTGTTTTGGGATCTAACGACTGATATTTCACTAATTTTTTGCTTTTTTTTATGCTGGTGCATTATAATACTGTTATGTAAAATATAAAGCAAAATCTGAATCACTTTCTCTATATATTTAAACAGCAGAAAAGTCAGGAGCAGTAAAACATTTGATACATATAAAATAAATGGTATTTATATTAAAATTAAATGGTTAATATAAATGGTTACACTTTAAGGTGCCCGTGTTACAGTGTATTTAAGTACTGAGTAATAATTAGCTACTACTATGTGGTTAGTGTGGTTTTTGGTTAGTTTAGAGTTAAATGCATATAAAAAATGTAATAATAATAATAATTTATTACATTTATATAGCGCTTGTCTGGGTACTCAAACCACTTTACATGGAAGGGGGAATCTCTTCAACCACCACCAATGTGCTGCATCCACCTGGATGATGCGACGGCAGCCATATTGTGCCAGAACGCCCACCACACAGCACACACACACCAGCTTATTGGTGGAGAGGAGACCGAGTCATGAAGCCAATCAGTATAAGGATGATTAGGAGGCCATGATGGATAGAGGCCAAGGGGTGCCGGTGTTACACCCATACTCTTTTTCGAGGGACATCCTGGGATTTTTAATGACCACAGACAGTCAGGACCTCGGTTTAACGTCTCATCTGAAGGACGGATATGATTATCCATAATTTGGTAACACTTTATTTTACAGTGTCCTTGTTACATATGTTACATGTACTTAGTAATAACAATCAGTTATGCATAATTACATGCAACTAACCCTAAACCAAATCCTAATTCTACCCTAACCCTATAGTAAGTACATGTAGTTGCTTAATATTACTCAGTACTTAAATATATAATTAAACTGTAACAATTAGCTATTAGCCGCGTTTCCACTGTCGGGCCAGGGCTTTAAACGGGCCGTGCCGGGCTAATAGCCTCGGGCCAATAGCACCGGGCATGCGTTTCCACTGTCGGGCCAGGAGCTCCCCAGCGCTTCACTAAAACACGCCCGTAACACGCCTCTCTGGGACAACGTCACACTAACCCATCATTTCACCAACAAATGGAAGTTTTATCAGAAAACTAATCAGAAATCACTGGAAACAGCGTTGAAAACAAACACGATAAAAGCGGCCGTTTGCTAGCTTTTTTGTTTGTTTGTTTAGCAGCTACTTGAATATTTAAAACCCAAGCATCGATGTTTTACCACAGGTTTACAATAAAAAGTGATACATTGATCATAATGAATTAATTTATGTAAAAATTATGTAAAAAATGCACATTAGTCACGCAGAAATAAATTACCGTTAGGTCTATTTCACAAAAGAAAGAGGACACTTACTTTTTCAGTCGCGTCTGTTTCTTTATCTGGTAACTTAGTTACAGGACATATTTACATCACATTTAGAAAAAAATATAATTTCTACAAATATATGCCATACGACCTGAGGAGCTTTAGCACTCTCTCGACTCCCATACAGATATTTTCAGTCAGAGAAACAGAGGAAGCTCCCGAAAAAAAAAGTTACTTTATTTTTTGATAGTCCGGTTTAAAGAGACGAGACGTAGGCTATGACAGATAAAATAAAAACATGACTGTGATAGCCTTTAAGATTGGTCTGATTTCTTCAAGCGTTCGCTATGTTTTTTTTTTTACTATGCGTATCTTCAAGCGTTTACTATGTTTACTATGGTAACGGCTAGCGCGCATAGTCTTTTGCATCACAAACAGAAGGCATTCAAACATGAACGCGATTTAAATTATTTTATATTTAAGTCTTAAATGCTGACAGAATCATCCGGCGCTGCCGTCTCCCAACGGTAAACTCCTCCTCTGTTGGTAACCACTCCTCTAGCCCGAGCTGGCCCGCTTTGGCCCAAGGTATTCGACGGGCCAGAAATCCTGGCCGTTGGCCCCGAGTAAGCCCCGATCAAGCCCCGGAAGTGACAGTGGAAACGTGACTGGCCCTGGCACGCACTAGCACGGCCCGGCCCTGGCCCGACAGTGGAAACGCGGTATGACACCTTAAAATAAAGTGTAACCCATCATTTATAGTGTACTGTAACTATACATAACGTGTAACAAGGAAACTTATAATGATTGCATACTTTACAGGAGAAAAGTACATAAGAAGCATAAAGCTTTATTTTGATCATATCTACATGTTTACTACAATGGATTTATCTAAATTGTTACCAAAAAAAAAAAAAGCACATTTACACTCAAATCTAGACTCAAGTCTTAGACTCAAATTCTCGTTTTGTTGAAGATGGGAATTTTAGAATAATAAGTGGATGATCATTTTGCTGAAACTTGTTTACTAAAATAGTTTGACAAACACAACTGCCTTGTTGAACAGACAGAAATTGCAAAATAAGGGAACAGAAAATGCTGCCTTTGTCGAGCTAAAGATTCCATCTATTTTCAGACTGAGCTAGTGCTGGCTTGGACATTTCTTTACCTTACCGTAAATTCAGCCTGCATCAAAGGTCATGGGTCAGCAAGATAAACGTCTGTAAACCTCCAAAAAAGAATAAAACTTCCAGTAATGGTTGAAAACAAAACAGTTCTGAAGTGGCAAGCAATATAAAATCCAGATATAAAACCAATTAAATATCAATGGAAGGATGAAAGCAGCAGTTGGAAGAAGGCAGCCTTAATATTAAAATTGGAGCAGTTTACAAAAGAAAAGTATGCCAAACTGCCAGAGGAGAGCTTTAAGAACATTTCATTAAATCTACAGTGCAAAAGTTTGTAATAAACAAAGATTCAGGATTTTTTTTTGGTGTTCTGTAAACCTAAGAAATAAGTATGTGACTATGAAAAGATTTTTTGAATTTCAATATTCTGTGTGCCATTGCAAAAATAAATAAATAACATCGCAAAAGTGCCATACTGTATCATGTATGTTTTGTTTTGGTTTAGTTTCATTGTTTTTGCCTGTGTGACCAAAGTGTGTTCCCTTGATGAATGATTCTGTTCACCTTTCGTTCTATTAATGAACTCATTTAGCCTGTGTATATTATACTCCCTGTTTTGTTCAGTTCTCCGGTCTCATCTTGGTTAAATGGATGTTTCCTGAGGACTTTTGGATTAAAGACTGTTTTAATTGAGCTATTCATCTTTTTGTGCTTATTTATACAGCCACTCATGACTAATTTAATTTGGCCATATTTGTATGGGGTGTATTTTTTTTTCAGGTGTATCATGTTCTTATACATGTCATTTCTGTGTATACTAATACATATTTTTGTAAAAAAATATACTGTGTGACAAAATGACCAAACAGATCTCGGTCCCCACTGACTACCATAGTATATTTTTTTCCTACTATGGAAGTCAATGGGGACCGAGATCTGTTTGATTACAAACATTCTTCCAAATATCTTCCTTTGTGTTCAGCAGAACAAAGAAACTCATACAGGTTTGGAACAACTTGAGGGTGAGTAAATGATGACAGAATTTTCATTTTTGGGTGAACTAACCCTTTAACTTATTTTCGCCTCCACTAATTGTATAGCCAGAATTTGATGTAGCCTACATGCAAACCAACAATAAATGTATCTTGATTTTTCATCACAACTCAAATGTCACATCATGCAAGTCTCCTGTTTACTTGGAAAATAAGTCTTGAAAAACTGTGGGACAAATGTAATTTTTGAAAGAAAAAATACAAATAAAAGAAATAATTTTCACGAAATAAATGAAAGGTAGCCTAATACATAAAAGGCATATGTAAAGTGAAAGAAAGAAAGAAAGAAAGAAAGAAAGAAAGAAAGAAAGAAAGAAAGAAAGAAAGAAAGAAAGAAAGAAAGAAAAAGAATCAACATCCAGGAAACAGAATTGCCCAAAGTAAAAAAATATATATATTTCGTGGGCATAACTAAAGCCTATGCCATTTTTCCTATAGACTGGAAAATGAAATAATGCTGTGGAATCGACAGGCATTAACATAATCGCAAAACGGGGTTTTCCCCAGCTATTCAGAATGGTAAACAGAAATTTGACATTCAGTCACTCGGTCAACACATTATCCACAAAATCCAACACCAATGGAGTGGTTTGATAAGTTCATTAATAGACTATGCAGCATGTGGGTAGTAGAAGGCCTGAACATGTCGTCTACACAATGCGTTGAGGCTTTCGTTCCACTTTCCGTTCGCGAAATAGATGCAGAAACTTCAAGGGCTCGCGCTGATATTTAGCTCGTGGGGGCGCTTCCGATTCTGACCACACGAGGCTCTACTCATTTCTACTGTAAGAGGTATGACTCACAGATTAGTCATCGTGAACCCTAATAAATGAAAATATTTTTATGAGATTACTTATAGCTATTTCCCTACTCCCCCATTGCTGATGTCATCATATAGGCCTACAGCCTGTTATGTCTTTTACTTAGTGAAACCCAAATGATGAGTCTTTCACAACATGTAAACTTTAGCCCTATTCGCACGGGATTAGTATTATCTGGGTACCTCGTGTGATTTAGAAATAACCCCCCCCCCCCCCCCCCCCCCCCCCGTCTGAATTTCGTGTGGCGCATTCGCACGGGATAACCGAAGCCTGTGATTTTACTCGAATTTACTGACTTCTCCCGGATATGATGTCAATAGGCTATTGCTTGGAAATGACTTGTCATTATTATAGGTCTAGCTGTATCATAAACAGAAGAATGTTCCTCACCGCATGCTGCTATATGCAGTGGCTTAACTTTGTTTTAAAAAAATAAATCGATGTAGGCTTATGTACAATAACATTACGATGTCCAGCAATCGATTTAAATAGTGAATTGGGTTTAATTTGTCGTTTAATGAGGTTTGTTAAATGTTGTTTATGGTGAGAATTTTCACGTGAATAAATACATAAATCCGATAATTACAGTGTAGCGTGTCAGAGGTAGCCTACTGCAGTGGTTCCCAACCTTTTTTTGTCTGAGACCCCCTTTTCCCCAAGAAAATATTTTAGGGCCCCCCTTCAAATTTAATGATATTATCGCTCTTGTAAGCTAAGTTGCAGCAAGGATGACAAAATATGTTGTTTTCAAACAAACAGAATGTTTACTATAACCAGATATGTTTATGCACAAATAATAGCCTATAATATTGAAAATACAATAACAAAAACATCAGTAGGCCCTTTGTAATTTAAAAACGTAAGCCTAGGAGTATCCAATAAATTGGCCCTATTTGAAATGCAATAACAAAAATATTCACACTGGTGAGTAGGTAAAAAAACAAGAATATAGGCTATTACAAAATGACTGCTGTCTGGGACCTCAATACTTGCATGTTATTTGTGAGGCTTTATCAATGTGAGGCTTTATTTTTTATGCTTTTGGCGCTATAGCGAGCGATAATAAACTTGCGTTTATTTACAGAATAATGCGTCTGTCGGAAGAACATTGTAGCCGGAACTACTTCTCTGTGTGTACGTCTACGACGAGTCACGCAGGTACTGGGCTACTCCGCAGCGGCAGCGATCCGAACCAGTGTGAAATAGTCCCAATGTAAACACTTATTAGGTGTACCATAGTGGTTCAGGATAAGACAAAAACATGGATTTGAAAATGGATTCATGATTCATTATATAATGAACTCGCTCATTATATACATTTTGTAAATTTTAAACAGAAAAAAGTAAAGGACTTTTATTTAATGCTCATTGCTCAATTTTTTTCAAAATACGACGCGACCCCCCACTGAGCTCGCTGAGGCCCCTTGTGGGTCGCGACCCCACAATCATTTTGGAGGGTCCTAGAAAAATGTATTGCTGGCGAAGGGAGTGTCATGTATTTTTTTCACTACAGATCTCAAAACTCCTCCGGTAGCCCCTTAAATAAAAAACGAACAGTCCCTTATCAGAAATTGTACCATGTTGTTTCATATTTATCAAATATAACATAAACTGCCAAATAAATTGGCCCTGATTCTCTTAAATCAACATAATTTTCTTGTTTAAAAAGATGTTTACATATTTGCCAACCAATATTTTCAAACATGTTCAATTTCATACGTTTTCCGAGGGTGAAATCCGTTGCCTGCTTGTTAACATTAAAGGTAAAAAATAATACAAAATTGTAAAGTATTTATCTTTGTTTGAATAACTACTCAACCTTACCTTACACATTAATACTGGAAAAATAGCCCCTTTGGTGTAAAACACATTAGGTAATTTTATGGCGCGATTTTTAATGATGACCACCGTAAATAAGGGCTCCCCCTCCCTATAAAAGCCAATTTAACCACTGCAGAACAATCCTTAGATAATCTGTCGTATTTCACATTGGAACGTATTATGAACAATGTAGTGTTAGGAGCACAGGCCATTGGATAATTTGGTCATTCTTTCTTACTCATTTGAGACTTTGTGCAGACTTTGTGCAGGTATTGCACCCCATGGCCTTTACAAACCATGTCCAGTAGGGGGCATAATCCAACAAGAAAAAATTACAAGAACCACATGAATAATACATACTTCAGAATCCGCACTATTTCTAGTTCACTAATCAAAAACGTACATTTGTGTCATGCTCAGGTTACTCGTTGTACAGACGGTCAGATGTTCTTCCACTGAAGCTCAATGGATAATGGATCACCTCAAATCTGAAGAACATGATCATCAGGTTTTACACAAACTTTTGGAGTTCATTCAGTCATTAAAACTAAAGGCGACAAACTAAATAATAAGACACCCTTACATTGATTCATGTTAATTTTTTAATTCAACTTGACTCAGATTTGTTTTAAAATAAAATAATACATTTGAAATTCAGCATACATTTGCACAATATAAATACAACAAACACACACACACACACACACACACACACACACACACACACACACACACACACACACACATTTATATATATATATATATATATATATATATATATATATATATATATATATATATATATATATATATATATATATTGATTATTATTCTTTTATTTTTTTTTAAATAAAGAACATTGAAAAGCAAACTCTGACTAAACATTATATCAAAATATTCTTTGTTTTTCTTCTTCTTCTTCTTCTTCTTCTTCTTCTTCTTCTTCTTCTTCAATTTTACAAAGCTTCTTTAACGGAAACCATGCAAGGCATTTACAGATATATAGGTTGACCAGATTCAAAGATGACATAAAAAAAATACCAATGACAGCATCAGACTGGTACTGCATGTGAAACAGCAGAATAATTCCTTCCTTTCATGCCTCTCCTTCTTCTATAATACTTTAAAGTAATTAAAGCTGAACTGAAGAGTCTTTATCTTCTGAACTGAAGGATCTTTTTTGAAATAAATCACTTTTATTTATAGACACCATTTCCAAAATCCCAATCACAAAAGGGACCCTGTTCTTACATAGTCATCTGATGTATGATCTGGAATGTACTTGGTGCTCAGCTGTCCACGAGTGTCTTAATACGCTTGTAGTCGTTGTCCTAGTGCAGATTTAGGATTCAGGCAGACTTTTATATGAGGTTTCTTCAAATTCACACTGTTGGCAAAATATGGAGCATTTAGTTTACACGGATCAAATCAATGATCACACATTGTTTAACACACACAAACATCATAAAAAAACATTCTGAATAATAAATTGCATTACACAATCTCAGTGGTGTCACAGAATGCACTTGGTTTGTGCACTTTCCATTCCTTGATGTTTCCAGGCCGCAGACTGTCATATGTTCTGTGACACAGGCATCGCTTGCTAATGAACATCCGTTGGCCTAAAGCAGAGATGTCAATAAAAAAATTAGAATAAAACTACATGCTAACCTATCTTGATGTTGTTACTCAAGTGTAAAATATCTAACTTATTCTTTAGGTGACCTGTTAGACTTGTCATGTTTGTTTGCTCACTGTTATGCCAAAAGCAATAAAGTAGTAAAGTAATAAATCTTGCACTCATAAAGCATGTAGTACACTTAGTAGGCTACAAGTGTAGGCTTAATGTCATGATATTATGCTGAAAAGATAAGATGTGAAAAAGCTCTTACCCTCAGTGAAAGCCATGAGGAAGACCAATGACATGAGAAAGATGATCCGGCTCATACTTGCAAGATGTGATGAAAGATGTCAATGTGAATGTGAATGTGAATGTGAATCTAAGCTTTTATAGACATACCTTGGTATTTCCCTTTCGTTCCATTGTCAAAAATGACATCATCCTGGCATGATGCCAAGTCATAACAAGCCTAAATTGAAGAACTTAAAAATAACTTACAAGAAATATATTTTTTATAATAATTTAACATATGGATGTTTTAATGCAATAATGCATGTACAAAAATGCCTAAAAGGACACTTTATCTTACACTGTAAACAATTTCTAACCCTCCCAAATCAAAAATTTCAAGTGACCGATAACATCTACATTTTTTAATTGGCCCAAGTGAAATTCTGTAAATTTCAATTGGCCCAAGTGAAAATCTGTAAATTTAATTTTATAATTTACAGAATTTCACTTGGGCCAATTGAAAAATTTAGATGTTATCGGTCACTTGAAATTTTTGATTTGGGAGAGTTAGAAATTTTTTACAGTGTAAAATGTGTGCATATTTTGCATGTTAATCTGAATCTGTGTAATTTTATCATTTTTCCTGTATATTATTTTCTTAAAGCTTTTGCACAGTGATTTTGCCAAGTAAGACATTTTGTTGATCCCAGAACAACATTCCTGTCTGAAAATGTAGTCCTATCCCTACCACTAACCCTACCCATAAATTATCCCTAAAATCAGAGGAAAATGATAGGTGAATAACACTGATAGAAGCACCTGGTTATAAGCCTAAACTTACATAAACTATAAACTTGTCCCTCAAATCTGACTGGTTGATTGGAATATTATTCCATGATCAACAACATGAAATCACATTCACCACTCCGTGAATGTTCAAAACAATCGGCCCAGCAGCAAGACTAACTGCAATCATATTGCAGCAACATTAATACAAAGTGAGGTTATTTTCACCACAATCAAAAAACGAGATGCAAGGTGGCATTAGTTGCATTTGTGTGAAACAAGAGTGAGCGAGTCGTGGTGTGATACGAGAGTAGCGCCATTTTCTGTTACCCCGATGAGCGGGCAGTCAAACAGGACATTGATAACAGAGAATTAAATATTCATAATAGACATCAAGATACTGATTCAACTGTGATTTCATTTCACCATCATTACTGCTCAACGTGTTCTTTCATAGCCTTTAATAGCCTACTACTGTGCTGTCACGGTAAGGAAGTTTCAGTAGCCTATTACTCAGCAAAGTCTTCAACCTGCTCTTGTCTAATTTAGACACATTCCAAGTTATTGTGTGTATATATTTCGTTCTCCCTTTTCTTTCTTTAATGTGAAATGCTGTTTAAATTTCCAAGATATAAACGCATTCTTGCCCTGGCTCTGTTGTTCTGGCTCCATCTAGACTCTACCTCTAGTTCCCGCTGCTCCTCTTCCGACTCCATTGACTGATCCTACAAACCGTGCATTTTTTTTCGTTTTCATATTGGGGCTTCTGGGAAATGCATGGAGTTACCGTAATTTATTTAGAGAGTGAATAAACTCGTCAAACAGAGAAGTATCGTCATGTAATCCATTGATTTTAATCCAACACTGTGTGTGACCCTGCCTTAGTGGGATCAAGGGATTTCCCTAATTTCTCCATTTTTCATTTAGGAATGTAGTCTACACGTGAGCAGGTGAGAATAGAAAGTTAGGGGGTTTTACTCCTTAATGTTTTTTTGCATTCCAACACTTCTGAATTGCAAGTCATTGCAAATGACTTAACTACATCCAGAATGTCCAGATTGACTGATTTTTCTCCTCCTCATTTTTTTTATAATGTAACCACATTATTAACTTGTTTAAAAAAAAAAAATCAAAGCTAATCATACTAAATCTGTTGTCTACTCTGAACAGTGTTCATGAAAAATGGAGATTGTCAGATTTGTAACTGTGATATTTTTAGAGCAGTGATCACAGGAAAATGCGCGGTGTTTCTGTGTTTTCTGTAGCATTGTGACGACATGGTGGCCACATGACCCGAGACTTCCTCTAGTCTAGAACAAAGTACTTCTGAGAAATGCCCTGCTTTATACTAAACTGGCAGTATGAGCTCTCTCATACTTTTCAGAGAAAGAGAGAGAAAATGTTTAATTGCATGTATAATGTTCAAGCCAGAAGTGTGCCTCCCATCAAAGTCCTGTGCTGTAAAAGTATTTTCACTTTAGTATTTGTTTCATGCATGTGCTTTAATACATTTAAAGACAAGTTTTGCAATGCAGACATTAAAGTGAATGTCTTATTGTTTTAATGTTTTATTTTATTTTATATTTGCCTGAACTAGATATTATTTTAACAAAGAAAAAGACATCAGATGAACAGAATATTTGATCTGACTACATTATACTATATATATATATATATATATATATATATATATATATATATACAGGTGCTGGTCATAAAATTAGAATATCATCAAAAAGTTGATTTATTTCAAGAATTTAACTTATCAGGTGAAACTAATATATCATATAGACTCATTACATGCAAAGTGAGATATTTCAAGCCTTTATTTGTTATAATTTTGATGATTTGGGCTTACAGCTTATAAACCCACGAAATCAAAATCCCAGAAAATTAGAATATTACATGAAATCATACAGTAATTACACAGTGATACCATGGTCATTGAACCAGGTTTTGGTTCTTTTGGCAGTGTGGGCAGGTGCAAATCCTGCTGGAAAATGAAGTCCGCATGAAGTGCTCTGAAAATGTCCTGGTAGACGGCTGCGTTGACTCTGGATTTAATAAAGCACAGTGGACCAAAGTCCTCTTTTCTGATGAGAGCAAATTTTGCATCTCATTTGGAAACCAAGGTCCCAGAGTCTGGAGGAAGAATGGAGAGGCACACAATCCAAGATGCTTGAAGTCCAGTGTGAAGTTTCCACAGTCTGTGTTGGTTTGGGGAGCCATGTCATCGGCTGGTGTTGGTCCAACGCAGCCGTCTACCAGGACATTTTCAGAGCACTTCATGCTTCCTTCAGCAGACAAGCTTTATAGAGATGCTGACTTCATTTTCCAGCAGGATTTGCACCTGCCCACACTGCCAAAAGAACCAAAACCTGGTTCAATGACCATGGTATTACTGTGTAATTACTGTGTGATTTCATGTAATATTCTAATTTTCTAGATTTTGATTTCGTGGGTTTATAAGCTGTAAGCCCAAATCATCAAAATTATAACAAATAAAGGCTTGAAATATCTCACTTTGCATGTAATGAGTCTATATGATATATTAGTTTCACCTGTTAAGATGAATTCTTGAAATAAATCAACTTTTTGATGATATTCTAATTTTATGACCAGCACCTGTATATATATAATATTGCATTTAAAACTGGATTGTTTTAGGCCAAACCAGGGATGTAAAGGGCAGATGTTTTGTGCTAATAAAGGGATGAATAAAGTCTCGAAAGGCAATCGAGAAGGTTGTTTATATACAGTATAGGTTTATATATATACAGTATATATATTTTCAGAATAGGCCTTTCCAACCTTTTTATTAAGACATCAATGTTCAAGCTGGAATGATCCATAATCTTCCACATATTCCACTGATTATGTACACGTCAAAATCTACTTTATGCTCATTAGATGATATTTTCCCAAGGATGCTTCAAGGGGACTGTGGGCCTTAAAAAAGAGAAAACATATAGCAAAAGTGATCAGGCAAAGTATTGATCCCCCAATAGATATGGCCTTTTGAAATTTTAAATGTGAAAATGGAAATGTTAAGTGTGTAATATCCAGTGATGCAAACTTCTTAACTTGAATACTTAACTTCTCCTGTTGTGTTGCACATAAGAAAGAATATTATATGAGCTTGGATCAACATAAGTGTGAGTAAATGATGACAGAAGCTTCATTTTATGGGAACTGAGCCTTTAATATTCAGAAACTCTCAAGAGTAGGGTTTGTGCTGCATTCAGCTGCTTAACAGAAAATATATTGAAATATATAGATATAGAGGACAGTGCATTTCTAGATATACACAAACATTTTATATTCAGATTACAAAGGGCAAAACACAGCACCCCTGAACAAATCACTATAGGATGTTCCCAGATAAATGAATAGTAAAAACTGAAATACTTTACATAACAGAAAAACTCACCCAAAGCTACAAAAAGCCATTACACTCTAGCTATAATATTTTGAATATCATACTTATTGATTTAATTTCACTGCATACATCTTACAGTTCAATCAGTGTAGTAAAATATCTACTTAATTACTGTAATTATATTTTGACTGTATAGCCAGAGGAGAACTGGCCCTCTGGTATTGACTGTTTCAATACCAAGCACCCAAGTTTTATTTTCCCCCTCCATTATCCATTAAAAAGTATTATGCCATGACTTTCAATGAACTCCTCAGGTAAACTGCATAATTTAACCCTGTCCTTTACCCATCATTTAACCACAGTTTGATTCTCGTCACCAAATAGTAATTAGGCTTGTCATTGCACCAAATTGTTATAAATTGAATAAAACCTCACAGGATTTATAATTCTCACCACATAACGCATGAATTAACAAATCGATAAATAATAACAAATTATATAACTACAATAAGTATACCCAACCTAACCCAGATATAGTACACTCATGTTTAGCGGTATATATTATATAGCAAATCTCAACTGTTGAGCTTTAATCTGCTAAATGTGACTATAAGGCATGAAGATATTACGATATAACATTTTGCGTCATGCTTTTCTGTAAAGCTGCTTTGAAACAATGTGTATTGTGAAAAGCACTATATAAATTAACTTATAGTTTATTTACCACTACATAAGGCTCATCTGCAACCATCTTCTCTACCTTCTTCAGCAGCTCTGAAACCTGAGGTCCTCCAGTTTCATTGATATTGAGGGGATGAAACCAATTTCCAAATTTTTCCACAAGGAATTTATGGTTTTCAATCTTTAGCTTTTCATGTGCATCAGAAACAGTGAGAACGAGCATGAGCTTCTCCCCTTCCTCAAAAACATCCTCCCTGTATTTCTCTATCTCTCTCTCCTCTTTAATAAACTGATTTGCTGGTATGACTAGGAGGAAAGCGTAAGGACCAGCTGAAGCTAGACGGGTACAGAATTTTATGTTTTGTTTAATTTCCTTCGAGGAGAGTCCAGAGCCGAACCAGTCAGGGGTGTACATCACAGCCACCTGTCTCTCATCCACCACTCCATTCTCTGCTGTGATCATCTTCAGGGCGGCTGAAGGGGTATTGGCCTGACTCTCTTCTCTGCCAAATATCATGTGTCCTACTGCAGTCTTCTCAGATCCAGACATGCCCAGCAGGACAAGCAACAGTTCTGATTCAAACTGAAGTTTCATCTCACCTGGAAAAAGAATGAATGACCAAAGTCATTATGAAATCAATGGAGTCAATTTGACCCTCATAGAACAATAAAAACAAAAATTTGTGAGTTAAACTGTACTGAAAACTTTTCTGAAAAAAAAAAAGAAAAAAAAAAACTTGGTATAAATACCTTGGATGGTATAAACAAATATTTTACTATATTAGAAAAATCTTTATAGTATAAGATAGGGGAGAACCGGGACGAAAGTAACAAAGCAATTTTCTCAGAGCCCTGACTAGATTAGCATTTCAAGCTATGACAGCACGTTTAGTACGCAACCCTTGACGGAGCTGCCAAATATCACATGATTTCGTCATCGTTTCCCGCGGTTAGGTCCGGAAAGCAGTTTTCGAGTTAGATAAGTAAATTTTCTAATTTAATTTAGTCTAATTTAGTCTTTTTTTCTAATTACAAGTCGTGCTTTTCGTTTCATGTCACACAGTAATGATCAATCTACAGGTTATTAAGTGCTGTAACACATCCTGAAGTTTGCCATGTCAGAGTTTTTCAGTATAAAAGTAAATCGGGTTTAAAGGAGAACTCGGTAACTCTAGCGAACTCTAGTCACTTCTTCGCTGATTTTCCCTTTTGTTGTCGCATGTTTTCCCCACGAGCTCCCCCTACAGCTATGGGGGGACGTATATTTCACAACACAGTCGTAAAAAACTCACTTGCGGCGGCCTCCTCCCCCTCTCTACCGCTGCTCATGTGCGTTTGTTATGATCAGAGCAAGCCAACTGTATCGCGTGGAGCTATGTCTACCGAGGTGGGTAATCTGGTAATACATCATACATGCGTGGGTGTTTATGTCGAATTGCCGTAAAGCAATTTGTGTTTCGCGCTCGTTCTCGTTCTAGTTCTCGCTTCTCACGAGACTTCCAATTTCTATCTTGCCGGGACGGTAGTCCCCAAGTTGCAAGGTTGGTTTTCCGCCTGGGAACGCTGGGGGGAGCGGGGAAAGTCACCAATATCACCAGAACAGGTTGTTTAACCATCCAAATGATTTCTAGACAGTTTTATTAAGTTAAAAAAGTTACCAAGTTCTCCTTTAAATGTCCGGAGTTCCTGTCGGGACGAAAGTCTTTTGTCGCGCTGATAATGTGGTGACTTTCTCTGTGTTGCAGCATTTATTAAAACATGTTTATGTCGTATACCAACAGAATATGGCAAGAGTGGTCAGTAAGACAGATAGAGAGGTCTGATTCAGCCAGATGTTTATGAGAGGGCGTTCACATTTAAATCAGCTGATTTCTGTATCACCATTTTATTTCACTCTATCTGTTTCCATTTACCCTAGTCACATTTAGGTTTTAGTCATACCTTAGCTTTTCCACCTCCACCTATGAATTTGCAGGGTTTCCATCCTGATGTTTTTATGCAGATTTTAAATGTATGCATAAAAACAGTTTGATGGAAACATGACTATTGTTACATTATGTTGAGAATTTATATTATGGTAATTTAATTTAATTTTCATATTGTTCATGTTGAAAACACATTTTATAAAATAGATTGACATTGCCAATAAAACAATATTCTAATCAATTCAAGTTTGTACTGTTGGGTTATTTTTGACCCACCTGTGTGTTACTTTCGTCCCAACTGACATGAGCAGTCTTAAGTTCAAAGTGAAATTATACTGAATTCCTTCTACATTTTTACAAAATACCACCTGGTATTGATAGACCACACTTGTGAGTGACTGACCACAGCAAAAATATATCTCTGTCTAAAACATCATCTTTTCAAATTATGTTTTTCTGAAAAATGGTACTTTCCCCCCTGCTCTCCCCTATTTTAAAAAAAATTACACTCACTGGAATATGGTTTAGGTTTTTCTGTCTCTGCTTGTTTATCCTGTTGTGCCTGAAATGAGTGATACAAAAGATATTTGTTAACAGAACATGACTGCTGGGCTGGACTGCTGGATCAATTAACAGAGTTTCAGCATATACTTTACCCCAGATGTGCGCCAAAAAACGCTGAGCCATGACCATATGGTTTGCATTATGGTTTCAAACAACGAGTACAAGTTCAGCTCCAGACACTGTTAAAAGTGCAAAAAACAAACAAATCAGTTTACCATTTAAAGTAGGCTACTGCTTAGAAACTAACTTTGTTTTTATGCTTGCAGCTAACTTTGTAGCATTTTGTGTTTTGCACTTGTTTAATCATCACTTTAAGTAACACATGTATTCAAAGGGTCTTTTATCTATATTTCGCTATATGTAGTTTGAGACGGTTTGTATCATTTATCCTGAAGAACTGGATACCTCTAGCTGCAGCCATTGTTTAATTCCTTCCAGAGCTTCATCATTCCTCACACACTTCAGGAATCCTTGATCCTCGTCAAACAGACAGTCCACAGTGAGTGTATTCAACCTGGTCACATATCTGCTGCTGTCTGGTACAATCTTCTCTGGGTCAAATGTGTGATGCAGCACCATGAAGACGGCTGGTTTAGACTCTGTTGAAATTAAGTGGCCATATGGTTGTTATATGTATTCATTACAAAAATGAGTTAGAATCAGTTAAATCACTGATGATTATACAAAATTCTATGCACATGTGTAGCAACTCATAATGTAATAGTCTTTTTTTTTTTTTTTTACAGTCTATGGTAATAACAAAGCTTATTACACGGCTCTGTGGAACACTTGATTCTTATACTTGATACTGATACTGATAATTGTCAATCGCGCCATCCAGCGGTATGTTGTTCCCTGATAACAACCAGTAAAAACTGACAACACAGTAAAAACCCCTTCAGGGTGATGCAAGACCCATCCGCTGCACCTCGGAGTCCTGATCACCCTGCTGGGGTTTATTCTATAACAACCGGCTGGATGTACATTATCCCTTGCATGATATAATAACTGCACATCATGTAACAGGTATTACACTATTAATGTTATAATATGTACAGTTGACCTCATAATGTAATAAGGATTTTAATGATGATTTAGTATGTTCTTCAAAAATGTAAAATGTACTAAGAATTTTAGTATTGTCACGTAATGTCATATATTTGTGGTGGTCAGTAAACATGACGAAGTAAATTCACTTAAGAAGTCTTTGATTTACATCCAAAAATGCTCAGGAGTGTACAGGAACAAGGACGACTGAACACAAACCAAACACAATGTTTCGTTACGTCACATTATCGCAAGACAAAGAACTGGGGAGGACTGAGAGCTTAAATACATATAATTAACAGAACTGAGAACAGGTGTAGAACAGGTGTAGCAAGGAAGTAGAACACAGGCAAATGGACACAGGGAAAAATCTAACTAAAAACACAATAAAACCGGACAGAACCAAAGAATAAACCTGACAGCTTTATGATTCTTAATAAATATTCTTTAATTTTTCTACATAAATAAAAAATAATGAACTAAAGACATTATTGGGTTATGCAATGCACTGACAACCAAAGAGACATTTAATTTTCACTAGTTTCCTTTCTTCCTTTGATCAGTTTTTCTGCCACTCTTTAGTTGTCATGGTAATTCATTTAATCAGGACAGGTGTTTATCATTATTTTATTCATTTGGCTTGTACTTAAGTTGCTGTCTGTTCTCTCCTCAGTTGTCCAGTCTCATTAATGTTGTGTTGAGTTTTTCTGCCTGCTGTTATTGAGATTTTCAGATGGCTGCACCGTGGCGGGGAGCTGACACTTGCACCAGCATGAAACGGAGGAGAAATGCTCTTTTTGTGAATTTTTTTTAAATTTATTTTATTTTTTATAAAGTCGGCCCGCCCTTTCTGGCGGGCTAAAAAGTAATTTGTCTGTGAAAAGCACGGATGTGAACCATTCAGGCTTCAGTATTGGAGAAAACTGAGTTTCCCCCATATGTGTCAGAAACTGAAGCAAAGGGAACCTTGGAATCACCAAAAGCATAAAGTATTCACATTCCTGAACTAATACTTATTTGAGGCACCTTTGACTTAATTACAACACTCAGTTTGTTTGGATAGGAGTCTTATCAGCTTGGTACATCTTGACTTGGGAATATTCTCCCACTCATTGTCATGATGAAAGGTGAAAAATCTTTTCATTTTCAGCTTTCTAGCAGACGTCAGAAGATTCTGTGCCAAAATCGACCATCGTTATGGCCTTGGCAGGCCTTTTGGGAGACTGAATATATGTTTTTGCAAAGTTTAGCCGAACTTGGATTTATTTTTTTGTCAGAAAGAGTCCGTCTCAAAGCCCAGACAGGTGGAGAATATAGGAGATAGTTGTAACATGTAGAGAGATGTTATATTATGCATTATATGTTGCATTATGTTATACATAATGTTGCTGTATAGGAACATTCTTTACAGCCTCCCTGACCAGTTTTCTCTTTGTCTTCTCATCAGTTTTGGAGGGAAAATGTTCTTGACACTTACTTTCTCCACTTGTTGATGACTGTTGTCACTGTGTTCTAAGGTATATCTGTTGTATATCTGTAAGAGGTGTTAGCGGGGGCCAGCAGGGGGTGCTCACCCTGTGGTCTGTGTGGGTCCTAATGCCCCAGTATAGTGACGGGGACACTATACTGCCAAAAAAGCACCGTCCTTCGGATGAGACGTAAAACCGAGGTCCTGACTCTCTGTGGTCATTAAAAATCCCAGGATGTCCTTCGAAAAAGAGTAGGGGTGTAACCCCGGCATCCTGGCCAAATTTGCCCCTTGGCCTCTGTCCATCATGGCCTCCTAATCATCCCCATATACTGATTGGCTTCATCACTGTCTCCTCTCCACCAGTAAGCTGGTGTGTGGTGGGCGTTCTGGCGCAATATGGCTGCCGTCGCATCATCCAAGTGGATGCTGCACATTGGTGGTGGTTGAGGAGATTCCCCTCTTCCATATGTAAAGCGCTTTGAGGTCTCAGAAAAAGCGCTATATAAATGTAACAAATTATTAATTATTAATTAATTGTTGTATTTGTTTCATGTCTCTATGTTTGTGTTGTGCTTGAACATATGGCTCTCTCTTTGTCTTTGTGTTGGCCATGTGCTCCTCTGTTCTTGCCTCCTTGTTTCCCAGTACCATGCCCTCTTGTCTAGTTGAGTCCTCTTTGCCTGAGTGTGCTCACCTGTTCCTCTTGTTCTCAGCTCCCTTTTCTTGCCCTCGTGTTTTGCCAGCTCGTTAGATGCTTTCTATGTGCCATAAACTTGGTGTGCTACATTGTTTGTTTGACGGTCTACTGTAGTTTCTAGTCAGCGCTTACTTTAGTCTCACCTTGTCTAGTCTCGTCGTGTCTTGTGCTTGCTGTGTCTTTTGTCTTCCCTAGTTTGTCCTCCAAGCTGAGCTTCCCTGGCCGCTTAAACCATCAGCCAAGCAGCAAGACCGGTGCAGTAATTGTTTGAGCCCTGAGAGTCGATCCCCTTGTACTGTGCGACCCTGCCAGGCACTTACTCTTCTCCTCCAGTGTCTTGTTGCCATTCTGTGTCTACCATCCCTCATACTGTCATCCTGAATTGGTCTCAGCCTGCCTGTCTTTGTGCCTCATCCCTGCATGACTACTGTTTGGACTGTTCACCTCCTCTCCCTCACAATATCCTGTATTGTCTGCTGTCTTTCAAATAAACCCCTAATCACTCATTTCTGCATTTGAGTCCTCCCTCATAGATCTGTAACCGTATACCTTATGTATATAAGTAGTAGTAATAATAATAATAATAATAATAATAATATCAGTAGTCTTATGGATTTTGTAGGCAGGGTAAAACAGGATTTAGATTTTTTAAATGTACCGTAAAGGAATACCAATGTTTTATGGTAAATAATAATAATAATAGCATGAATATTTAAAACTGTTGCATTTCGCAGGTAGTTTAAGACGTTTTGAGAAAATTATTACATTATGAACATTTTATTACAATAATAATGGAATACTTATTATATTATGTGCAGTTATTACATTTTGAGTTGCTACAACATGCATTACATTAAGAGTACATTACCTGAGTGGGCATTAAGTTCATTCAATGCAGCATCAATGTCAGTTCTTGTCCTGGAAACAATAATGCATAAAACCAAAACGACATCACACTTATCTACGGTGGACACCTCCTGTAGACCTGGTAATTGTTGAAGGGCATTTCTTTGGATGTCCTCTTGAGACTTCAATGTCTTCCCAGGTAAAAGGATATAATATTTATTTCCTACAAGAGAAATACAACTATTGGTTAGATAAGGCATCTCAAACAATAAAGTCATCCAGTTTATTTATTATTTTTAACAATCTTTAGAAGTCTAGAATCTTTAGAAAAGAGCACTGAATTTAGTTATAATAATAATAATAATAATAATAATAATAGGCTACTGGTATACCAGCAGGACGTTCATCTCTGGGTTCTTCTGTCATTGCCACATCATTGCACAGCTGGTCATCTCCACTAGTATCAGTCTGCTCCATTTTAAGTGTAGTTCTGAAATTGACCGCACACAAAGGAATATGCTTGATCATCTTTTTTTTTCTTTTTTTTTTTATCATCAGCCTATATCTTTATTTAGATATTTTTTTCTAAACTAACCAAGACTATTTGTTTAACTATTTGTTATATATTTTAATTTAAATTTTATTTTCATAATCTGGGTCTGTTCTTGTTAAAATCTACACATTAAAATAATTCCTGAGATTCAATCATGTGACGTCAGTGAAAATAACATCGCGCTAAGTCTTTTGAAGACAGTCCATCCACTAGATGTCGCTAAACTATAATGAAATATATTGCCCTTTTACAGAGTCCAAATATCTGCAAAATCACAGTAAGCAAACAAAATACAAGCGTTTATGTAGTGCAAAAATGCATGGTTGCATTTGTATTAAGCTATAAGGCCTTCAGAAATACTAAAATGTGTCGACATATCGAGGCCTACATATAGCTGACATTGGTGTAGCCTATAATTTATTCGAAAAATAAGTCTAATGCGGTTTATGATAAGTTATGATACGATATGTTTTTTGTTTCTCTGCGGCTACTCACCCGAACAGCTGCTCTCTTCTCTGTCTTCTAACAGTATGCTAGCCTGTCCTACGATCTTTCCGTTTCGTTTTGACCTGTCATCACTTTCTTATTTCTCTTTCACTTTTCTCTGTTCGAGAAAATCCTACTTTTTTATTTCTTTGTGAGTGTTTAACTTTTCAAAATTTTCCCAACATACTTTTGGGATATGTTCTTATTTTTTTTATTTATTTTTTTACATTTCCTAAGATTTACAAGCTTGCGTTTGATCTAGTAGTTGTTAGGGGTTAACAGTTTAGTAATTTTCCACACATATACAGATAGACAGAAGTATATCTCCATCTGATTATTCAGTTCTTTCTCTCAAGGATAGGAAACTTTAGTCTAAATGGAAAGTAAGGCTTAGACTGAAAAATGGTCCCTTAAACTATAGACTTCAATGATCCCTATTTGTTTTAACACGTTGAAGACCTTTCTCAAACACAAAACCAGTCCCTATTTCATTTCTGGAAGCCGGGATAAATAAGCACTGTTACTGCATTCAGATATCAAATACAGACATTAGAGAATACATAAAAAGAACATTTCAGTAATCACACTGGTAACTTCAATAACAAAATAAAATCTCAAGAGAAGTAATTCAACTCATATGATAGAAGGAAAAATATTGATTAATACCTTGATTATAATCACTCATTGCATATACATTGAACCCCCGTTTTAGACCAATGTGGGGTCCTAAACACCACATCTGGTCTTTCCATAAAGGCTGCTTCAGTCTGCTTCAGGCCGCAGTCACTACTCAGATATTAAATACACTGTAAAAAATTTCTAACCCTCCCAAATCAAAAATTTCAAGTGACCGATAACATCTAAATTTTTCAATTGGCCCAAGTGAAATTCTGTAAATTATAAAATTAAATTTACAGATTTTCACTTGGGCCAATTGAAATTTACAGAATTTCACTTGGGCCAATGGAAAAATTTAGATGTTATCGGTCACTTGAAATTTTTGATTTGGGAGGGTTAGAAATTTTTTACAGTGTACAGACATTGTCTATAATCATAAATACCAGGATATAGGCCTACACTATTTTTTATAAAACTATCATTTCCAATTCCTTTTATAATAAACTAAGAAAGATAGTTAATCCATTATTTTCACTATACCCCATAGACCCTTTAGGTTCAAAACACAATGGTTGTCAATCTGAAAATAAACAAACAAACAAACAAACAAACAAACAAAAAAATACTACTAATAATATTTAAGACCCATAATAATAAAGCACTTTGCTTTTTAAGACCCATAAAGCACTTTGAGTCTCTACTGAAATCATCCTTCAGTTTACAGTCACATAGCATGTACCATTTTAATTGTATAACATCTTGTACCTTTCTAAAATAGAAATAAAATAAAATAAATTCACGTCATCATTTCAATCATTATTTTACCACTTAAATATAGAATTGTTCCCCATTCTGCTTAATAAAACTTTTGTTCATTCCTTATCTTTACATCACGTTAATACCAGTTAATCATACTCAATGCCTTATTACTTTTATCTGAAACTCACTTTTCATACCATTTCAAATTAATTTGACTTAACGGCGTTCATAAATATTTCCATAAATTCTATCAGAAATGTTATTTTCATAACATAATTTTTTTTTACTATATTTCTTCTCATCTATTTCCCTACATGCCAGTTCCTTCTACATCATTTTCCTTTCTTTTTGCTCTGCCTCATCTAACCAGTACATTATTGTTTTCTTACAATCCCCCCCACACACGTGTCATACAAGAACCTTCTTGTTTTTCACTTCCCTCTTCCACCGAGTCTCTTGTGGAAGGCATTTTCTGCCAAATTTAAGTAAATAAATTAAATGATTAAAATTCTAATTAAAACCAGATTAACGATTTCATTACAGAAACCTGTATCCAAAAAATGTGACAAAATTGAGAATGAAAGTAAATGATTTCATTTTCACAGTGACAGTGCATTATCCCTGTCAAATTGAAAAATAAAATGCAATTGGTGATTTCACATTTCATTTTCACTACAGTCTTGAGGCAAGACTGCCAATATTAAAATGAAAAGCCAAACGTGAAAAACAAACTACAAATACAGTTTTTACAATGCTCTTTATTAACACTCACGCAATAATAGTGACACAATTAAAATACAAATGTAAATTTTCATTTTCATTTCAATTCCTCTTTTATTTCACAGTTTTCATTTTCAAAGACAACCTGCATGCAAATTCTATGTATTTAGAGAGTGCTAAATACCTACGGAGTCACCACGTAGGCTCACTACTGGGCGACGCTGGTCATGTGTGTGATACGTGGTGACGTGCAACACAGACGCGCTACGCTATTACACTACGTGAAAAGACTCGAGGCCCAGAGAGAAGGAAATGAAAAGTGGAATAAAGTCTTTATTTTTGTTTGTTTTTGCGCACAAAAAGTATTCTCGTCGCTTTCTAAACTTAAGATTGAGCCACTGGAGTCACTTGGACTATATTAACAATGTCTTTAATACATTTTCTGGGCCAGCAAGTTATAATGTCTTAGAAGCCTATGGAGAAGTGATCCAGCACTCAGATTTCATCAAAAATATCTTAATTCGTGTTCCGAAGATGAACGAAAGTCTTACGGGGTTGGAACAACATGAGGGTGAGTAATTACTGACAGAATTTTCATTTTTGGGTGAACTAACCCTTTAAGGTGTCTAGTATTGATATATGCATTTGCAATTACTCAACTTTGTTTAATGTGGTCATAGAACTCACAAACATGTCAACGGCAACAATAGTGACCGGTGGGATAACCCATTGTATCTACATACTAATACACATAGGCTAACTGTTCTACCTTACTTTCTACCTAATTTTACACACAGACACACACACACACACACACACACACACACACACACACACACACACACACACACACACACACACACACACACACACACACACACACACACACACAAACACACACACACACACACAAACACACACACACACACACACACACACACACACACACACACGGTCACGTCTCTTCTGATGTCTGATCTACACACACACACACACACACACACACACACACACACACACACACACACGGTCACGTCTCTTCTGATGTCTGATCTACACACACACACACACACACACACACACACACACACACACACACACACACACACACACACACACACAGAAACACACACACACTCACACATACACACACACACATGGTCACGTCTCCTCTGATGTCTGATCTCCACACACACACACATACACACAAATACACTGCACAGGTCAAATAGACCTATATTCAATCTGTACAATGGTTGATACAACACAGTATCCCACCGGTCACAATTGTGACCGATCATAAAACACACTTTTTCACACACTTTTCCATGAAAATTTCTAAAAATTATGATTGACTGTTTCAAAGGGATACTAATGACACATGATTTGGATATTTTTGTGTCTGGGAAAAAATTGGGATTAAATGGGTTAATGCTCATTTGTTTAAACAACCGTGATATATTGTTCTCTTTTAAAATGTTTGATTTTAAAACTCTAATATCATGTTTTATGTGTATATGTTATGTGTGAATATTCCCAAACTATCTTGTTAGACATTTTAGACATTTTAGTATATTTAAATTTGCATGAATTCCCATTTCTTGTAAATAATTCTTGTTAAGTTTTACATGGGGTTTCTACATACTGTCTGCAAAGCATTTCACGAGTTCACATCTACATATAATTAATACAATAAGTTTATGCGTATTTGGCGTGCTGTCCGGGGGGAGGGCTCCGAGCTCGGAGTTAGGCCCGAACCCAAAGTACTCCCCCCAGTTGGTAAGTGTAGATGGAACTGGAAGTGAGGAGATGGGGTGGAGGAGGGATGCTGACAAACTTTCAATGAACAGAGATAGGTCTGCTGTGAATTTATACTCTGTCATTGAGTTGATTACTGATTAATCTCCAGCTGTGCATAATTTGGTTAATTATCTGAACCTGCTCCTCCCGAACTTTGTTAAATAAAACCTCATTTAAAGTAACTTCACCTAATGTGAGGGGTGAGGTCTGTGGAACGAAGAGAGAAAGAGACAAAGTTTTACAGCTAAGTAGTAAGAGCTATTTTAACAAGGTGAAACACAAAAGGAGATGCTTAGCATAATGTTTTTTATATGTTAATGTTAATGTAAATTATTAGGGCCCAAGCCCTGAAAGGGTTTGATTCTCGTCACCAAATAGTAATTAGGCTTGTCATTACACCAAATTGTTTTAAATTGAATAAAACCTCACAGGATTTATAATTCTCACCACATAACGCATGAATTAACAAATCGATAAATAATAACAAATTATATTACTACAATAAGTATACCCAACCTAACCCAGATATAGTACACTCATGTTTAGCGGTATATATTATATAGCAAATCTCAACTGTTGAGCTTTAATCTGCTAAATGTGACTATAAGGCATGAAGATATTAAGATATAACATTTTGCGTCATGCTTTTCTGTAAAGCTGCTTTGAAACAATGTGTATTGTGAAAAGCACTATATATATATATATATATATATAAATTAACTTATAGTTTATTTACCACTACATAAGGCTCATCTGCAACCATCTTCTCTACCTTCTTCAGCAGCTCTGAAACCTGAGGTCCTCCAGTCTCACTGATATTGAGGGGATGAAACCAATTTCCAAATTTTTCCACAAGGAATTTATGGTTTTCAATCTTTAGCTTTTCATGTGCATCAGAAACAGTGAGAACGAGCATGAGCTTCTCCCCTTCCTCAAAAACATCCTCCATGTGTTTCACTATCTCTCTCTCCTCTTTAATAAACTGATTTGCTGGTATGACTAGGAGGAAAGCGTAAGGACCAGCTGAAGCTAGACGGGTACAGAATTTTATGTTTTGTTTAATTTCCTCTGAGGAGAGTCCAGAGCCGAACCAGTCAGGGGTGTAGATCACAGTCACCTGTCTCTCATCCACCACTCCATTCTCTGCTGTGATCATCTTCAGGGCAGTTGAATAGGTATTGGCCTGACTCTCTTCTCTGCCAAATATCATGTGTCTTACTGCAGTCTTCTCAGATCCAGACATGCCCAGCAGGACAAGCATCAGTTCTGTTTCTGTAAAAAGAATGAATGATTAAGAGTTCAAGCCAAAGTCATTATGAAATCAGTGGAGTCAATTTGACCCTCATAGAACAATAAAAACAAAAATTAGTGAGTTAATCTGTACTGAAAACTTTTCTGAAAAAAAAGAAAGAAAAAACTTCTGCAAATCAAGGATGGTATAAACAAATATTTTACTATTAGAAAAATCTTTATAGTATAAGATATCTTATAAAAAATCACACTCACTGAAATATGATTTAGGCATTTCTGTCTCTGCTCGTCTATCCTGTTGTGTCTGAAATGAGTGATACAAAAGATATTTGTTAACAGAATATGACTGCTGGATCAATTAACAGGGTTTCAGCATACTTTACCCCAGATGTGCGCCAAAAACCGCTGAGCGATGACAATATGTTTTGCATTTTTGAAAACAACCAGTTCTGCTCCAGACACTGTTAAAAGTGCAAAAACAAAACAAATCAGTTTACCATTTCAAGTAGGTAGGCCTACTGCTTAGAAACTTTGTTTTTATGCTTGCAGCTAACTTTGTAGCATTTTGTGTTGTGTACTTGTTTAATCATCACTTTAAGTAATAATAAGTGTTTAAATAACACTTTGGTCAAAAATGACCGAACACTTTTACGTTTTGAATTGTTAATTTTTTTTGCTTCATCGGAATGGGATGACACTTGGTGACTTTTGTTGTATTAGCTATTTTTTTGTGTATTATGTGAACACACAAAAAAATCATGGACATGATTCGGATAAGTAAAAGGGTCACACTTGTCTCCTTCGCGATCAGAAATGACCAACATAGGAAATGAATGGGAAATCCGAAAAAATCCGAAAATTCAGAGAAACTTTTGGTGGTACAAACTACAAATCAGCCACTGTGCAGAAAAAAAGTGCACAGCAATGAAGGGGTGACACTCTAAAACATCAAGACTGCAAATAAGACTGCTCTATTTTAAGTGTAGTTCTGAAATTGACAGCACACAAAAGAATATGCTTGATCATTTAAAATGATCAATGATTAATTTAGTATTTGAAAATACTAAAATGTGTCGACATATCGAGGCCTACATATAGCTGACATTCATGCATAAATAGCCACAACGGTTTATCAAACGTGTAGCCTATAATTTATTCGAAAAATAAGTCTAATGCGGCACGGTTTCTGATAAGTTATGATAAGATATGTTTTTTGTTTCTCTGCGGCTACTCACCCGAACAGCTGCTCTCCTCTCTGTCTTCTAACAGTAGGCTAGCCTATCCTACGATCTTTCCGTTTCGTTTTGATTTTCAGACCTGTCATCAATTTCTTGTTTCTCTTTCACTTTTCTCTGTTCGAGAAAATCCTACTTTTTTATTTTTTTGTGAGTGTTTAACGTTTCCCAACATAGGGTAGAGTGGGGGAAAACGCCCCCCTGGGGTAAAACGCCCCCCACCTGTTTTTCCCAAAATAACCACTAAAAGTAGTCAAGATACATTTTTACTGTTGCTATGCACTACGTTGATAACGGGGATATACAAATCTCTATGGAGAAGCTGACACCAGCGACACATTTGAAGAGAAGAGGATTACATGGTAAATGCTATAATTTTCAGATATTAGTAAATAAGTGTTTAAGAGAATATTGTTCTGCAGGATATCGCAGTGATGTATGATAGATGAATAGTGAAGTCTGTAGTTTGAGATCATATATTATTTATAAGGAATATAATTATATTTTAAAAATTAAACATTTTTTTAAAAAGTCATAGCTGTTGGGGTAAAACGCCCCCTACGCTGAGGGGTAAAACGCCCCCCCCCCCCCCCCCCCACTGGGGGCATAGTTTCTCTATCATAATTACTATAATAAAATATTTCTGTCTATCAAATCCTTTGTTTTACACTTAATGCAGTATAACTAGGTGGTAAAATCAAAATATTTGAACAAAACATGAAAAAATTACCTCAAGTGAGCATTAACTAGCTAGCTTGCTAGCACAGTTAGCTCACTGATGGAAGGTAGTTAATTTTGCCTATTTTGAACATTGCTGAAATAAATATTAATATATATACATGTTGATACATTACTTGCCTTTTACCTTTAGAGATTAAAAACTATTGTCTGTTAATTTTGCTGTTGATCTATGAAGCAAACTGGTTGGTAAGAAAGGGGGCATTTTACCCCACCTTGGGGGGCGTTTTACCCCACCGCTGGGGCAAAACGCCCCCTTTGTACAAAAATATTTTCAGTGAAAATACTAATTAATTATGAAGGCTGAGCAATTTTAATATTTGGTGAATAACTCCTGCCATAGTCACTCAAAACCGGGATGGCAATTCTAGTCACATTTATGTTTTGTTTCACTGTAATGTCACATTTTCCTTAAGGGGGGCGTTTTCCCCCACTCTACCCTACTTTTGGGATATGTTCTTACTTTTTTTAATATATTTTTTTACATTTCCTAAGATTTACAAGCTTGCGTTTGATCTAGTAGTCCTATGAATTTTAATAATTTGCTGTCCTTTTCACCTTCATCCTCTTTGAAAATTATGGCAGATACTGTAGTGCTGTTGCCATTGTTGAATTTCTTTTTGCATTTACTCCCTGCACAGTATATATGAAAACATTTCAAAACAAAACAAACAAACAAACAACAACAACAAAAAAAAAACACTGGAAGATAGCCCTACATGTCCTTTTGTGTCACAAAATGCTACATAGGCTAAGTGTTTTTCTTCTTTTTTTAGAACATAAATGCTTTAGCTCTATTAACGGAGTTGCAGTTTACTTTACCAGAACTATCCTCCATGCAGAAGAGCTTGGAAGCTTCACACCAGTAAGTTTTGTATTGAATACAGAGATTTGTGACACAGTATGATAAGTCTTGGTTAGACTTGTTTATCCCCATTGGTTATCAAATGTCATAATATTGACACTTTTGTGTATTTACTCTAAATTGTTACCTTGAAAAACATAAAACAGTACCGTTTAACTTCCTTTATCCTGAAGATCTGGATACCTGTGGCCATTGAAAAATTCTGTCCAGAGCCTCATTATTCTTCACACACTTCTTCAGGAATTCATCCTCATAAAACAGACAATACACTGTGAAAATACATCTTTGCACTATAGCAGTGCATTACCTGAGAGGAAATTGAGTGGATTTTTCTGTCATTTTGACTATGATTATGTAAAACTCAAACAACATCACATTCCTACACAGTCGACATCTCGCATAGATCTGGGGCCTCATTTAATCCCTGCCAGAAGAGATCAGTCTTCTAACAGCCTGAGAGTTTGACTGAGAAAGCCAGGCAAGAGCAGAAGCAGGAGACCAAGTGGTGCTAATAAAAAGAGTTGATTGAATAATCGTGTATGTTTCAATGCTTAAACTTCATCTACCAAATCCAACAAATGTTATTACTGCAAAAACAATGGAAAATGACATATATGAATGATAATAAATACAATTATGAATGAAAATCCTTAGATCCTTCATATTTGTATAATTTTTATATTTTATAGCGGTGTAGATATTTCAATCATGTGACGATGGCTAAGATTCTGTTGAAGGGCATGTCCACAAGATATAGCCATATTTTAATAAAATATATACCCATTTGTACAAATATCAGCAAAGACACAGTAGTAGGCAAACAAAAAAGAAGTGTTTATGTAGTGCAGAAATACATGGTTGCGTTTATATCAAGTTATAGGGCCTTTAGACATTTATACAAAAGCATGTCTTCTGATGTCAACGTGCATTCAAAATAAACAATCTGGATGATAGATTCATGCATAGCCCTGTGATGGACTGGCCATCTGTCCATTGTGTTTCCGTGCCTACAGCCCTAAAGATGCCTACACAAGCCTAACCCAATCCCTAATAGTTTTTGAGACAAAAGACAATAAATGAGAACAACACATTCACAATCAAGATTTGCTTTATTGCATTAATTACATGTCAATGAATGATAATACAAGGATCACTATATAAGACATTAAGCCCCTAAAAACACTTATAGATATGTTGATGCCTCTTAAAAGTAAAGTGGAAGTAAGTCAGCTGTAATTTAATCATCCCACTGAATTTATAGGCCCGGTTTAACAGACAGGGCTTAAATTAAGTTTAAGTTTAGGCCTTAGTTCAGTTACAGAACATTTTAGTAGCTTTTATTAACATGACTTAGAAAAACAAAACAAAAACATTACTGTGTACATCAAGTCTCAGTATTTATGTTCAGGCATGCTATTAATCACAACAATTATGTATTTGCATGCATTAGAACTTAACCAAACACATTTTAGAGCTTAATATAGTTTAATGTCAGTTGATAATTATTATCCAGTTACTAATTTATTTTTTTGGATTATTCACTTAATTTTTTCGTGTTCCGTGTCATCTTCGCAACATCTGTGTGAAAAAAATACAGAATTTGAATTCAGTTATTTGCTATGGAAAAGAGCACCAGCTTACCCAAATAATCTCATTTGATACTCACCAGCCCTCAGTTTTTCATTCTTGCTTTTTATGCATTTTTTTCTCCATCAGGATCACTCAGTCTGCCTTTTCTGACAAAACAGTTTTAAAGAACTATGTAAACAATAATGTGAACACAAGTCTATAATGAAATAGTTTTATTGGGATAGTTAATCTCAAATGAAAATTCAATCATCATTTAATCATACCCATGCTGTGAAAGGAACTGGGGCTATCAAGATATAATATGAGCAAAAAATACAATAAAAGTAGTCCATATGACTTTAATCTTCTAAAGTCACGAGTAAGTAACCAAAACCCAATTACTTACTGTAGCTGCAATGGCCTTAGCCAAAGGACCAACAATGATAGGATTCACACTAACTCTACAATTCCTGTGTGTCCTTAAAGGGCCCCTATTATGGATTTTTGAAAATGACCTTTCATGTAGTGTGTAACATAGCTCTAAGTTAATTAAAACATCCTGCAAAGTTTTAAATCTGAAAGTGCTCCATATATAAAGTTATTGTCTTTCAAAAGTAAGAGTTGACTCTGAGTCAATTAAATTAATTGTTTTTCAAACGAGTCATAAGCCGGTTCGTTGTGACATCAAGACGAAACATTCGAATATCCCACTTATTGCGCGCAGACACCTGGGAAAACTTGAACCTCAAACCGCCAAATTATTACCCCCCTATTGGTAGGTTTAGGATTAGTTGTGGGGGAGGGGTTAGGATTAGGCAATTAGGTACTGACTTCAACTAGGGGGGTAATAATTTTGCAGGGGGTCAAAATTCGGCACAACACCAGCAGCTGATTCCTGTGGATACTGGATAGCATCATGTCGAGAAGACTTTTCATAGTTCTTTTCACTGCCCAAGGACGAGCATGTGAAGAATCAGTGGTTAAAGTTCATCTTTACCATGATATCACAGCAGTATAATCCTAAACGTTTGCTGTGTTCCCTTTATTTCACTGACGACTGCTTCTCAAATCTCTGAGTTCAATGCAGGATTCACAAACCGCTTGCTCTTGAAAGACGGTGTTCAAAATACTTAGTTTTGAGTTTTATATTGTGTAGGTCTCCTGCTAACTGGCTAACTCACGTTATCACTGTCTTACTGAAATACTTCTGCTGATCAGTTGTGGGCCACTATTACCTATAACTGTGTCTATTAATGCAGATTGTCCTTCTCACTACTTTGAGGAAAGATTAATCATGGAGCAAGATTTGTTTTACCAACGTTTATGTTACATCAGTCATTCACGCTAGAGCTCGGCTAATGTATACAATGCATACATGCACTGTTATTAATACAGTTTCCACATGTTCACCGCAATATATTGAGTACAAGTAAAATAATCGGTTTGTTGATGGACATGCTCAGTCAAACTGAGTAGTGTATCACTGAAACGTCCTGCTCGAGTCGTCCTTGCGATGGAGGTTCGGGTTGAATAACTAGTTCTTCGAGTGTTTCATCATCGGACTCGCGCTCGCATTGATATGGTAAAATCGACGTCATTGTTCATTATTGTCTTTAGTTTACGATGTAGGAAGCCTCAGGACAGCTGAGGTTGTTATGGCAATGGGTGTTTTTGTTTTCGACGTGCGCTGTACGCGGTAAACCAATCACAACAGACTGAGCTGTCTGGCCAATCAGAAAAGAGTAGCTGCTAAAGGAGGGATTAATTCATTTAACGAGAAGTTTGAGAATCATTGAAAAATGTGGTGATGTTCAAATGTAGCCTATATTATGAGGAAATGAATCAGTTTTTTGACCTTTGATGCATGTAAACCTGTTGTATGAGACTCCAAAACAACATTAGGAAACTTTAAAATAGCATAATAGTGGCACTTTAAAGATTTAGTTCGCCACTTTGTAACTTTAGGGGATGCATTTGAAATGATCACTTTATATTTATATTTCATCAATATTTTCATTTTCCCCCCCAACATTTTTATTATTACAGTCCAGGAAGTTCTTAAAAGCTCAACATTTATAGTGGAGAATGTGAATTGTACTTATACTTACTTTATCTGTTCCTCTGAAACAGAAATTCCTTATGGCAACAAAAACACACTGTAACAAACAAATTCAGACTTATACTGTATGCTTATATGTATACTAGTTTCATTTTGAACAATATGGATCAGTGAAATGTACATATTTTATTTTATTTTATTTCCAACAAATAGTATACTGTAATCAGAGTTTCTCACCTTCACATAGGGATATATGCAATATAAACCTTTCACCACTAAATAGAAAAACCATCGCGGAATTTCCCAAATTGACGGAATTGGCCAAATTGACAGAACTGCATCTGATTGATCCTGAAGAGAAAACAGCACATATATTATTAGAGTAAAATATTTAGAGCTTTTAGAATTTACATGACATAAGACAAAATAAAAATATTCTTCATAGCACAACATTGTCTAATTTTGACTGGTCCACATTTAGCCCAAGGTGTCAAATAAATCTCTACAAACACAACATTTTTTAATTGTAAACTTTAAAAGCACCATCACTTTAAATTTGGCATGCATATATAATACCTGAGGGCTCTACTATGTAGAAATCTTTCAAAACAAACAAGCACATAAAACCTGATGTAGCCTAATGCAGGATAAAACAATGTTTAAAAAAATTTGTTTGATCATCAGTTCTGCAAAAACATTTAAATTTTCCTTTTGGTAAGGTTTATTTGTTTAAAATAACACATAAACCAATAAAATAGTATTCAACCAATGCAACTGCAAAGTAGTTTTTAAGTTTATTGAACTTCAGGGCTACAAAGTTGTGGAAACTTATTTTTAAGATTAACGACTATTCTTGACTATTCAGTATACTTTTAAATTGGTTTGCACAACTACAGCTACTGAAGTTATTTGCAGCTGTTATTATATTTAGAGGTAAAATAAGTGTAAGGACAAAAAAGCAAAAACGAGGGCAATGTGAATTCCTATGTTTACTGCAGTGGGACTGTTGTGTACATATTTCTCTTAAATTATGAATCTTCACAAATATCTTAATAAACTTAATGATGATACCTGATGTTTGAATCGTTGAACAATTTTGGTCAGTGACTCTTCATTCCTGTTGCATTTCAACAAACCCAAATCTTCATTGACCAGACAGTCCACAGTGAGTGTATTCTCCCTGGTCACATATCTGCTGCTGTCTGGTATGATCTTCTCTGGGTCAAATGTGTGATGAAGCACTATGAAAATAGCTTGTGTGGAGGCTGTTTCAAAAAAGGCACAATAAGACGGTCAAAATGTGTGCATAGTATTTCTACTTCTCTACAATTTCTACAAGTATAAGTACTTGACTGGTGCTTAATCTTAAAGTTACCTGAAAAAGAATTAAGTTCTTTCAATGCAGCATCAATGTCAGTTCCTGTCCGTGAAGAAATGGTGCAGAAAACCAGAATAACATCAGAGTCACCCACATGGTGCACCTCCTTCAAACCAGGTCTTTGTTGAAGAAGATCATCTAAAATCATCTCCTTTAAATTGCATGACTTGCCCATCTCAATTATGAAGTAGTTTTTTCCTTTAAGATGAAGAACAGATTTTGTTAGTTTCCAATCTTAGCAAAGAGTCTTTTTTGTGATTGTTTATAACACTAATTAGAAAGAATAGGGCCAGATTTACTAACAGCTTGCGCCAGCACAAACCCTATTCTGGAATTGTGCTCTCATGATAATTTGCCTTGTTTAGTAAATCTGGCCCATAGAATCTTAAAATGTGACTTAAGCCGGGTTCACACTGAACGATTTTGGCAATCTGAGACAAATGTTGAGAATCCTAAAAGATTTCTGTGATCCAGGCCAAAATCTGAAGTCTTTGATTGCTAGCAAAGTCATTTAAGTCAGCAGCCATCATTGAAACGCCTCTCAGACAACTATTTCAGTCATGAAAGTGCAGCTCATCTCTTTGAATGGGGAAACATCAAATTCTCCAAAGCTGTTCACCAAGTTTACAATTAAATTTCATATTTGTAATCACCAATTAAATCTGACAAAGACTGTCTCATAAATATAGGTTCTTACGTTAAAATAGCGTTAAAAAGCTTATTTTTCAGGGCAGACCAGCCATTGCGCATGTGCAGTCCTAAGCCTGTGTCTCAGAACATTCACTGTTTATTTAGCAACCAGAGCTTCTAACAGCAGCAGCAGTGACGCGATGACTTTACCAATTGGCGATAGACTCTTTTATTTAGGTGTGACTTATTCCGCCATATTGTGCATTGCACTTTCTCCCATTCATAGTAATTTGAGTGCACCATCTTTCTACATATAAAGTCTTTGTTGCTAGTTTTACATGTTTGCCAACAGATGATTAATGACTGTTGCGATTAAAGATTTCCTACGAAATTCTGTTAGAAGTTTTGAGACAAAGTCCTGTAGTATGACTTCTACGACAACCATCAAATCAAATCATTTTTCTTTTTTCTTTTCAAGACAAGCCATAATCAAAATGAACGCTATAGAGATTGTTTTTGTTTGCTAGCCCCCATTTCAATCCTGCATGTAATGCAGTTCACATTCACAGAACGAGTCACGGATTGATAATGTAAAACTCCATTCGAGTCTTCTTGCGTGTGTCCGTTTTTAACGCGTCTTGACTGGCGTACAGTCTGACATTAATGACATCTGAGATCCTACAGTGTGACATGGCTTACAGCGAGGATCATGTTCATACAGCCTGACAAGCCACAGTCGTATTGGACTATTGGAAAACGTTCAGTGTGCACCGGCTTTAGACCACCAACTACTTAAGTAATTTACAGTTTTTCTCAGTCGCTTTGGTACATTTCTCTGATCACAACTGATCACAACTCTAGTCACTTGTGCACATTATAAAAGCATTTTCTCATTCTTTTTGTTTGGTTCTCTGTTGAAAAGTCTTACTCACTAAAACATCAGCATTAGTCATAAAATGCTAAATGGTTGAACCAGTTATTTGGTCAAGCGTATTTTCTAAACATTTCTATTAGCAATTTTGTCAATGTGTCCTGAATAACGTCTCGGTTATGTATGTAACCCTCGTTCCCTGAGTAGGGAACGGAGACGTTACGTCGGATGACGACGAATGGGGTTTCGCTTAGAAAGCCTATCATCTTCGAGTATATAAAAACGAGCCAATGGCAATGAAATGCCATGGGTCTGCGGAATTTGCATAGCGTAACTCCACCCCACCCTGGGGGTATATAAGGAAGTGCGCTGGCAACATGCAGATATGTCTTCGCTGAGGAGCCGAGACTGAACTCAGGCGTTCCAGCGGTACAGCGGAAGTGGCAGAGAGACGTAATGTCTCCGTTCCCTACTCAGGGAACGAGGGTTACATACGTAACCGAGACGTTCCCTTTCGTTGTCACTCCGAGTTACGTCGGATGACGACGAATGGGGTTCCCAGTGTAATCACGCCACCTCTCGACTGTCTTCCAGTGCCCTGAGTAAGTCTGAGCTCCCTGTCGTGAGACTGGCACGGACGAAGGACTCCTACTTAACACAGGAATACCAAGGTACACTGGGAAGCATATCTCAGTGGAAATATGCAATCATGCCCAACCCGAAGGGGGGGACTTGGAATACACATATGACCCCGAAGGGCTGCATACGGAGTATCACTGGGGTGTCCAGCCGCAGGTGGAATATTTCAACCCCAGGGGTGGCAAGGTGGCTTGCCAAGGGAAAGACACATGCTCAAAGAGGCTTACAGTGGAAATACACATGTGGGGGTCGCCCGGAGGGGGAACCATGCACATGGAGGCACCTAGCCAAGCGCGAAAGCTGCCGGTGGCATAACTCTGGCGTTGACGTCAACAGTGCTGGAGGAGACTCAGGGCTTATGAGGCTCACCTGAGGAAATATCGCACGTATCCCGTCCGTGGAGAGGAATGGCGAGCAAGCGAAGACACCTGAGCAGAATCTAGCACCGGCTAGTTGAAGCGAGTACATGAGAAGAAACTGGCTCCACTCGGAGATTGTAGAATCTTGCGAATGTATTAGGTGTCGCCCAGCCTGCAGCTCTGCAGATGTCTGTTAGCGAGGCGCCATGCGCTAGAGCCCAAGAGGATGCCACACTCCGGGTGGAGTGGGCCGTCACACCAAGGGGGCACGGTCGACCTTGCTGCTGGTAAGCCAAAGCAATGGCGTCCACTATCCAGTGAGACAACCTTTGCTTTGAGAGAGCCTTTCCCTTCAGCTTCCCACCATGACAGACAAAGAGCTGGTCTGAGGTCCTGAAACACTGCGTTCTGTCTACGTAAGCACGGAGGGCGCGTACTGGACAGAGCAGTGCCAAGGCTGGGTCTGCCTCCTCCAAGGGCAGCGCTTGCAGGTTCACCACCTGGTCTCGAAAGGGTGTGGTGGGAACCTTGGGCACATATCCAGGCCGGGGTCTCAGGATCACGTGAGAGTTAGCCGGCCCGAATTCCAGGCACGCTTCGTCAACCGAGAATGCCTGCAGGTCCCCTACCCTCTTGATGGAGGCCAATGCAACCAGGAGCACTGTCTTCATAGACAGAAACTTAAAGGGATAGTTCGCCCAAAAATGATATTTAAGCCATGATTTACTCACCCTCAAGCCGTTCGAGATGTATATGTCAATCTTTTTTCAGACGAACACATTTTCAGTTATTTTAGAAAATGTCTTAGATCTTTCAGTGGTTAGAATGATAAGCACTGGGGTCCAGCTGCTTCAAGACTGAAAATGTGCACGCATCCTTCACAAAAGTAATCCATCCGGCTCCAGGGGGATAAACGAAGGCCTTCCGAGGGTAATCCGTGCGGTTTTGTCGTAAAAATATACATATTTAAAACTTTATAAACTAAAATAACTGGCTTCCGGTGGCGGTCGGCGCACGTTCATGGAGATGGAAGCGTCGTGACGTAGAACAAACGTGACAGCGCAGCCAGAGAGCAGAGCAAAACAAAACTCTACGTTCGTTCTACGTCACGACGCTTCCTACGTTACGTCCTACGTCATATGCCAGCATCCATCTCCGTGAACGCGCGTCGACCGCGACCGGAAGCCAGTTATTTTCGTTTATAAAGTTTTAATTATGTATATTTTTACGACAAAACCGCACGGATTACCCTCGGAAGGCCTTCGTTTATCCCCCTGGAGCCGGATGGATTACTTTTGTGAAGGATGCATGCTCATTTGCGGACTTCAACGAGCTGGACCCCATTGCTTCACATTCTAACCACTGAAAGATCTAAGACATTTTCTAAAATAACTGAAAATGTGTTCGTCTGAAAAAAGATTGACATATGCATCTCGAACGGCTTGAGGGTGAGTAAATCATGGGCTAAATATAATTTTTGGGCGAACTATCCCTTTAAGCTCCACTGATTGCAGAGGCTCAAAGGGAGCAC
This sequence comes from Rutilus rutilus, assembly GCF_951802725.1. Lineage (NCBI taxonomy): Eukaryota > Metazoa > Chordata > Actinopteri > Cypriniformes > Leuciscidae > Rutilus > Rutilus rutilus. The sequence goes on from NC_140221.1 coordinate 24,386,809, forward strand.
TCTGCAGGGCAGTTAGAACCACTGAGAGGTCCCAAGAGGGAACGAGAGGAGAGCGAGGAGGATTTAGTCTCCTCGCTCCTCTCAGGAACCTGATGATCAGGTCGTGCTTCCCCAGAGACTTACCTTCAACTGCATCGTGATGTGCGGCAATAGCGGCAACATACACTTTCAGGGTGGAGGGAGACAGCCTTCGCTCCAACCCTTCTTGCAGGAAGGAAAGCACGACACTGATCGGGCATTTCGTGGGTTCTTGCTGTTTAGAAGAACACCAGTTGACGAAGAGGTTCCACTTCAACGCATAGGCATGTCTCGTGGACGATGCTCTAGCGGAAGTGATGGTAGCCACCACCGCTGGTGGTAGGGTACTCAAACCTACCTCCTCCCATCCAGGAGCCACACGTGGAGGTTCCAAAGATCGGGATGAGGGTGCCAAAGGGTGCCAAAGGGTGCCCCGTCCCTGAGAAAGCCGGTCCTTCTTCAGAGGAATTGGCCAGGGAGGTGCTGTCGCGAGGAGAACTAGTTCTGGGAACCAGGTGCGGTTGTGCCAATACGGGGCAACCAATATTACCTGCTCCTCGTCCTCCCTGATCTTGCGCAAAGTCTGCGCAAGGAGGCTCACTGGGGGAAACGCATACTTGCGTAGGCCCCGCGGCCAGCTGTGCGCCAGTGCATCCGTGCCGAGCGTGCCCTCGGACAGGGAATAAAACAGGTCGCAGTGGGACGAGTCGTGGGAGGCAAACAGATCTACCTGTGCGTCCCCGAACTGATCCCAAATCAGCTGGACCGACTGGGGATGGAGTTGCCATTCTCCAGCGAGAGGCTGAAGACAGCTCGTCGGCCGCCTGATTCAGGTGTCCCGGGATATAAATGGCTCGAAGCGACCTCAGATGCTTCTGACTCCATATGAGGAGGTGGCGGGCGAGTTGCGACATACGGCGGGAGCGTAGACCACCTTGATGGTTGATGTACGCTACTGTGGCGGTATTGTCTGATCGGACTAGTACGTGTTGACCCTTGAGCAACGCTCGGAAGCGGTGCAGGGCAAGGCGTACGGCCAGCAACTCGAGGCAATTGACATGCAAAAGGCACTGAGGACCTGTCCAGGAACCTGCAGCAGCATGTCCATTGCACATGGCACCCCATCCCGTGGTGGAGGCATCTGTGGAGACAACAACATGCCTGGAAGCTCGTTCTAAGGGCACTCCAGCCCGTAGGAAATTGGCCAGCGGGGTCATTTGAACCACAGACGTACCCTCGGTGGTGCAGCGAGGCAAAATGACCGGCCCAGGCGAGGTTGGCATAGCGGCCCTGTGCGGGGGTGCGGTCATTTGCCGCATCCTGCCAGAGGAGGCCAGGGGAGGACCAGCGTCCCACGGGGGCGTGCTCTGGCAGGGGACTGGCGACAGAGGGGGATGAGAGAGGCGTGGCCCGTGGGCGGCGCATGCTGTCATCCGAGAACTCTGTGTGCTCAGAGATGAGTGTGTCAGTTCTGTTTTTAACCACATTAGGGTGCTGCCCATCGTGGGACGAGCAGCGGGAGTGGGAAAACCAAGGATTCTCCCCCGGCCCTCCACCGGGGGAAGGAGCGGCCCTGCTACCGTCTCCTGCACAGAACTGGGGGTCATCTCTGAGCAGCCACCCTCAGGAGCGCCGCTTGGCCTGGCGTTTAGCGGGGCGCGGGGCTGGAGGGGGCTGTGACGCCTTCCTACGGCTTCCTCCACGCTGCGACCCGGGAGCAGAGGGCTGCTGGGGCCGAACGGGAGGGGCGGGAGCCGTAGGAGGGCGTCCTCGGCGGCGAGCAGGCTGAGGCACCTGTGCCGACGGCTGCGCTGCCGGAGCAGCGGGCCTCCGGGGCAGGACGTGTTTTAGAGCCTCAGTCTGCTTCTGGGCAGTCGAGAACTGCTGGGCAAAGTCCTCGACTGCACCGCCGAAGAGGCCAGCCTGGGATATGGGGGTGTCGAGGAACCGGGTCCGCTCGGCCTCCCGCATATCAGCCAGGTTGAGCCACAGGTGTCGCTCCTGGACCACACAAGTGGACATCACCTTACCCAGGGAGCGTGCGGTCACCTTCGTCGCTCGGAGAGCAAGGTCGGTGGCGGCACGCAGCTCATCGAAGAGCCCTGGGTCAGTCCTCCCCTCGTGCATGTCACGCAACATCTGGGCCTGGTAGACCTGGAGTGTCGCCATGGCATGCAGTGAGGTGGCCGCCAGCCCCGCAGCTCTATAGGCCTTCGCCACGAGGGTGGAGGAGAACCTACAGGCCTTGGAGGGGTGCTTAGGATCACCACGGGAAGAAGCACTCTGAGGACACAGCTGCATCGCAACAGAGCGCTCAACCTGGGGAATCCCAGTGTACCCTTTGGCGGCCGCCTGATCGAGAGGAGGCAAGGCGGAGGAGGTCGCCGAGCGATCACGGGAAGACAGGGGTGCCTTCCAGGACCTCGTGACCTCCTCATGCACATCCGGGGAAGAAAGGCATTGGGGTTGGACGCCGACGAGGGTCAGCGGCCGCACCCAAAAACCAATTGTCCAGCCGCGAGCGCACTGGACCAGGTGGCGGGGACCACTCTAGTCCAATGGCTGTGGCTGCCCGGGAAAGCATGGCCGTCAGCTCGGGATCTGACTCGGGCAATGCTGGCACACCCGAGGGTGGCAGCACAGCTGAATCATCACTTCCCAAGGACTCCTGCCCACCTTGAGATGCAGCGATCGACATTGAATCCTCATCTGGAGCGCCGAATGAGACCCGCGGCAAGTCAGAGGACTGTACCGCGGTCACATTCGGAACACTCGCGGGTTGCACGGAAGTAGAGGAGGGTGTGGAGCGTGGAATAGTTGGCGCTTGGTTCCACACCGTCACCCTCAGGTCACCCTGGCCGCCAGCCGAAGTACCAGCTCTCGCGGAGCTCGTAGATCGGGGTGCGGATGAGGGGACTCTACTATACAGATCATTGAGTCTCGACCGTAACCGTGCGATGGGCATGTTCCCGCAGTGGGAACATGACTCATCCACAAACGCTGCCTTAGCGTGCTCGACACCCAGACACACAAGGCAGAGATTGTGCCCATCAGAATCAGAAACAAATAGACCGCAACCAGAAGTACACGGGCGAGGCATCTTTAAAAAGACGTGCACCGTGTAAGCTCTTTTAGAAAGGAGATTTTCTCCGCAAATGCTGAAGCGACCAGGGAGAGAACACACACACACTGGCAAATCACTGCACAGATAAGCAGGGAATGTGCACTCGCTGGAACTCGCTGTCACACCAACACTTGGAGAGAGGCTCGTCTCGAAGAGAAAGAGATGATAACTCAGAATTGGCTGTGGAGTGAAGTAATGAACTTGGCTCCGAAGCGAAAACATATCTGCATGTTGCCAGCGCACTTCCTTATATACCCCCAGGGTGGGGCGGAGTTACGCTATACAAATTCCGCAGACCCATGGCATTTCATTGCCATTGGCTCGTTTTTATATACTCGAAGATGATAGGCTTTCTAAGCGAAACCCCATTCGTCGTCATCCGACGTAACTCGGAGTGGCAACGAAAGGGAACTAGGTCTATATTGATCTTAGGTGAAACTTGAACAAAGGAAATGTGGCTGATAAAACATTCCAAAAGATTCTTTCTGAGCTGCATTGCAAGGGAAAATATCCATTGTGATGTGGAACAGAATCTGTGGCCCAACAGATCGGGACGAGAGGAGGCGCATGAAGACTGCACAGTCATTCCCTATATAGTGTTGCATGTAGTTCTGCCTGAGGGGCGTTTCTTGTTTATCTTTTTAATTTTATATCCCCATTATGTGTACTGTTCATGTGTTTTCATTTTCTTTTCTGTTCCGCAGTGACATTATACTGTAATTTGTTGACAGACCAACTATAAAAGAGTAAATGTGAATCCTGTCCAATCTCTTGCAATCAATAACCCAGATACAGATGTGTAACTTTGTACTGTTGAAATTGATATACGCCATACAGATAAAATGCAGCCTTTGTCATGATTTGATAAATGTACCAAAGCGACTGAGAAAATGTTTTAATAATCCAAAATCTTACCTTCAATGATTGCATCCTGACAAACTACTTGGACCATTTTCTCTCTTCTCCTTCTTTGTCTTACACGATCAGTCTTTTGTACTTCTTATCTGAGTGTTGTTTAGTCTCACCCTGAAACAAATTTAAGTTCATTTATGACTATCACTTGATTGTTTGATTTTACACTTTTCATAAGGTAATCTAAGCAATTACAATCAAAACAGATTTGGAAATGTTTGGTGATTCATTTAGCTAAATGTGTACAGTGGTCAAAATTAAAGCATTAAAATGTTTGGAATGTTGTTGGATGATAAAAAAGACGATAAAAAGAATTAAAAGAAAGATAAAAATAATATTTTTTTATTAATGTAGTGTTGATTCTGGGCAAATTTGTATGAAGACGAAACGTTATTTTTCTGTATTTCTGTACTTTTTTTGTTACTATTTATTTATTTAAACTGATATGTGCCTTGCTTAATACTGCCATTATAAATGACAGCTTAATGCTAATTGTTTAAACAACCTCTTCTAAAATGTTTGATTTTGAAACTCTGATATCATGTTTTTATGTGTGAACTCTCTGACAGTGTGTTTCCTCTATGGAATATGTGATTGTTGTTATATATATATTATATTATAGGCTATATATATAAAATAATAAATCTGAAATAAATGTCAGTATTACATCAAAAATGAATGGAAACAAGTCTTTCGGGTGGAATTACATGAGTACTTTGGGTGTCTTGTTCATCATATTTATTTATTTTACAGAACATCAACATTATTTTGTCACGAGTCACCACAGCAATCAACTAACTGCTTACGTTTCTGTGGTAACTTGCACTGGGAGTCAAGCTGGCGAAAACCATTTTAGAACAGCAGCGAAAATGTAAAAGTAGGCTATATAAACTTTAATATAGGCTATCATTTTATTGAAACATTTTATTTCGAAACATTTCTGGCCGCGGGTACTTTCATTTTTGCCGCAGAGACCCTATTATGTCCTATAGGCCTAAATGTGTCATATTTTTGATAATCCGCACAGATTTCAGTTGACGATTTTGTTTAAAGTTATTAATAACGAAACATGAATGAATGAGAAAGAAAAGAGCAGGATATGCTTTATATTGAAAAGAAATATTAAAAGTGCGAAAGAGAACTGAATTGTAGGCTACTGACAGGATGCTGTGCGCGCGCTCCGAGCGCAACACGGACTAGCAAAGTAGCCTTGCATGGTCTCCGGTTGCGCGCCTAAACGGCCAAATAAACACAGAGATATATCAAAATGCCAAGTCGAGTATTCCCGTGAACACAGTAGATGTAAGTACTGTGTGCATTCTCTCTCTTACACACACGCACACAAAGAGGATTTATGTTCATCAGTTGGTAACTCAACCTCACAGTGAAAGCCCTGCACAATTAATTCTATATGGCAACTTATTTATTGTTTGCTGAATATATGTTTGTTTTTAGTTGTCTATGGACCTAATAATTACTACTGTTGAAATTGTATTGAAAAAAAGCACGTTTTTAATAATAATATTATAAATGAACCCCACCCCACGATATCATCGTCCATCGCGATGTTTTACTGTAAACATCGTCAACTGCCAATTTAGGGGACATCGCCCAACCCTAGCTCTTCCTCAACAAAATAGCCATGAATTAATGAACAGATTAGAAAAATCATTCTTAAATACAGTAAATCAGTGAGTCAGACTGTTGTCTCGTGCTGCTCTTTGCTGCCCTCTTTTGTTAGCCTATATTAAAATTGAACAACCAGTTATATCGTTTTCACTTTCATTCTTTTCAAAAATACAACAGAATAGGCTTGCAACACCTGTAACATGAAATCATATGTATTTTACAAAGAAATAACATTCTCAAAATCTTGTAATAGTTTTAATATAGCTAACGTCTGTGTTAACGGTTTTCAATCAATAAACTTAGCACTATGTTTATGCTTCTCGAAAACACCGATAAACACACTCACACACACACACACACACATATATAGCCATATAAAAGACGAGCAATGTTTGACATATTTTTGTCTAGGTTGCAGACTGCATCGGGTCTACTTACCGTTCCTGCTGGCTGTCTCTGTCTCTGTCAGAGCAAAAGTCCTTTCACTTTCATTGTTGCTCTGTATTGGGATAGGATTGGATGACAGAAAAGAAACACGATATCTATTTTTGCATTGACTTCATCAAAGAATATGAATAAAATGAATTAATAAAAAAAATGTCGATGCCTTTATTCTTTATACGAGAAAAGATTATTGTAAAGTTTTCCAATCTGCATCTTTCCCGCATTTTTTTGTTTTATACAAATATAGCCTACTGTATTCTGTTATGCACTGAATAAAGTGTTACATCTAAATGAACTGGCTTTATTCACATCAAAAATATTATGAACCAACCTATATTATATACATTTATTCATACCAGCAAAATTTGTTTTATAGGTTAAATCAGGTAAATCGCTCTTTAAGGTAACAATTGGTTACCACCCAGCCATAGCTTTCTATTACATACACCTAAAAAATAATCTTTAAAAAACGGCCAATGACTGTCAGCTACAGCTGCCAAACAAAAACCATAAAAATAAAGTATCCTAATTTAAATAAAGTGCAAAAAACTTTACAGAAATTTTCCTTAAATGTTATACAGAAAAACTGTAATTTTACAGCTATTTCCTGAATTATTATGCTCAGACACCTTAACTGTAAAAAAAAAAACATTAAAAAACAGTCAAATGACTGTCAGCAATGGCTGCCATTCAAAAAAATTTAAATGAATGTAAAATATCCTAATTTAAATAAGTGCAAAAGACTTTTACAGAAATCTTCATTAAACTTTTTAACAGAAACACAGTTATTTCACATATATTTCTTGAATTTTTACTAAAAAACATTTCTCTTGCAGTGAACTACATGCATGATTTACTGTGACTATATGTCACTGCATCAGCAACTGCACAGTTCTCTTAAATAAAGCAACATGCAGCATTTCATCAGTGTTTCTTTGCTCATCCTGGACTGAAGCACAGGCTCTACTCTTCAGCACAATGGTGACCCACAAAACAGACCATACAGAAACTCTTTAAATCCCAACAAAACATTAAACACTAACAGATCTCTCAAGATCTATGTATCTTCACTTATTACAATCCAGACTTTATTTCTTTCATACTAACAATCTTATTGAGAATTAACAGAGGTTTAGAAGTTGATGTTTTATTGAAAATAATAAAGTTTGATGTCACCATTTTGGTGATCAGTGTTTGCTTTAGTTGGGCTCTTGACCCTTTAGTTTTTCTTTGGTTGCTTTAACTGTGTGGCTCTGATATGTTTTTGTTATGGTAAGAATCCAAGAGAAACTCTTTGAAACTCTCAAAAAGGTGATCTAGGGCACTTTCAGTGATGATAGTCATCATGTAGTGCCCTGAGTCATTGATATCACTTGAAGCGTAATATTTGTTTAAGTCATTAAATATTAGTTGTTAATTTTGCATGCCAATACTGGTGCAGAAAAATAAATTTTATGAAGTCATTATACAGAAAGTGTTTTGACAGGATCATAGACTCACACAGACATCAAGAATCAGCGTATGATTCGCAACAAAGTTGACAATGAAAAAAAATTCTGATCAACGCTGAACTCGTCACAATACAAACTACTAAAGTCACAAAAAAGCTTTGTTGATTGTCACCATTGTTGAGATTCATATGTTGATTCTTCATGTCTCTAATCTTCTATACAAATAAACCAGCTCAAAACATTTTCTGTATAATATATAGGCCTATATATATATATATTTTTTTTACATTTCAGAATATCAGATTGTTATAATACTGATGTCACAATATTATAAGGGTGATGTGAAAGATTATGACGCATAAAATGATGATGCTCATATATTATGTAACCAATATATTCAGAGATTTGACTTCATATCAGTGAATCAGGTGATGACCATATTATGACTATAACATCACCAATAAGTGACCAACATCATTTGATGAAATTTTCTCCTGTATTTATTGCCATAACAAACGTGTATCAAAAACACAGTTAAAGTAGCCTGAGAAAAACTAATGTTATAAACCCAAGGGTCGTGAGCCCAACTAAAGAAAATACTGATCTCAATCATGGTGACATCAAATTTCTGTTAACTTTTTTACACTTTATTTAAATTAGCATATTTTACGTTCATTTTATGTTTTTTGTTTGGCAGCCATATAGCTGCCAGTCATTTGACCCTTTTTTTTACGATTTGTTTTACAATGAAGTTATATGATCAGGATAATTCAGGAAATACGTCTAAAATAACAGTGTTTTTCAGTTTATTTGATAGGATGTTTTACTTTAATGTTACAGGTTTTTTTTTTTTTTTTTTTGGCTGCCAGTCATTTGACTGTTTTATCATTTAACTGTTTTGTAACTGTTTAATTACAGATTATATTTGTAATTGTACATACATTTTTATGTAATTTAAGAAAACAGGAAAAACTCTGTATGAAAAATACAGTAGGCCTTGAATTACTGGAATTTGTCATTAATGTCACAATACCTAAAATAACAGCTGAATTTTTAATTTACAGATATTATTTGAAATTTTACAGAGTTTTGAGTACAATTTAAAATGAAGTAAAATGATTGTCAAAAAATCTGTTATTTTCTGTAAAATTATGATTTTTTTTTATTTATTTACCTGCATAGTTGTATAAGTTGTTAAACAATATTAATGTGTTATAGAAAAATTAAATCAGTCTTTATGTTTGATCAGCTTGCAGGAATCTTGTACAATGAACAAATCCTGAGGCCCTCTGATATGGGTTGTAAGTCTCTGCCTACGAATATAAAATATTTATAGGCTAAAAAAAAAAAAAAAAAAAAAAAAAAAATTTTGAGTTGATAAACCCCAAACCTGTCCAAGACCAATGGTGAAATAATACACTGGTGATTCTATAATTGCAGGTACAATTTGGTGTCCAAAGTCATTATTTTCTTTTTGCTTTTTTCAAATGGTTACATTTGTAATTATTTCAATAATTTGTAACTCATTGTCATGGATCACAAGATGTTACAGGCCATAACAATATAATATTTTCTGTAAAAAGTTTCTTGTATAGCTGAAAATCATGATTTCTTGTTGTCCGATTTAGTCAGTGTATTTTTTTTCCCATCATGTATATTATTGTGTAGGCATTTTCCTAATTATACAATATTAAATTGATTAAAAAAGAACTTTTATCTTATAAAAATGTGTGTTCATCAATTCTGTTACCATACTTTGCCTTTAAACTGGTGGAATTATCTCCCACAACATGTGTAAGATACAGGAAATTATGTCACTTTCCCTCACTGATGATCTGAAGCACTGAAAGGTATGTGTGCTCTCTCTCACAAAATATTTTAATCTAAAAAGTTCTTACACCAATTACGTCTTGTAAAACATCTAAATTGTTACCACAATATCAAAAGGAAAACAGAATTTATCCCTGATCACACAGTGAGTTGTTTAAAAGTCTTTTAATCATCATTTCATCATCATTTCATTAGTGCCATGTGCTCTCAGCATTTATGCTAATAAATGGAGTTTTTGGCTAAAAAGTTTACAATTGTTAATTATGTTACCATCAAATTTTGTTACCAAGGTAAAGGTGAAAGCCTAATTTGTCTGTAACAGAGTTGACAAACAATATTAAAAAGAAATCAGTTTTTTCACTAAAAGTAAAAAAGGAAGTAGGCTAACTTGTGATTGGCCAGCACTGAATTATTATTATTTGATATGTTTTAAATAAGACACTGGAAAGAATTTCTGTTAGTGAACAGTTTTTTCTTTAACTTTTTTGAAATGCAAAATGTATCTCCAATTATAGAATCACCCACATGTTAAAAATGTATGTAGAAAAGGAAAAGTAAGGATCCTTGAAGCAAGTCAGTTATTTTTCCCTTGTTAGTCTGCACTGCAGGCTTTGATCAGGTTATTTAAACATATTAACCTACTTTATAACCCTACTAGTTCTTCTAAGACTACAGGAATATGCATCCAAAAAATATATTTTCTGTTACGCTGTGGTTCAACAGACGAAAGAAAGGATACATTTCCAACAGTCAGTCTTTTATTAACAAAGGGAAACACTCTGGAGAACAATATATCAGGCAGCAGAACAGAAAACCACACTACTTATGAACAAAAACTGACAAACACAACTAAAAGAAAATGCTTGGATCAAGCAAGAGTCTTAGAACTTAATGAAAATCAGTATAAGAGTCCATGAACAGAACTGATTTGTGACAGTTCAGATTTCATATAATGTTTTATAGATTCGGAGACAATAAATAAGACTAACACATTCACAATTAAGACTCCTTTTATTTCCTAATTTACATATCCATGTCACTGTCAGGCACTGTGTAGTCTGTAGTAAGCGCACAATCACAAAGGATAGCAAAGGAGTCTTTAATAGTAAATTCTAGGAACACGAATCACAGGGAAGAAGCTCATATCTATGCTTAGCATAAACAGTACCGGACAATGAAACAAGGGAAAACTAGGGCTTAAATACAAGGGAGAGTAATCAACTGAACAGAAACAGGTGTGTATAACTAATTAACAACCAAGGAAACTAACTAGGGAACACAGGCAAACCAGAACAGGGAAAACAGAAAAATTCTTAAAGACATTAATCCCCTACAAAAAAACAGTAAACTGTTATGTTATAGTTTAAAGCCTCTTACAAGTACAATGAATTGGTAATTCAACTGTAGTAACACTGAACTTGTCGATTTAATGTTCATCTCCTGGATATAAAGCAATTATCTATTTGCATGCATCTAATCACAGAAGCTTAACACATTTTACAGCTTATTATAATTTAATTTTGTTAATGTGGCTATGATAATGAATAACAATATCTCCTGTCATTTAAGAAATCCATGGTTCCTGATTAAATTGATCTTTCTCTTCATCTGTTTGTGTTTAATGCCATCTTATCTGTGGGGAAAAAAAATGCAGAACTTGAATTCAGTAAATTGTTGCAAATGAAAAGGTGACCAGTTGACCCAAATTATCTCATCAGATACTCACCAGCCCTCAAATTTAATTCAGATTTATTAAGCATCTTTTTCCTCATCTTAATCACTCATTTTTTCTTCTATTTTAAGAGAAAAAGAAGTACATAGACAATAATATGAACGAACAGGTCTATATTAAATAGATATATTGGGATAGTGCATCCCAAATAAAAATTCAGTCATCCTCTACTCATGCTTGTTGAGAGTTACTCACAGAGTACCACCGAATAAGACAAGGAATGGAAATCGAGATGATGATGATGATGATGATACTATAACCATTGATACGATTCCATTGTTTCTAAAGGGAAAACAGCATATATTATTATTATTAAATAAAATGTTTTGAACATTCAGAACATACAATAATAACGTGAAAATTAAGGGTTCATGCTGATATTGTCTGGAACTTCCTCTTTCTACAGTAGACATTGCTCAAGCAAGTCTGGGGGAAAAGGTGTTCTCTGAACTCTGTATTTTACTGTAGTTACTGTTCTGCCCACATTTCTCCTACATTATAATTAATTATTATTATGATTGCATAATTAGTTTTAACAAATTAATTAATTAAAAATAAACTCAAAGAGGTGTACCTGAGGCTTAAAAAGATGAACAATTTTAGTCAGCGCCTCTTCATTCCTGTTGCATTTCAACAAACCCGAATATTCATGAAACAGACAGTCCACAGTGAGTGTATTCTCCCTGGTCACATATCTGCTGCTGTCTGGTATGATCTTCTCTGGGTCAAATGTGTGATGGAGCACTATGAAAATAGCTTGTTTGGAGACTGTTTCAAAAAAGGCACAATAAGACGGTCAAAATGTGTGCATAGTATTTCTACTTCTCTACAATTTCTACAAGTATAAGTACTTGACTGGTGCTTAATCTTAAAGTTACCTGAAAAAGAATTAAGTTCTTTCAATGCAGCATCAATGTCAGTTCCTGTCCGTGAAGAAATGGTGCAGAAAACCAGAATAACATCAGAGTCACCCACATGGTGCACCTCCTTCAAACCAGGTCTTTGTTGAAGAAGATCATCTAAAATCATCTCCTTTAAATTGCATGACTTGCCCATCTCAATTATGAAGTAGTTTTTTCCTTTAAAATGAAGAACAGATTTTGTTAGTTTCCAATCTTAGCAAAGAGTCTTTTTTGTGATTGTTTATAACACTAATTAGAAAGAATAGGGCCAGATTTACTAACAGCTTGCGCCAGCACAAACCCTATTCTGGAATTGTGCTCTAATGATAATATGCCTTGTTTAGTAAATCTGGCCCATAGAATCTTAAGATGTGACTTAAGCCGGGTTCACACTGAATGACTTTGGCAGATTTCTGTGACCCAGGCCAAAATCTGAAGTCTTTGATTGCTAGCAAAGTCATTTAAGTCAGCAGCCATCTTTGAAACGCCTCTCAGACAACTATTTCAGTCATGAAAGTGCAGCTCATCTCTTTGAATGGGGAAACATCAAATTCTCCAAAGCTGTTCACCAAGTTTACAATTAAATTTCATATTTGTAATCACCAATTAAATCTGACAAAGACTCATAAATATAGGTTCTTACGTTAAAATAGCGTTAAAAAGCTTATTTTTCAGGGCAGACCAGCCTGCATGTGCAGTCCTAAGCCTGTGTCTCAGAACATTCACTGTTTATTTAGCAACCAGAGCTTCTAACGGCAGCAGCAGTGACGCGATGACTTTACCAATTGGCGATAGACTCTTTTATTTAGCTGTGACTTATATTGTGCATTGCACTTTCTCCCATAATTTGAGTGCACCATCTTTCTACATATAAAGTCTTTGTTGCTAGTTTTACATGTTTGCCAACAGATGATTAATGACTGTTGCGATCAAAGATTTCCTACGAAATTCTGTTAGAAGTTTTGAGACAAAGTCCTGTAGTATGACTTCTACGACAACCATCAAATTAAATCTTTTTTCTTTTTTCTTTTCAAGACAAGCCATAATCAAAATGAACGCTATAGAGATTGATTTTGTTTGCTAGCCCCCATTTCAATCCTGCATGTAATGCAGTTCACATTCACAGAACGAGTCACGGATTGATAATGTAAAACTCCATTCGAGTCTTATTGCGTGTGTCCGTTTTTTAACGCGTCTTGACTAGCATACAGTCTGACATTAATGACATCTGAGATCCTACAGTGTGACATGGCTTACAGCGAGGATCATGTTCATACAGCCTGACAAGCCACAGTCGTATTGGACTATTGTAAATCGTACAGTGTGCACCGGCTTTAGACCACCAAACTTAAGTAATTTACAGTTTTTCTCAGTCGCTTTGGTACATTTCTCAGATCACAACTCTAGTCACTTGTGCACATTATAAAAGCATTTTCTCATTCTTTTTATACTGGTTCTCTGTTGAAAAGTCTTACCCACTAAAACATCAGCATTAGTCATAAAATGCTAAATGGTTGAACCAGTTCATTGGTCAAGCGTATTTTCTATATATTTCTATTAGCAATTTTGTCAATGTGTCCTGAATAACTAGGTCTTGATCTTAGGTGAAACTTGAACAAGGGAAATGTGGCTGATAAAACATTCCAAAAGATTCTTTCTGAGCTGCATTGCAAGGGAAAATATCCATTGTTATGTGGAACAGAATCTGTGGCCCAACAGATCGGGACGAGAGTAATTTGTTGACAGACCAACTATAAAAGAGTAAATGTGAATCCTGTCCAATCTCTTGCAATCAATAACCCAGATACAGATGTGTAACATACTGTTAAAATTGATATACGCCATACAGATAAAATGCAGCCTTTGTCATGATTTGATAAATGTACCAAAGCAACTGAGAAAATGTTTTAATAATCCAAAATCTTACCTTCAATGATTGCATCCTGACAAACTACTTGGACCATTTTCTCTCTTCTCCTTCTTTGTGTTACACAATCAGTCTTTTGTACTTCTTATCTGAGTGTTGTTTAGTCTCACCCTGAAACAAATTTAAGTTAATTTATGACTATCACTTGATTGTTTGATTTGACACTTTTCATAAGGTAATCTAAGCAATTACAATCAAAACAGATTTGGAAATGTTTGGTGATTCATTTAGCTAAATGTGTACAGTGATCAAAATTAAATCAAAGCATTAAAATGTTTGGAATGTTGTTGGATGATAAAAAGACTATTAAAAGAATTAAAAGAAAGATCAAAATAATATTTTTTTTATTAATGTAGTGTTGATTCTGGGCAAATTTGTATGAAGATTGTATGACTTTATTTTTCTGTATTTCTGTACTTTTTTTGTTACTATTTATTTATTTAAACTGATATGTGCCTTGCTTAATACTGCCATTATAAATGACAGCTTAATGCTAATTGTTTAAACAACCTCTTCTAAAATGTTTGATTTTGAAACTCTGATATCATGTTTTTATGTGTGAATGTTCCCAAACTCTCTGACAGTGTGTTTTCTCTATGGAATATGTGATTGTTGTTATATATATATATATATATATATATATATATATAATAAAAAAGGAAAATCTGAAATAAATGTCAGTATTACATAAAAAATGAATGGAAACAAGTCTTTCGGGTGGAATTACATAAATACTTTGGGTGTCTTGTTCATCATATTTATTTATTTTACAGAACATCATGGTCATTAGCAACACAGCGCATGAGTGTGAATCACATGATATCCGCCTTTGATCTTATAGGTGTCTGGTCTACTATGAGAAGAGCACTTATTTCACCACCTATACGTTTGTCTAAATTTCAGGCGAGGCGCATCTAAAATGAGCCTTTTGAGAGGCTGTTCACTGCAGTGTTAATGGGTGGAGCTTGAAGTCCAGCTCCCCCTAACTGGACATCTAGAAGGTCCAACCACACACTAACTCTACCCATAACCCTATCCTAAACATAACTAGGTCAAGGTTACTCGAAAGCAATTAAACATTCAAATGTCAGTGTCATCGTTTTGTCTCAAGATGCACACCGATAATGTTTTATTTTTTTCTATTGAAATTGAACAACCAGTTTTTCACTTTCATTCTTTTCAAAAATACAACTGAATAGGCTTGCAACACCTGTAACATGAAATCATATGTATTTTACAAAGAAATAACATTCTCAAAATCTTGTAATTCCAGTTTTAGGGTAGAGTGGGGGAAAACGCCCCCCTTAAGGAAAATGTGACATTACAGTGAAACAAAACATAAATGTGACTAGAATTGCCATCCCGGTTTTGAGTGACTATGGCAGGAGTTATTCACCAAATATTAAAATTGCTCAGCCTTCATAATTAATTAGCATTTTGACTGAAAATATTTTTGTACAAAGGGGGCGTTTTGCCCCAGCGGTGGGGTAAAACGCCCCCCAAGGTGGGGTAAAATGCCCCCTTTCTTACAAACCAGTTTGCTTGATAGATCAACAGCAAAATTAACAGAAAATAGTTTTTAATCTCTGAAAGTAAAAGGCAAGTAATGTATAAACATGTATATATATTAATATTTATTTCAGCAATGTCCAAAATAGCCAAAATTAACTACCTTCCATCAGTGAGCTAACTTTGCTAGCAAGCTAGCTAGTTAATGTTCACTTGAGGTAATTTTTTTATGTTTTGTTCAAATATTTTGATTTTACCACCTAGTTATACTGCATTAAGTGTAAAACAAAGGATTTGATAGACAGAAATATTTTATTATAGTAATTATGATAGAGAGAAACTATGCTCCCAGGGGGGGGGGCGTTTTACCCCTCAGCGTAGGGGGCGTTTTACCCCACAAGCTATGACTTTTTTTTAAAATGTTTATTTTTTTTAATATAATTATATTCCTTATAAATAACATATGATCTCAAACTACAGACTTCACTATTCATCTATCATACATCACTGTGATATCATGCAGAACAATATTCTCTTAAACACTTGTTTACTAATATCTGAAAATTATAGCATTTACCATGTAATCCTCTTCTCTTCAAATATGTTGCTGGTGTCAGCTTCTCCATAGAGATTTGTATATCCCCGTTATCAACGTAGTGCATAGCAACAGTAAAAACCTATATTGACTACTTTTAGTGGTTATTTTGGGAAAAACAGGTGGGGGGCGTTTTACCCCAGGGGGGCGTTTTCCCCCACTCTACCCTACTCGTTAACCGTTTTCAAAGCTTTCAGCTCTCAATAGTTTTAATAGCCTATAGCCTATAGCCTATAACGTCTGTGTTAACGGTTTTCAATAATTAAACTTAGCACTATGTTTATGCTTCTCGAAAACACCGATAAACACACTCTCAAACACACACACACACATATATAGCCACATAAAAGACGAGCAATGTTTGTCATATTTTTGTCTAGGTTGCAGACTGCATCGGGTCTACTTACCGTTCCTGCTGGCTGTCTCTGTCTCTGTCAGAGCAAAAGTCCTTTCACTTTCATTGTTGCTCTGTATTGGGATTGGATGACAGAAAAGAAAAGTCAAGATGGCTGCACGATATCTATTTTTGGCATTGAGTTCATCAAAGAATATGAATAAAATTAATTAATAAAATATTTTAAAAAAGAATAAGTCATTCTTTATTGTTTATACGAGAAAACTTTTCTCAGAAAAGATTATTGTAAAGTTTTCCAATCTGCATCTTTCCCGGGGAGAAGACATTTGAAAATGTAACATGTAGGCCTACATATGACAGTTTATTCACATCTTGTTAATGTTTTATACGAATATAGCCTACTGTATTCTGTAACTGTTATGCACTAAAAAAAAAGTGGTAAGCTTAGTTACATCTAAATTAACTGGCTTTATTCACATCAAAAATATTATGAACCAACCTATATTACATACATTCATTCATACCAACAAAATTTGTTTTATAGGTTAAATCAGGTAGAAATCGCTCTTTAAGGTAACAATTGGTTACCACCCAGCCATAGCTTTCTATTACATACACCTAAAAAAGAATCTTTAAAAAACGGTCAATGACTGTCAGCTACAGCTGCCAAACAAAAAAACGTAAAAATAAAGTATCCTAATTTAAATAAAGTGCAAAAAACTTTACAGAAATTTTCCTTAAATGTTATACAGAAAAACACTGTCATTTTACAGCTATTTCTATTTATGATCAAACACCTTCACTGTAAAAAAAAAACATAAAAAAAACAGTCAAATGACTGTCAGCAATGGCTGCCATACAAAAACTTCAAAATGAATGTAAAATATCATAATTTAAATAAGTGCAAAAGACTTTTACATAAATCTTCATTAAACTTTTTAACAGAAACACAGTTATTTCACATATATTTCTTGAATTTTTACTAAAAAACATTTCTCTTGCAGTGAACTACATGCATGATTTACTGTGACTATATGTCACTGCATCAGCAACTGCACAGTTCTCTTAAATAAAGCAACATGCAGCATTTCATCAGTGTTTCTTTGCTCATCCTGGACTGAAGCACAGGCTCTACTCTTCAGCACAATGGTGACCCACAAAACAGACCATACAGAAACTCTTTAAATCCCAACAAAACATTAAACACTAACAGATCTCTCAAGATCTATGTATCTTCACTTATTACAATCCAGACTTTATTTCTTTCATACTAACAATCTTATTGAGAATTAACAGAGGTTTAGAAGTTGATGTTTTATTGAAAATAATAAAGTTTGATGTCACCATTTTGGTGATCAGTGTTTGCTTTATTTGGGCTCTTGACCCTTTAGTTTTCTCTGGCTGCTTTAACTGTGTGTCTCTGATATATTTTTGTTATGGTAAGAATCCAATAGAAACTCTTTGAAACTCTCAAAAAGATGATCTTGGGCACTTTCAGTGATGATAGTCATCATGTAGTGGCCTGAGTCATTGATATCACTTGAAGTTTAATATCTGTTAAGTCATTAAATATTAGTTGTTAATTTTGCATGCCAATACTGGTGCAGAAAATCCTGCAGTGCTGTGAAACTCAGATAGATTTTATGAAGTCATTATACAGAAAGTGTTTTGACAGGATCATAGACTCACACAGACATCAAGAATCAGCGTATGATTCGCAACAATGTTGACAATGAAAAAAAAATCTGATCAAAGCTGAACTCGTCACAATACAAACTACTAAAGTCACAAAAAAGCTTTGTTGATTGTCACCATTGTTGAGATTCATATGTTGATTCTTCATGTCTTTAATCGTCTGTAAAAATATACCAGCTCAAAAAATTTTCTGCATAATATATATATGAAGAGTTCAGATGCAAAAGCCTCTAAATGCCATCTGAAATTTTCTTATAGAATGATCATTTTTATCAAGCTCGTATATTTAAATTCAATAATTTCACTTAAATGGCAATGAAGATTACCTATTAATTGTCATTTAAGTGAAATTACTGAACTTAAACATACAAGCTTGATAAAAATGATCATTCTATAAGAAAATTTCAGATGGCATTTAGAGGCTTTTGCATCTGAACTCTTCATATATATATATATATATAGCCTATATTTCATTTCATTTCAGAATATCATATTGTTATAATACTGATGCCACAATATTATAAGGGTGATGTGAAAGATTATGACGCATAAAACTAAAGTCTCTCATATATTATGTAACCAATATATTCAGAGATTTGACTTCATATCAGTGAATCAGGTGATGACCATATTATGACTATAACATCACCAATAAGTGACCAACATCATTTGATGACATTTTCTCCTGTATTTATTGCCATAACAAACGTGTATCAAAAACACAATTAAAGTAGCCTGAGAAAAGCTAATGTTAAAAACCCAAGGGTCGTGAGCCCAACTAAAGAAAATATTGATCTCAATCATGGTGACATCAAATTTCTGTTAACTTTTTTGCACTTTATTTAAATTAGCATATTTTACGTTCATTTTATGTTTTTTGTTTGGCAGCCATATAGCTGCCAGTCATTTGACCCTTTTTTTATGATTTGTTTTACAATGAAGTTATATGATCAGGATAATTCAGGAAATACGTCTAAAATAACAGTGTTTTTCAGTTTATTTGATAGGATGTTTTACTTTAATGTTACAGGTTTTGTTTTTTTTTGGCTGCCAGTCATTTGACTGTTTAATCATTTAACTGTTTTGTAACTGTTTAATTACAGATTATATTTGTAATTTTACATACATTTTTATGTAATTTAAGAAAACAGGAAAAATTCTGTATGAAAAATACAGTAAATTTTCTGTATAAAAAATGTGAATTACTGGAATTTGTCATTAATGTCACAATACCTAAAATAACAGCTGAATTTTTAATTTATAGATATTATTTGTAATTTTACAGAGTTTTTTTTTATTTTTTTTATTTACCTTCATAGTTGTATAAGTTGTTAAACAATATTAATGTGTTATAGAAAAATTAAATCAGTCTTTATGTTTGATCAGCTTGCAGGAATCTTGTACAATGAACAAATCCTGAGGCCCTCTGATATGGGTTGTAAGTCTCTGCCTACGAATATAAAATATTTGCAGGATAAAAAAAAGAAAAACCCCAAACCTGTCCAAGACCAATGGTGAAATAATACATTGGTGATTCTATAATTGCAGGTACAATTTGGTGTCCAAAGTCATTATTTGCTTTTTGCTTTTTTCAAATGGTTACATTTGTAATTATTTCAATAATTAGTTACTCATTGTCATGGATCATAAGATGTTACAGGCCATAACAATATAATATTTTCTGTAAAAAGTTTCTTGTATAGCTGAAAATCATGATTTCTTGTTGTCCGATTTAGTCAGTGTATTTTTTCCCATCATGTATATCATTGTGTAGGCATTTTCCTAATTATACAATTGATTAATTTTCACATTGCAGTTGAACCATTACTGTGTTTGTGGATATCTGCTCAATATGTATAATATGGTAACCATAATATATCATATTTTGGAGCGCACTCTGCGTTTGAATGTATCATATTTTGGAGCACACTCTGCGTTTGAATGTATCATATTTTGGAGCGCACTCTGCATTTGAATGTATCATATTTTGGAGCACGCTCTGCGTTTGAATGTATCATATTTTGGAGCGAGCTCTGTGTTTGAATATTACATATTTTGGAGCACGCTCTGTGTTTGAATGTATCATATTTTGGAATGTTTCATATTTTGGAGCACACTGTGCGTCATGTTTTTATATTGTAATTAATATATTTTTCTCTAGCGTAGTTGTTACTGAAATCTTTTGGAAGATTTAATTTATTGTTATTATTATTTTATGCAGCACTGCATGTAGCCTATGCCTACAAGGCACAACAAACCTGGTGTTCATTATATATTGTTAGAAACATTTGTGTGTGTGTGTGTGTGTGTGTGTGTGTATTCTGTGAATTTTGGAAAGAAATTTTAACCAGAAAAATCTAAAATCTATTCCCAAAATCGTGCAGCCCTATAGTTTCTCTTGATATCGTACTCGATTACTAATGTAACCTCGGTTCTCTCTAGAGAGGGAACGAGTACTGCGTAATAGCTTATGCTAGGGGAAAACTCTTTTCCACGAGATATTGAAGCCAAAAATGATCCTTAATTTTGTAATATTGTAAAACGCGTTGCGGCAGCATGCAGACATGGGCGAGACGGCTCGCGCGCCCATTGGCTGCTCTGCGGCAACTGCACCAGCCTATCGAGAGAGACCCCTCGTGACGTCAGATCCAATGAGGACGCTTCGTGCCCACTGCGTCACGTCCCGCCGAAACGGGCAGGGCCTTGGGCTATAAATATAGCCTAGGGAGGCTGGTCTAGCTGGTTTTTCATCGCTGAAGCGAACCAGAGCGTGATGCATGCACGGCAAGATATGCAGTACTCGTTCCCTCTCTAGAGAGAACCGAGGTTACGTTAGTAACTGAGTACGTTCTCTTACGAGAGGTTCTTTCATACTGCGTAATAGCTTACACTAGGGGAAAACAGTGTAAAACGCAGTGCGTGCTGAGATTCAACACTAAGGTCCCAAGGGCAGGTGCCCTCAGGCCCGTCGCGACAAGACAGGCAAACCAAGCAATTGCTTGGGGCCCCGAGCTGGCCTGGGGCCCCAAGACAACGACTGGTTAAGAATAAAATGCAATGACAAACTGTGTGAGCGCCCCTTTGATAGTCAATGCAGTAAAGTGCAATGACACTGTTATCGGGATCCCCCTCAAGGGGGCCCCCCTCAGTAGCCGCTGACAGCAGCCAGCCAATCACGTGATCTCTGCTGCCGGCAAAATACAAAAACTCCTCGGCAGTCATCATGAAGCGGAATTATGCTTCAGGAAGCCAGAAAATAATGAAGAGAAAGGAAGAGGAGGATAAGAAAAAACAAGATAGTGGTAAGTAGGGGTGTAACGATATACGTATTCGTATTGAACCGTTCGGTACGAGGCTTTCGGTTCGGTGTTCGGTACGCGTTTTCAAACTGATCGGTTCGTTGGATCATTTTTCCTGCCCACCAAAATTTCGTTATTTCAAATGTAGGCGCGTTGCGCGTGGCAAGCGCGCTCATAATGTAGAGACGCCGGCGCGACCACAACATTGCCCAACATCAAATGGCAAATGTAATGTAAGCGGGAACGAAAATGAGCTACTCGTTATTATTGTGTGGTTGACGGACCGTTGTTTATCAGTTTGGACCATAGACTGTAAAAAATAGGTTTGGACCAGTGCAGCGCGAGCCGATCGTGATCATGCGACACTGTTACTACACAGCTCTAATAAGAGATCCAGTAAAGAAAGCATTTGAATTCGCCACTGAAGTAATAACATCGCTGCGAGATCTAGTGAGAAACATTCACATAGTTTGGCAGGAATAGTAGGCTATAATGCCTTCAAGTAACATTACTTCGGTTTTATTTTGACATTATGAATACAATGCAAATGTTAATCTTAACTAAAATAAACATTTGTTTATAACTACTACAATACATAAATACAATTACATAAAAAATTTTCCAAGGAGCTGTTTTGTTTTATATGCTCCTAAGAAGAGTCAATTATAGCTCCAGAATTGCTCAAAGTAAAAATAAATCATATTTTATGATGCTAGTTTTAATTTAAAAAAGAAGAAAAATAAATAAATCAAGGAAATTGGCATTTCTTTCTTTTTGCTGTATCGAAAACATACCAAACCGTAACACATGAGTATCGTATTGAACCGAACCGTGAATTTTGTTACACCCCTAGTGGTAAGTGATAAATTACACTGGATAAAATAGCTCCACTTGTCTTGTACAAATGGTGTAATTTTTCAGCAGGTAGGCTAGAAAAAATATGTTTATGTTAGCTACCTGCCTGACGGCAAATGCTGCTTGTAACAAACAGTTAGTGCAACTTTTTTTTTCGAACGGACGGAATATGGTTACATATTATATTATGTTTTTTTTGGGGGGGGGGGGGGGGGGCCTCCATGTCCATTTTGCTTGGGGCCCCCAAATTCCTTCAAACGGCCCTGGGTGCCCTGGGCTCATACAGTGCATAATCATAAGGGATTCACAGAGAATCGGGAAGAGGGGCTAGAATAGCATCATTCCTGTAGAATATAGTGCTCTATTAAGAGCAGATTATATCAAGTGTTCCACACAGCCAGGGCGAACTCGGCCTGGACTGATAAGTATTAGGGGACTTACACACTGCCCACAGAGGTATATAGTCGATCAGCGATCGATGCTCTAGCAGTTTTAGCATCCTGAGCCGATAGCATCAGGCAGACAATATTGAATTATTAAACCGAGAGCAGCTTAGCCTGCAAAGCGGGAACCTCTAGGTTGTAAAACCTTATAAATGTAGACGGGGAGGCCCAGCCTGCCGCCATACAGATATCTTGTAAGGCAATCCCACTAGACCAAGCCCACGACGCGGCCATGCCTCTCGTGGAGTGTGCTTTGACACCTAACGGGCATTGCAGGCCCTTAGATGTATAAGCTAGCGCTATAGCATCAACTATCCACCTGTATAGACTCTGTTTTGATGCAGCTAGTCCCTTAGAACGTCCGCTGAACAAAACAAAGAGCTGCTCCGTCTGTCTAAAAACAGATGAGCGAGACACATAGGCTCTTAACGCCCTGACTGGGCAAAGGAAGCCAGCGTCCCCTTCCTCTTCAGAGACCGGCAGGGCCGACAGGGAAATCACCTGTGCCCTAAACGGTGTGTTGAGGGATTTAGGAACATACCCGTGCCTTGGTTTGAGTATGACTCTTGAGTCATTAGGCCCAAACTCCATACACGTCGCGCTCACTGAGAGCGCTTGTAAGTCCCCTCTGCGCTTTACTGAAGCGAGAGCCAGAAGAAACACTGTCTTGAAAGATAAGTGCTTTAGGTCTATTGACTGAAATGGCTCAAATGGGGCGCCTTTCATGGCTTCCAGAACCGTGGAAAGGTCCCAAATGGGAACTGAGGGAGGTCTGGGAGGATTCAGCCTCTTAGCTCCTCTAAGGAAGCGAATGACCAGATCGTTCCTTCCCAGTGACTGGCCAAGCGCTGGTTCAGCGAACGCTGCTATGGCCGCCACGTAAACTCTGAGCGTGGATGGGGCCCTGCCCTTATCCAGCAGCTCTTGTAGAAAGAAAAGAACCTCCAACACCCCACAGTCTGAGGGTGATATGTCACGAACTGTACACCAGCTAGAGAACACAGACCATTTCGAAGAATAGAGCCGCCTAGTAGACGGGGCTCTAGCCTGCGTGATCGTGTTTAATACTCCCGCTGGGAGGTTAGCGGGTACCCGTTGATGGCCCACGCATGTAGGGACCAAAGCTCCGGGCGAGGATGCCAGATCGAGCCGTTGGCCTGCGAGAGGAGATCCCTCCTCACTGGTATCGGCCATGGGGCGGTACTCGTCAGCTGCATCAGAACTGGGAACCAGGCTTGGTTCGTCCAGAATGGGGCCACGAGTAGCACTGAGCATCCGTTTTCCCTGATCCGCTCTAATACCTGGGGTAAGAGCGTGACGGGGGGGAAACGCATAGAGCGGGCAGCGGGGCCAGACGTGGGCCAGCGCATCCCTGCTCTTGGAGAAAAACTCCGGACAGTGAGCGTTTTCTTGAGACGCAAACAGGTCTACCTCCGCTCTGCCGAATGTTTTCCACAGCAGTTGGACTGTCTGCGGATGTAAAGACCATTCTCCTGCCGGAACATTGTTCCTGGACAGTCTGTCTGGTCCTACATTCAAATGACCTGGTTCGTGCGCTGCTCTCAGCGAGCGCAGATTGTGCTGAGCCCAGATCAGGAGGCGTTCCGTCAGCCTGTGAAGGGTTCTGGATCTGATGCCTCCTTGGTGATTTATATAAGCCACCACCGACATGCTGTCCGAACGGACCAGGACGTGGTGTCCTTTTATCTGGGGACAAAAGCACCTCAGCGCGTTGTCGACTGCCACCATTTCCAGGCAGTTTATGTGTAGAAGCTTTTCCCGTTCTGACCACTGGCCGAAGAACGGTCTGCCCTCGAGCAGCGCTCCCCATCCCGAGGTTGAGGCGTCAGTTGACACCACCTTCACACTCGAGGAAGTCCCCAAGTTCACATCCGACCGGTACCAATCGGTCGCTGTCCAAGGTTTCAGAGCTGAGATGCATTTCTGATCGACCTTGAGGCGTAAGAGACCGGAGGTCCACGCTCGGCGCGGTACACGCGCTTTTAGCCAGAACTGCAGCGGGCGCATGCAAAGCAAACCCAGCTGAAGGACTGGAGATGCTGAAGCTGTCATGATCCTGGTTCTTCCTTTACTTTGTCTCCCCCCTCTGGTCACACACACACTCACACACACACACACATACACACACACACACACATTTACGCTCTCACACCCCTGATTACTTCATTGGTCATTACGCACACACATCGCCTTCTTCCCAGGTGTTCTCTTTCATTACTTATTATCCTCATCATCTGTTACACACCAGTCATCACTTTCCCTAATTATCTTCTCTTTTTCTAGCCTTGTTTTCCCCTGTCTCTTTGCCAGATTATTTCAGAAGCTATGCGTACGAATTCTCTGCCAAACATCCTGCCGTGTCGAAATCCTGTCCTGTTTTATCTGTTCTGTGCACGTAAGAGGATTGTTCTACCACTGTGAATTGCTACTAAGCTATACTTGTTACAGAGTACCTGTGACTGCGCTCGTTGCTTTCTGATCTGATCACCTGGAGGTCCCGGAGTCGGCTGGCTTTCTCACGGTACCCCCTACCACCAGAGACGCTCCGCTGCTTTGACGGAGGAATTGAGTTTAAGTTCCCGGCTTCACTTTACCGGAAGATTTTCGTTGTTTATTATAAAATGCTGAAAGTTTCTGTTCTTACCTCTGGACATTCTGACTCTGTTAATTAAAAGACTGCTTTGCTGCATCTCGCTCTTGGGTCATCTTTCTCTCCACACTTAATAGAATAATCTGGCCAAGAATGGACCCAGCGAGCAGCAACCCCTTTCAGGCAGCGGTCGAACTCCAAGGCGCGATGCTGGGCCGACATCAGGAGGAGCTCTCTGCTGCTAGACAGGCTGTCGAGTCCCTGTCTTCTCAGGTGTCGGACCTCTCTTCTCGAGTACTTCATCTGCGTCCTGAAGCACCTGCCGCCCAGGATCATCGTGAGTTGCCTGAGCCGCGGATAAACAATCCTCCATGTTACTCCGGTGAGCCCACTCAATGTCGCGCCTTCCTGACACAATGTGAAGTTGTCTTCTCTCTCCAGCCCTCGACCTACGCTACTGATCGTGCTCGAGTCGCCTTTGTCATTTCTCTCCTGGCCGGAAGAGCCCGTGAATGGGGAGCTGCTAACTGGGAGATCGACGCGGACTGTGTGTTTAATTTTTCCCAGTTTAAGGCAGAGATGATCCGAGTTTTTGATCGCTCGGCTTATGGAGAAGAGGCTTCACGATTACTGTCTACTCTTCGCCAGGGAAGGCGCTCTGCAGCGGACTTCTCAGTCGAATTCCGCACTTTAGCTACCACCAGTGGCTGGAATGAGCCAGCCTTGGTGGCCCGCTTCCTGGAGGGACTCTCTCCGGAACTCAAGGACGAGATCTACGCTCGGGAGGTACCTGCTCGCCTCGACTCGCTCATCGACCTGGCGATCCGTATAGAGAAGCGCTTTGAGTTACGTCACCGCGCGCGCCGCCAGGATTCATCTCTGCTGTCTGCTCCGCCTGTCGTTTCTACTTCGCCCTCTGCTGGTTCGGAGCCGGAGGCGATGCAGCTCGGTGGATTACGCATCTCTGCAAAGGAACGAGAGCGCAGAATTACCAATCGTCTGTGCATGTACTGTGCCGCGCCTAACCATTTCGTCAGCGCTTGTCCAGTAAAAGCCAGGGCTCGCCAGTGAACGGAGGGCTACTGGCGAGCGCATACTCCAAGGACTCTCCATCTGGATCATGTACTTCTCTTCCTATCTCTATCCACTGGCCTGACACTTCAGTCTTTTGTTCTGCCCTTATAGACTCTGGTGCTGAAGGAAATTTCCTCGACGAGACGTGGGCGCTAGAACAAGGTATTCCCCTCATAGACTTAAGAGACTCCACCCCCCTGTTTGCCTTAGATGGAAGTTCGCTTCCTAGGATTCAAAGGAAGACCATCCCTCTCTCTCTCACTGTCTCGGGGAACCATAAAGAGACTATTTCTTTTTTAATTTTCTCTTCCCCTTTTAGTCCGGTGGTTTTAGGACACCCCTGGCTGGTCAAACATAATCCCCTTATCAATTGGTCTAATAATTCGATTTTATCATGGAAATTGTCTTGTCATGTTGATTGTTTAACCTCTGCTATTCCTCCTGTCTCTTCTGTCTCTTCTTCACAGGTCGAGCCAGGTGATTTGTCTGGAGTCCCGGAGGAATATCTCGATCTGCGGGAGGTTTTCAGTCGGTCCCGGGCAACCTCTCTTCCTCCTCATCGGCCGTACGACTGTAGCATTGATCTCCTCCCGGGTACCACTCCTCCGCGCGGCAGACTCTATTCCTTGTCAGCCCCAGAACGCGAAGCACTCGAGAATTATCTTTCAGAATCGTTAAATGCGGGTACTATTGTCCCGTCCTCGTCTCCAGCCGGTGCTGGTTTTTTCTTTGTTAAAAAGAAAGACGGTTCTTTGCGTCCCTGCATAGACTATCGAGGGCTGAATGACATCACTGTAAAGAATCGCTATCCCTTACCATTGATGTCATCTGCCTTTGAGTTATTGCAGGGAGCAAAGATTTTTACCAAGCTCGATCTCCGTAACGCCTACCATCTCGTGCGCATCAAGGAGGGTGACGAGTGGAAGACCGCGTTTAATACGCCACTCGGTCACTTTGAATATCGGGTTCTTCCGTTCGGCCTGGTCAACGCTCCTGCCGTGTTTCAAGCCCTCGTAAACGATGTCCTTCGGGATATGCTTAATATTTTCGTCTTCGTCTATCTCGACGACATACTGATCTTTTCTCCCTCTCTCCAAGTGCACGTGCAACACGTTCGACGAGTCCTCCAGCGCTTACTGGAGAATCGACTCTTTGTTAAAGCAGAGAAGTGCTCGTTTCACGTCTCTTCAGTTTCATTTCTAGGTTCGGTCATTTCTGCTGAGGGAGTCAGTATGGATCCCAACAAGGTACGGGCGGTTACCGATTGGCCCGTCCCCGAGTCTCGTGTCGCGCTCCAACGATTTCTTGGTTTCGCAAATTTTTACCGTCGCTTTATACGCAACTTCAGCCAGGTGGCCGCTCCTCTCACCGCCTTGACTTCTATTAACTCTAGATTCGACTGGTCCGATTCCGCTCAACGCTCTTTCGATCGTCTTAAGACTCTTTTCACTACGGCTCCCATTTTACTCACTCCGGACATTTCGAGACAATTTATCGTCGAGGTCGACGCCTCGGAGGTGGGGGTCGGGGCTGTCCTGTCTCAGCGCTCACCTTCTGATGAGAAGGTACACCCCTGTGCCTTCTTTTCTCACCGCCTCACTCCCGCGGAGCGCAATTATGACGTCGGTAACCGCGAACTACTCGCCATTCGTTTGGCTCTCGGTGAGTGGCGTCAATGGTTGGAGGGAGCTCCGGTTCCGTTCATTGTTTGGACGGATCATAGAAATTTAGAATACATTCGTTCTGCTAAGAGATTAAACGCTCGTCAGGCCCGCTGGGCTCTATTTTTTACACGTTTCAATTTCACCATCTCGTTTCGCCCCGGGTCTAAGAATGTTAAGCCTGACGCTCTTTCTCGCCTCTTTGATTCATCAACTCCCGCCACTACCCAGGAGGAGATCATTCCCTCTGCCTGTGTGGTGGGCGCGGCAGTTTGGGGAATAGAGAGGTTGGTCAAACGTTCACTAACCCGTGTCGCTGTCCCGCGCTCCTGTCCTAAGCATCGTCTGTTTGTTCCCGTCCCTGCGCGCTTGGCTGTCCTCCAATGGGGACATTCCTCTAAATTGTCTGCCCATCCCGGCGTGCGGGGCACTCTTGCCATGATCCGCCAACGCTTTTGGTGGCCTACTTTGGTCCGTGACGCGCGGCGTTTTATCGCTTCCTGTGTGGTTTGTGCCCAGACTAAGTCCGGTAACTCGCCTCCAGCCGGTCTTCTTCGTCCGTTACCGGTCCCTTCGCGCCCGTGGTCCCATATAGGACTCGATTTTATCACCGGCCTCCCTCTTTCCGCGGGAAACACGGTCATCCTAACAGTCGTTGATCGTTTTTCTAAGTCCGCTCACTTTATTCCGCTCTCCAAGCTTCCCTCCGCAAAGGAGACGGCTCAGATCATGGTTGATCACGTTTTTAGATTGCACGGTCTGCCCACTGATATCGTCTCTGATAGGGGACCACAGTTTGCCTCACAATTCTGGAGGGAGTTTTGTCGTCTCATTGGAGCCTCCGCTAGCCTTTCGTCCGGGTTTCACCCACAGACTAACGGTCAGGCCGAACGGGCCAATCAGATTGTCGTCCGCATTCTCCGCAGTCTGGCTCTTCGTAATCCTTCGTCATGGTCAGAGCAGCTCGCCTGGGCTGAATACGCACATAACTCGCTCCCCTCGTCAGCCACGGGTCTCTCTCCTTTTTCCTGCTGCCTGGGTTATCAACCCCCGTTATTTCCCTCGCAGGATTCGGAATCTAATGTCCCGTCCGTTCAGGCGTTTATCGATCGCTGCAAGCGCACTTGGAGAACGGTGAGATCAGCTCTTTGTCGCTCGAGGAGACGCATGAGCACCACTGCCAACAAGCGTCGCGTAAAAGGCCCCCGCTACGTTCGCGGCCAGAAGGTTTGGCTTTCTTCGTCTAATTTGCCACTCCACTCTGAATCTCGTAAGTTGGTCCCTCGTTTCATCGGACCATTTCGCATTTGTAAGATCATTAGTCCTGTCGTAGTCAAGCTGTCGCTTCCACCTAATCTTCGTCGCGTACACCCCGTTTTCCATGTCTCTTGCATTAAACCGTCGATTCGTGCGCCCTCACGCCCCTCTATTCCTCCTATTCGTGTCGAGGGGTCTCCTGTGTACAAGGTCCGTCGACTCTTGGACATGCGTCGCCGAGGTCGTGGTCATCAGTTCTTAGTGGACTGGGAGGGGTACGGTCCGGAGGAGAGGAGTTGGGTGTCTGCCCGGGACATCCTGGACCCTTCGCTGGTCGATGATTTTCTTCGGTCTCGTCAGTCCCCTTCCTCGGGAGCGCCAGGAGGCGCTCGTTGAGGGAGGGGTACTGTCATGATCCTGGTTCTTCCTTTACTTTGTCTCCCCCCTCTGGTCACACACACACTCACACACACACACACATACACACACACACACACATTTACGCTCTCACACCCCTGATTACTTCATTGGTCATTACGCACACACATCGCCTTCTTCCCAGGTGTTCTCTTTCATTACTTATTATCCTCATCATCTGTTACACACCAGTCATCACTTTCCCTAATTATCTTCTCTTTTTCTAGCCTTGTTTTCCCCTGTCTCTTTGCCAGATTATTTCAGAAGCTATGCGTACGAATTCTCTGCCAAACATCCTGCCGTGTCGAAATCCTGTCCTGTTTTATCTGTTCTGTGCACGTAAGAGGATTGTTCTACCACTGTGAATTGCTACTAAGCTATACTTGTTACAGAGTACCTGTGACTGCGCTCGTTGCTTTCTGATCTGATCACCTGGAGGTCCCGGAGTCGGCTGGCTTTCTCACGGTACCCCCTACCACCAGAGACGCTCCGCTGCTTTGACGGAGGAATTGAGTTTAAGTTCCCGGCTTCACTTTACCGGAAGATTTTCGTTGTTTATTATAATATGCTGAAAGTTTCTGTTCTTACCTCTGGACATTCTGACTCTGTTAATTAAAAGACTGCTTTGCTGCATCTCGCTCTTGGGTCATCTTTCTCTCCACACTTAACAGAAGCCATGAGACCCAGCATCTTCTGAAACTTTTTGAGCGGGATATTACTCGATCACCTCGAGAATCTAGGTCTCAAAGTCAATTGGGCGAAGAGTTCGCTGTCTCCCAGTCAGAAAATATATTTTCTGGGTACAGAACTGGACTCGCTGTCTATGACGGCACAACTGTCGCCACAGCGCAGACTGAGTATTCACAATGTAGTTCTACTTTGACATTCTTTGTTGCCTGTTAGTCACTAGCAAAATATTTATTTAACTATACAAATAGTATATAACTATACAAACTGTCAACTATAATTCAACATTTGCGGAGGTGCGCGCGCGGCAAAAAATGACGTCATTGTAACAGCGCGCGCGCCTCCGCATCCGAAGATGCACGACTTTCAGCCGAATCTGCCCTTGCAGACGGATATTAGTACATCTCATCACACCGGCACCCAGTTTGTGCGTCTAAATCAGTTGTATGGTCTGGTTTTCAGTCTAAAACAGTTGCGTCAAGTATAAATGCCTCGTCTGTTTGGGGAGGTGCGCGCGCAGTCAGCGGAGGCTCGCGCTGCGGTGCCAGGCGAAAGTATAAACAAGGCTTAAGTCAGCGGTTGTTTTACAGACATTGATTATATGTAAACTATAGGCTATTTGATTGGACAGATATACCCCTTTCCCTCCCCAAGACACCATTTACTACACACAATAGGCTCACACATGGTGCATTTTAAATTAATAAATAATAATGAATAAAAATATTGTTTGTTTTTTTTCTCTGATTTTGAAAACTCTTCGCGCTCAACTTAAAATGCTTCCAAGACCGACTTGTCGATCGCGATCGACGGGTTGGTGACTCCTGCTTTAGATGGTAGCGCCGTCTTAGCACGCCGTCCAGCAGAGGGCGGGCAAAGATGGGCAGCTACAGCTTCCTCCATGGGGGGGAGAGAATGGTACTCCTTGTTTTTAGCACCGTCGACTACGGAGAATGCTGCTGACACGGAAGTACGCATTCTGGCTGAAAAGGGGGCGCTCCAGGACTTAGCGACTTCTTCATGAAGCTCAGGAAGAAAAGGCGCTGGTCTCGAAGGCGGCGAAGCACGGTGCCCTTGTAGAAAACAGCCGTCCAGTCGGTTGTGTGCAGGCTCCTGGGGCATCGACCACTCAAGGCCGAGGCTCGCGACGGCCTGCCCGAGCAGACGCATGAGCTCTGCTTCAATGTTGGCTCTTTTCCCAGAGGGCCGGTGAGAAGAAGGTGCGAGATCCGCAGAGCTCGACCAATCCTCACTGCCCGACGCTAGGAGAGAGCAACTGTCGTCCTCCACACACACGGCTTCCTCGTAGTCTCCTATGGCGGAAGCGGCAGCAGACAGCGGCCACCGTCGCTGAGTGGAGCTCGGCATGAGCCACAGGATGTACGAGGCATCTTGAAAAAGACGCTTGGCTCTTTTAGATAGGGAGTGTGTAACAGCAGAGCAGAGAAAGGATATAGACGCCGGAAAGAGTGAGCAGGAACGGCGACTGAAGGCGGCGAGTTGTCGACCAGCGGCTTCAGGTGCAAAGGCTCGTCCCGCAGAAGGCTTATCAGACGGCGCGGCTTCTTCCTCTCGGGATCCAGCAATGCGTGAGCTTCGCTTGAAGAGATGTAAAAACAGCTAGACCAGCCTCCCAAGGCTATATTTATAGGCCAAGGCCCCGCCCGTTTCGGCGGGATGTGACACAGTGAGCGCGAAGCGTCCTCATTGGATCTGACGTCACGAGGGGTCTCTCTCGATAGGCTGGTGCAGTTGCCGCAGAGCAGCCAATGGGCGCGCGAGCCGTCTCGCCCATGTCTGCATGCTGCCGCAACGTGTTTTACAATAGTACAAAATTAAGGATAATTTTTGGCTTCAATATCTCGTGGAAAAGAGTTTTGGTCACAGGTTCTATTTATTTTTATTTTTTTTAACAGGGCCCAGATGCAATTGAGTCCTGCTGACTTCAACATTCACATGAGTCTCTTTACATGAACATGGTAAAGTGAAAATCAAACACCTTGGAAATGAAAGGTATGTACAATGTTTTTAGGAATGGCACAAAGGTCTCTGTCTTTGGATCATTGTTTTCAATAGTGTGCTTTTTTGTCATTTGTTGTGTATCTTTGGATTATGTTGTGTTGTAAATAAATCCAAACAATCAAAAAGCCATTCTTTTTTAAATCTGCTCATTCTTTGTGCAAGGTTGCTCAGAATGACAGGGCCTGATAGCTCCTAACAGGGCCATTAGGGGAGGGGCTTTGTCT
This sequence comes from Rutilus rutilus, assembly GCF_951802725.1. Lineage (NCBI taxonomy): Eukaryota > Metazoa > Chordata > Actinopteri > Cypriniformes > Leuciscidae > Rutilus > Rutilus rutilus. The sequence goes on from NC_140221.1 coordinate 24,419,482, forward strand.
TTCTCAGGTGTGAAAACCATACATATTAATGATGTGTTTACACCTGCTCGCATAAAGCATTCTCACACAAAACACGTCTTACAAATTTTAAATCAATATATTGTCTTATCTGAATGAGCAGTCAGGGGGATTTTCACATAGTTTTGAAACAAATATTCTAGGCTACGTGATACAATTTTCAAAAGTCTTGTGAAGAAATAATCAGTGTGGGTTTCATGGCCTTATTTCAGTGACAATTGTTTTTTGGTATTTTCACAAACCATGCATAAATGTCATTATCTCAAAACTACAAACTTTTACATACATGCTACTGACATATTATTGTAGCAGAGTTTGCGCTGAATACAGTGTAATCAGACTTTAGCCGTGAAAATGTCACAAGTAACAGAAATAAGCACAAATGTCAGAGCTGTCAGAACACCTCCAGGGCCAGAAAACAGCTCAGACCCCAGAGGGTTAATAAATTCCACTAGGAACACGAATCACAGGGAAGAAGCTCATAACCATGCTTAGCATAAACAGTACCGGACAATGAAACAAGGGAAAACTATAGGGAACAGAACTCAGGAAAAGCAGAACAGGGAAGAAAATGAAAACACAATTAAACTAAACAGACAATCACATTTGTGTTTTTTTTTGTTTTTTTTTTTTTTTTTTTACTTTCCATCCCTGTGTCCTATTTTTCTGCAATCCAGAAAGGCAGCACAGCTGTTTGAGCTGTGCCCTTTACTGTACAGGCGTGAATTTGAATTTCATGAAGCCTAAGGCTTATTCATTTCACTTTTGGTAGTAAGTGAAAGTAACTTTCCCCAACACTGCTGATTTGCAGCAAAGAGACATTTACTCTGAAAAAAGAGTCTCTGCAAAGAGACTCTGTTGCATTGCTGAAATTGAATTTTGCTTCAGTATAACACATTTTAATGCAAATTCCTCTTTCCTATAACTAACCTATACATTTATGATAAAAAAAAATTCGTTTGTTCATGCTTTTCAGAAATGCTGAATAAATAGTTCTGTTTCCCTTTTGAGGGCACTGCTATACAGACATTATCCAGTCAGCAATCCCCTATAATAACTGGGCAGCTATTAAGTTAAACCTTGAATGTAAGGCCTCTAAATGATGCCTGTCTTTCTTAAATAGAATACCTTTTTTTTTTTTTTATTAGAAAATACCAAAATATTGTAAATTAATAAAGGTAGCCACTATACAATATTCTTCTTGCTTTTTAGAGTACAGGGTCTAGAACAAGGGTATACACAAAAATTGTAAATTTGAGCCAAAAAAAAGTGACTGCACCTAAAATTACAGTTTAAGGAACTCAAATTGTAATTTATGTAGAAATAGACCTTTTATTTATTTGTAATATGATGTAAAATCGTTTCAGTTTTGATTTCTTGTAAATGCTCTGCTGTGATCAACCCAATCTCCAAAGATCATTGCATAACTGTCTTGGAGTTGTAAGGTCATGTAATAACATGCAAACATAAAGCAGATGTGATTAGTAACTCTAAAGTTTCTTCTATAAAGCCCAGGTGCATTTTTACAGTAGGCTACTGTTGTTTACATATTTCTGTGGCCCTCATATTTCTGGACTTGTTCCAGCAAAAAGAAGCAAAGTTTTTCACCTGTTACATAATAAAATTGATTTTAATTGGTGGTGGTGGGGGGGGGGCACTACAGTTCTTTCCCTTTTTCATGTGTAATTTTTTTCTGGAAATCGTAAGGGGTGGTGTGGCGCAATGGATAAGACACATGCCTTTGGTGTGAGAGACCCGGGTTCGAATCCACTGTGAGACACCAATGTGTCCCTGAGCAAGACACTTAACCCCTAGTTGCTCCAGAGGCGTGCGACCTCTGACATATATAGCAATTGTAAGTCGCTTTGGATAAAAGCGTCAGCTAAATGAATAAATGTAAATGTAAAATGTAAATAACCACTATAAACAGATATGTACTTTATCTAGCACATGTGTAGGTTTTATAATAAGGTGATGCTACTGTGTACTGTTTCAATGAATGTGTCCTTTAAAACCAAACTGTCAGTTTATCGGGCATGTTTGTGCCTGAAAGATTCAGCTAACTTGTTTCCTCGCCAATGACCTCATAGCAAAGTTTGAAGGTACTGTATTCATTCATAATAATTTCCTCAAAAGAAAAAGTTGGAAAAAATTGACCACCAGTTGAACTTTTAGAGGTAGTTTTTTTCCCTCAGCTCAACTGTCACAGAATCACACGCAGAGGATTGTGGGATATCATAGGCAATAAAGAATCTATGTTGCCTTAACGAACAGATGCAACTGCTACCTTAAGAGTGATTTAACTTAGTTTTGATGGTATGTATAGAAGTTGTTTCAGTGATGTTAAAAAATGTATTTTTTAAGAATTTTTTTTTTTTTAGAATGTGACGCAATCATTGGGTTTGGTTTCTCGTCTTAATTCCTTCCTCCATTTTCTGCCTGCGGAGACAGAATTTTTCAGCTTTCGGACACATCATTAGGGTAGAGTGGGGGAAAACGCCCCCCTGGGGTAACCCCACCTGTTTTTCCCAAAATAACCACTAAAAGTGTTCAAGATACATTTTTACTGTTGCTATGCACTACGTTGATAACGGGGATATACAAATCTCTATGGAGAAGCTGACACCAGCGACATATTTGAAGAGAAGAGGATTACATGGCAAATGCTATAATTTTCAGATATTTGTAAACAAGTGTTTAAGAGAATATTGTTCTGCAGGATATCACAGTGATGTATGATAGATGAATAGTGAAGTCTGAAGTTTGAGATCATATGCTATTTATAAGTAATATAATTATATTTAAAAAAAAAAGTTTTTTTTTTTTTTTAAAGTCATAGCTTCAGGGGTAAAAACCCCTGAGGGGTATAACGCTGAGGGGTAAAACGCCCCCCTGGGGGCATAGTTTCTCTCTATCATAATTACTATAATAAAATATTTCTGTCTATCAAATCCTTTGTTTTACACTTAATGCAGTATAACTAGGTGGTAAAATCTAAATATTTGAACAAAACATGAAAAAATTACCTCAAGTGGGCATTATGGCCCGTCGCGACAAGACAGGCAAACCAAGCAATTGCTTGGGGCCCCGAGCTGGCCTGGGGCCCCAAGACAACGACTGGTTAAGAATAAAATGCAATGACAAACTGTGTGAGCGCCCCTTTGATAGTCAATGCAGTAAAGTGCAATGACACTGTTATCGGGATCCCCCTCAAGGGGGCCCCCCTCAGTAGTCGCTGACAGCAGCCAGCCAATCACGTGATCTCTGCTGCCGGCAAAATACAAAAACTCCTCGGCAGTCATCATGAAGCGGAATTATGCTTCAGGAAGCCAGAAAATAATGAAGAGAAAGGAAGAGGAGGATAAGAAAAAACAAGATAGTGGTAAGTAGGGGTGTAACGATATACGTATTCGTATTGAACCGTTCGGTACGAGGCTTTCGGTTCGGTGTTCGGTACGCGTTTTCAAACTGATCGGTTCGTTGGATCATTTTTCCTGCCGACCAAAATTTCGTTATTTCAAATGTAGGCGCGTTGCGCGTGGCAAGCGCGCTCATAATGTAGAGACGCCGGCGCGACCACAACATTGCCCAACATCAAATGGCAAATGTAATGTAAGCGGGAACGAAAATGAGCTACTCGTTATTATTGTGTGGTTGACGGACCGTTGTTTATCAGTTTGGACCATAGACTGTAAAAAATAGGTTTGGACCAGTGCAGCGCGAGCCGATCGTGATCATGCGACACTGTTACTACACAGCTCTAATAAGAGATCCAGTAAAGAAAGCATTTGAATTCGCCACTGAAGTAATAACATCGCTGCGAGATCTAGTGAGAAACATTCACATAGTTTGGCAGGAATAGTAGGCTATAATGCCTTCAAGTAACATTACTTCGGTTTTATTTTGACATTATGAATACAATGCAAATGTTAATCTTAACTAAAATAAACATTTGTTTATAACTACTACAATACATAAATACAATTACATAAAAAATTTTCCAAGGAGCTGTTTTGTTTTATATGCTCCTAAGAAGAGTCAATTATAGCTCCAGAATTGCTCAAAGTAAAAATAAATCATATTTTATGATGCTAGTTTTAATTTAAAAAAGAAGAAAAATAAATAAATCAAGGAAATTGGCATTTCTTTCTTTTTGCTGTATCGAAAACATACCAAACCGTAACACATGAGTATCGTATTGAACCGAACCGTGAATTTTGTTACACCCCTAGTGGTAAGTGATAAATTACACTGGATAAAATAGCTCCACTTGTCTTGTACAAATGGTGTAATTTTTCAGCAGGTAGGCTAGAAAAAATATGTTTATGTTAGCTACCTGCCTGACGGCAAATGCTGCTTGTAACAAACAGTTAGTGCAACTTTTTTTTTCGAACGGACGGAATATGGTTACATATTATATTATGTTTTTTTTGGGGGGGGGGGGGGGGGGCCTCCATGTCCATTTTGCTTGGGGCCCCCAAATTCCTTCAAACGGCCCTGGGCATTAACTAGCTAGCTTGCTAGCAAAGTTAGCTCACTGATGGAAGGTAGTTAAATTTGGCTATTTTGGACATTGCTGAAATAAATATTAATATATAGGCCTATACATGTTGATACATTACTTGCCTTTTACTTTTAGAGATTAAAAACTATTGTCTGTTAATTTTACTGTTGATCTATGAAGCAAACTGGTTGGTAAGAAAAGGGGCATTTTACCTCACCTTGGGGGGCGTTTTACCCCACCGCTGGGGCAAACCGCCCCCTTTGTACAAAAATATTTTTCAGTGAAAATACTAATTAATTATGAACGCTGAGCAATTTTAATATTTGGTGAATAACTCCTGCCATAGTCACTCAAAACCGGGATGGCAATTCTAGTCACATTTATGTTGTTTCACTGTAATGTCACATTTTCCTTAAGGGGGGCGTTTTCCCCCACTCTACCTATATTTTGTTTTTAGTCACAGTTCTGTTTTCTCAATGTACAGACTTCCTCTTTAGGTCTGGAAGGAGTATCAGGACCGAAATTCATCCGCTATCAGGACCTTTGATATACCTCTGATATTTCTCTGTTCAACCAAATCTATTTAATCAAATCTCTGACTTTTTAACAAATATTATAGTCCTAAAAATTTGATTATATAAATAAATGTTACATATATAGAGATAAAGAAGAACAATCAATATTTGATTATAAATCTAAACATAATTATTCATTACTTTCTGAAGGTCGCTTGTGGAGTAAACAGTGTTTCTTTCTTCTAATGTGTGGCACTGTCATACTCTTTATGGCTCTGGTAATCCCAGTCTCTGTCTCACAGGTCCATTGATTATAAGCTTTATTGTCTACAATAAACAAAGCTGCAGGCCGAGATTTGGTTTGTGATTATAATCATGCGAAAATTAGTCATTAAAAAAAAAAAGCAGGTGTAAATAGGAAATACATGTGCCAGAATAAATTGAAAAAAGTGGTAATCTAAAAATGGTGACATCTAAATTAAGTGGTTTAATTCAAGTCAAAAATACTATTTGACATCACTGAACCATTAATTCATTTTAATTATTTTTTTATGTTTTATATCAGGTAGAAGTAGTTCTAGCAATTGCAGGTTAGCCTACAACTTTTTACAGTGTACTTTTGTGCTTAGTGTTATCTATCGTTTCAACCTCAGTTTTTCTTCACAGTGAAACACTGTAAACTGTGATTTAAATACAGTAAACTGGCTGAGGTAGGGAATGAAGTGGCCAAATAAACACTTTAATGGAACACTAATCTAAGCTAAGAGGAATTCTAGGTGGACACTTAAACATCCGGAGTCTGATGCCAAAGTTGGATCAAGTTCATATTCTTTTGACTGAATCAAATTTAGATTACATTTGTTTGAGTGAAACATGGCTTCAAGGTAATATCCCTACAAACATGGTAGATATCCCTGGCTATGTCTGTTTTAGAAAAGACAGATCATCTGGTAAGGGTGGTGGGGTGTTGATCTATATTAAAGAAACTATAAATGTATAAGAGTTGATCTAAATACAAAAATTGAACACAAGGGCAAAGAGCCTTTTCTGTTGAGGGCTCCAAACTCTGGAACCTGTTGCCAAATGAGTTTAAGCCAATACTTGAAATAAAGTCCTTTACATTGACGGTAAAGCGGTGGTTTAAAATAAACCAGAACTGCACGCATATTTAAATGAAATCATTTTTGTATGTAAAAGTGTAATGTAATGTAAAAGGTTTTTTTATGCTAGAGTTGAAAGCTCCATTCTAATATGTATAATTTAGGTAGGTATTTGAATGTCTATAAGTGACATATTGTGGTAGTTTTATTCTATGAGTAGTAGTTTTATTTTTTGTTTTTCTTTTTTATTTTGTTTAGAAAAGCCTTTCTAGGGACCAGAGATGCAAATTAGCTTTTGCTATACTCTCTATGTGCAATACATATTTTCCAGTTTTGACTGGGATCATGTTTTTTTGTACTGTCCCTATACAAATAAACTTATAAATAAAATAAAATAAAATAATATAATATTGCAGCTTTCGCAAGAGCGCTATTGTTCCCAATATAATCAACATGACAGTAGTAGTCTTCGATTGTGAGTGTGATGGATACAACAGTGCAATAAGCAAGTGTCATAGTTATGGACTTTCATATATACAAATTATGTAAATAAACCATAATATTCTTTTATATTCTGTTTTGTTTCCCTTAGTTCCTTTTTCTCTGCTCCGTTTAGTTTTGGTTTCCTTGGCTACTTATTATCTCCTTGTTTGCTAGGGTTACGTATAATTATCACCTATCAGTCATTATGTTTGTCTTGTATTTTAACTCCCTGTTATGTCCCTTGTCGGTTCTCGCATGTTAAGTTGGTTTGCGATTTATCCTACATTTCTCTCTGTTCCTGAGTGTTATGAAGATTAAATAAATACTATTCTGAATTCCTATTCCGTCTCATCTTGCATGTCGTGTATTTTTACATTAAAGTGCGTATTTTGCATAAAAGCCAATAAAGGCAGTTATTTGTACAGACTCTCTGTCAGCTTTAAATAGTTTATTAAGTGGCCAGTCAACAAGACAAGAATTAATAAATGAGATACTTATAAATCTACAGAATATTGGTTTAGTCTTGAGGGTGCATATGTGGGGGTACAAGGAAATGAAATAGTCCACTGAGTAAAGCAGAAATAATAGGAAAAATGAAAGAACACATTAATAAAAAGTGGCAAGAAACAGCTGTTTATTTAGGCTAGGAGGTTTTTTGAACAATGACATGCAACATTAGCACATTTGAAAATGACATTTGACTGTTTGTGCCTCAACTATTCAATCACAAAACACTTGAGTCCATGCATACTTAGAATCACATCTCACATAGACATAAGCATCATCATATAACCAGTTACCTGCTAATTTATATTCAAAATTTAATTATCTTCATGCTGTCTACTATACATGCAGTTTTGGTGATATTCTGTTTATAGGATAATTTGATATATGATTATAGACCGTGTTAATTAGCACTGGATGAATTAACAACAAAGCTGTTAACTTAAAAATATCCAATAAGCGCCAAAAGGATAATGAGGAAAACAAGGAAAACAAGAGCAATAAGCCAACGAGGGTAACGAGCGAAACGAAGGAATCTTTGCATTAAGTCTCCATCAGTGATTAGTCTGCCATTTTCAGCACTCTGGTCTCTGGATAGATTTCGATTTCCACCATCTTCTGCAAGAGTGAAAGACAGCTTATATAAAATATAATACCATAGGTTTTTGTTTTATTCCTTCACATTCCTTCATTTATTTTTATAACTATAATTAATTAGGATATTGCATGGTAAGAGCAGAGCCGGACAGTAACGGAGTACATTTACTTGAGTACAGTACTTAAGTACAATTTTGAGGGATCTGTACTTTACTCGAGTATCATTTTTGGGGAGTACTCATGACTTTACTCAAGTACATTTGAGAGGCAAATATTGTACTCTTTACTCTTTACTCCGCTACATTTCTATCCATAACCGTGAGTAGGCTACCCGTTACTACTTCAAAAAAAAAAAAAAAAAGGAAAAAAGAAAAATCTCGGAAACCCTCAATTTGTTGTTTCCCTCTCAAACGTGATTGGATTGTGCAGACGCCACTGATTGGGACAGCCTATCAGCAATCACCTTCAGCACTTTCCGCCAAAGTCAACTCCATGGTCAGATTTAGATAAGAGACGAAACCATGGACGAAACAAGGGATGCAGGTCCATCCCGGGAAAGTGCCAACCCGTGGCCCCACCTCGCCAGACTATTTCAATTTTCTGAACAAGTTAATGATAGTTTTCGCTTCAAGTGTTTGCTGTGTTTACCAATGTAAGCACTGTGGCAGTAGTAATGCAATATTTAGAAAATGTACTCTTGATACTCAAGTACTTTTAAAAACAAGTACTTCAGTACTTTTACTTAAGTAGACATCTGACTTAGTAGTAGTACTTTTACTTGTATTCAAGTCAAATTTAGCAAGGGGTATCTGTACTTTTACTCAAGTAATGAAGCTGTGTACTCTGTCCGCCTCTGGGTAAGAGTGAACATTTTACTGAAGAATGAAGAATGTAAAGCTTGGAATACTTACTACTCAAGAAATAATATGAAGTCAGATTCTGGAAGGGAAATTAATATATGAATATATTTGTGTTAACTACAATAAAACACACATTCATCTTTCACTTTGGACCCTTTTCACACATTTGCTGGTTTCAGAAGCGGAAGTTGTCATGAATGGGTAAACTTCTATACAGCAAATATGATCATTGCATTCCTGCTGTTGCAATAGCAAAAGAAAAGAAAAATACACGATAGCTTTTCCACAAGTTTCTAAATGAGAAAAATATATAAAGAGATTGATTACAACAGTCAGAAGAGAAAAAGGTGTCAAATTTAGCCTACCTTCCCTCCCTGTATTTATGTTGTATTTATTTTTTATAAAAAAAAAAGTATAGTGTTACAAATGTACATTTAAAAAAATGGAAATATAAAAACTTTGCTAGATTTTTATGTTAACAACTGGAAACACATCATCGCAGTTTGAGAAAAGTGTCCATGGTGATCAACATGCCTACCTTTGAATTGAGGTACTGTGCAGCTTCAGCAATTGCATTGTCATTCTTCTGACATCTCAGTAATTCGTTATCAAAACTCAGACAGTCCACTGCAAATACGTCATGTCTCTTTATAGCATTGTTGCTGTCTGGGATAATTTTCTCAGGGTCAAACGTAGAATGGAGTATCACCATGATGACTGGCTTGAACTGACCTGTAGGGCAGTTAAAAGTGGATTGTTAATTGGATCATTAAAAAAAAAACGAAATCGGTTAAGTTTAATTAATTATGTTTTTTATTATTAATCTGGGTTCACACTTGTAACTTGATCAATGTACTTCATTGCAGCGTCAATGTCAGTTCCAGCACGAGAAACAATGGTGCAGAAAAACAGTATGAATTCACATCGCTCAAGGTAATAGACCTCCTTCAGACCAGATACTTTATTACGAAGACTTCTCTTGAATTCATCTTCAACAGAATCCATTGTCTGTCCTGGGTCCAAAAAAAGAGGGGGAAGATAAAACAGTTGAAGAACAGAATACAATTTAGAATATTCAGCTTTTTAACTAGTGACATCTTAGCCTTTCATTAACACAAACTTTCATTAAAATGTTATTTTATGAATCAATTAATTATCCTTCAATCCTTATGCAGCCTCGTTTTCATTCCTGTTGAAAAATAGTCTAAATATGAAATGTCAGCATTTTTAATGCATTTATGGTCAACAAATTACATTATTGGCAGTTTATTGTATGGATCTACTGCATGTTTTCAAATGGATGATTTTTTTTTTAGGACTCTGGCCCGCCTATCTATAAATTATGAAAAAAAAATATATATGTTTTTGCTCTCTCGTTTTAATTGCTGTGTAGTTACCTCTCTCTGAAAATCTTGTTCTAATTTTTAGGTAGCAGGAACAAGGAAGCAGCACTGGAATGTGGTCACAAATGTTCTATAAATAGAACCTATTATAGTGGGATTTTTTTTTTTTAAGTGCTATTAGAGGAGACGAATGTTGGAGACCTAACGAGAGCTAAAAACCTGACCAATATATATATATATATATATATATATATATATATATTATATACACACTGTTAGACCTTACCGGGTTTTTTTACAGTAAAATACTGGCAACACTGTTGCCAGTATATACTGTTAATTATACAGTGCTTTACTGTAATCTACAGTATGTTACTGTAAAAATGCACTAAATTAAAACTCAAGTTAACTAATTACACTTGCAGAAACCGACTGTCTTAAATTGACCAACTGTAATTTAAATGTATTAACTAAAATTTATAATGCACAAATAATGTGAGCAAAGTATTACTATGAACTTCTTTCATTTGAGACCACAAAAAAACTTGAGTAAATAAAGAGATTTCCACTGGACCAGCAACTACACAGTCATTGCCTTTTAAATAAAGCAACATGCAGCATATCATCAATGTTTGTAGATCTTCTCCTGGACTGAAGCACAGCCTCTAATCTTCAGCACAACGGTGACCCAAAAAACTAAATTTTACAGTAAACTACTGGCAACAGTGTTGCTAGTATAAACCTGTTTTATAACTTACAGTTTATTACTGTTAAAAAAACATTTCGTGGGGTTTTTATCTTACACTGTTAACCCTTTCAACACCACAGGAAAATCAGCACTACAAAGAGTAAAAGTAACATTGAGACAGTGTTGCAGTGAGATAATTAAGGGATGTAAGTGATTGATGAGCATTAGTGATGAACACTTGATGTTAACAAGCAGAATCACTGAAGGAAAGAGAAACACACGAACAGAAAATAGAGAAACACAAGACCTACAACTGACTTCCAGCCATTACACATCATTACACTTATTATTAACCAGTATGACTTTATTTCTGTCATACATCTACAGAAGTTGTTATTGAGATGTTTAATTGAAAATGTTTGGTTTGAAGTTACCATTATAGAAATCAGTGTTTGCTTTAGTTGGGATGCTGATGCTAAAACATTAGTGTTTCTTTCGCTGCTTGAGCTGTGTTTACAAGTCACACTTGTGCACACACACAGTTTATGAATGATTGCGGTTATAATGATTATGATGACAAAATCATCATATTGCCTGTTCATTCACTAAGGAATTCATTCTCACTCAGTCAGAGTTTAATCTTCAATCAAAAGTGTTACATCAGCACCACTGTGAAACCACAGCAATAAATTACAGTGACTCATTTTTTAACACATCATTCATAACCAAAAATAACAGAGCTATATAATACATATATTATAATATATAATATCTTATAGAAACACAGATATATCACAATTTAGCATATGAATCTCAACAATGGTGGCAATTTTTTTTATTATTCATGCAGCAGTGCATGCTGGGAGTTTTATATTATCCTGGAACCCAGCATGCATTGCGACATGAAACTTTTGATTGTCACCATTGTTGAGATTCATGTGCTGATTGTTGATGTCTGAGTCAAGTAGGAGCTCATAAATGTTTTAAAGCACTATACGATAACGATATTTTTCAGAAGACCTGATTACAATAATGTTGATATCATGTTGTAGACTCACAGATACATGCAAAATATGAAATACCCATTAATTCAAAGAATATACACAGAAAAGATCAGAGAATCAGAAATGTCCAGGATAATTGTGACATCATCCCAAAATCCCCAAAACATCTGATCAAGTTCCTCTTGACTTTTTCTTGCCAGAACAAATGTGTTTTATAAACTCACTGTTACAGCAGTCAGAGAAAGATGAATGGTAAGAAGTCAAGGGACAAGAGACCAACTAAAGCAAATACTGATCTCCATCATGGTGACAACAAACTTTATTATTAACTAAATCTCTGTTAATTCTCAACAAGAACTTTTGTACATGTATGAAAGAAATAATAGTAAACTGGTTTGTAAACGGGAAGTCAGTTGTAGTTCTTGTGTTTCTCTTTTTTCTGTTCTTGTTTCTCTGTCCTTCAGTGATTCTGCTTATCAGGTGTTCATCAGTGTCTCAATTCACTCACTTCTTTTCATTTACTCTGTCAAGTGGACTATATTAGTGAACTAATGTAGGGAATAGTGAATGAGGGTATAGGGTGTGATTGGGAAAACACTCTGAGCGTCGACTTTGAGAGCTGTTAATTCACAGTATATTCCTGTAATCTATTTTTGTTTTCTACGGTACATTACTGTTTTAATGGAAAATGGTATGATATTGTCAGAATTTGGCCTTTTTTTTACAGCAAGGGTTAACAGTGTACAGTACTGTGCAAAAGTCTTAGGCATGTTTCAGTTTCTTCATGTTATCACAGACGGACTCGATGATGGTGAGATCAGATCATCTTGGCTGTTGTCAGATTCCTTGTGCATACAGAAATCTCACTGGATTATTACAATTAATGGCAAAAAGAATGTTTGGAAATGTAAACTGATATTTCCTACTGACACACTACAGCAAAAGATATAAATAACTGACTTAAAACCATTTTTGGGGGGGACGGGGGCTGGGGGATATTAACATGCCTAAGACTTTTGCACAGTACTGTATATATATATATATATATATATATATATATATATATATATATATATATATATATATATATATATATATATATATATATATGCTTAATCTTTTGTATTTTTTAGCTTGGAAGTCTTTTTATCTTTCATGCTAGATTCCCATGAAGGATCTGGATCTTGGCGAGCTGCCCTCCTTCTGCTTCCTATCCCACTGAAAATTAACTGGGATGATCTCGTGGTTGTACTGTAAAATGCATCCCCTGACCAAGTGTGTAAGGTATATTAATAAAATGAATTAATAACAAATAAGTAGGTAAATACAAACAAGCTGGAAAATGTGCCAAATTTCACTTTTCCCAGCTGCTCCCGATGACCAGTCCGTGACTGCATTATATTTAGCACATTTATTATTTGTGATTTAGCCCACGTCACAAATTAAAAGACCAAAACTGGAAATAGAAAATCGGTTAGATTTCCTGGCTTTCTGAAGTCACAATTTAGCAAAAGTATCTACTGATGAAGTAGTTACACAAAAGAAAAAAAAAAAAAAAAATTAATGTCTGGTTTCAATTTTTCATTTTTGTATTTGCATTTTTGGTATAAAAACGGAACACGGACCAATCTTACAGTATTTCTGATCTATATATCATTTCGGCTAAAACATTGGTGGAAGATTTCCATCCATTTGTATTTTACAGTTCTGTGATAGGCGTATGCACTTTAAAATCTCATTCACAAATAACCAGGTAAAGTTCCAGTGGGATAAAAAAAATTAAAAAAAACATAAAAAAAGGCATAATGAAGGACAACAGCTACTTACTGTTCTTCATCTTCTTCAGAGGCTGAAAGTGCGTGAGGTCTGAGCGCTGAATCCTGAGTCATTGAGCAACACTTTCATTTTTAGTTTATTCAAGCTTAATGTTCTTTCAGTTTCGTTTTGACTCTAATGCGCAAATAAACGTCTAAAAAAAATCAGTTACAGCACAATAGGCTGCATGCGTCTGTTTTATAATTAGGCTACTGCTTAGGCTACATAATAATCGGTAGCAGAAAATAAATATTATATTAAATCATTTAATAGTTAGCCTATAGTTGTAAGTTAAGGTGTGTAATAGCCTACTGTATGGATTTTAACAAAAGATTAATTGTGTTACTTTATTATTGTATGATGATTGACAGGACGATAGCGGAGGCAATTAAAGGCGCAAGATAACTTCTGTTAACAAAAACATAAATAAAATTTTTTTTAATACAAGTGACTGTCTTTGTTTTATTGTTTTTGTTGTTTTTAATCTAATAAGTGTGAACCACAAACTGAGCCTTCGTTTTAAAGGGCAATTCCAAATATATTTTATTTATTTGTTATAGGCTATAATATGGGCATTTTATAATACAGCATAAATAAAAACAAACACATGTAATACAGTCATGGTCAAAATTGATGGCACCCCTGATAAATATGATAAAAAATGGCTGTAAAAAATAAATCTGCATTGTTTATCCTTTTGATCTTTCCTTAAAAAAAATTCGCAAAAATCTAACCTTTCATTGAAGTAAAAGAATTGAAATTGGGGGGTAAATCACATTATGAAATAAATGTTTTTCTCCAAAACACGCTGGCCATAATTGTTGGCACCCTAGAATTTTTTATGAGAAAAATATCTCTGAAGTATATTCCCATAATATTTACCTTTTTTAGCACACCAGGGTGACTAGGAACATGAAATTGTCCAGCTATGACTTCTTGTTTCACAGGAGTTTAAATATGAGGAAACACAAAGGCCAAATCCCCTTAATCATCCATCACAATGAGTAAAACCAAAGAATATAGTTCTGATGTGCAGCAAAAGATTGTTGAGCTTCACAAAATAGAAAGTGGCTGTAAGAAAATATCTAAAGAATTGAAAATCCCCATTTTGACCATCAGAGCAATAATTAAGAAGTTATAATCAACTAAAGATGTTACGAATCTGCCTGGAAGAGGACGTGTCTATATTGTTTGAGTGGCCAAAGACTCTTCAAGGATCACAGATGGAGAATTGCAGAGATTAGTTGAGTCTTGGGGGTCAGAAAGCCTAAAAAAAAATTATCAAACAACCCCTATGTCACCACATGTTGTTTGGGAGGGTTTCAAGAAAAATCCTCCTCGCTCCTCCAAGAACATACTCCAGCATATTCAGTTGTCAGACATGACTGGATCTTCAAAAAGGACCAGATTCTGTGGTCAGATAAAACGAAAAAAAGGGCTTTTTGGCAGCAAACCCAGCAGATGTGTTTGGTTCAAACAGGGATGAAGAGTACCCCATGCCTACGGTTAAATATACTGCTGGATCTTATATGTTGTGGGCCTATTTATTTGCTGGAGGTCCTGGACATCTTGTTCAGATACATTATGGTATTATGGATTCTAGCAAATACCAACAGATAAAAAATCAAAACCTGACTGCCTCTGCTAGAAATCTTATAATGGGCCGTGGTTGGTTCTTCCATCAGGACAACGGTCCAAAACAAACATCAAAATCAACACAAAAATGTGTAACTGAGCACAAAATGAAGCTTCTGCCATGACCGTCCCAGTTCCCTGACCTGATGAGAGGAGTGAACTGAAGAGAAGAAGCACCAACATGAACTTGTGAATCTGAAGGATCTGGAGAGATTCTGTATGGAGGAATGGTCTCTGATCTCTTGTCAGGTGTTCTCCAAACTCATCAGGCATTATAGAAGAAAACTCAGAGCTGTTATCTTGGCAAAAGGAGGTTGCAAAAAGTATTTAATAACAGGGTGCCAACAATTATGGCCAGCGTGTTTTGGAGAAAAACATTTATTTCATAATGTGATTTACCCCCACTTTCAATTCTTTTACTTCAATGAAAGGTTAGATTTTTGTGAATTATTTGAATGAAAGATCAAATGGATAAACAATGCAGATTTATTTTTTACAGCCATTTTTTATCATATTTATCAGGGGTGCCATCAATTTTGACCACCACTGTATATATATATATATATTTTTTTTTTTTTGCTATGCAAATTCACAGTGCCTCCTTTGAGCTGCATTAGACAGTGTGTAATGTACATCTAAATACAGGGTCAGATGCTGCTTCTGTGCCACCTATACTGCAAAGCTGGGTGTTTGTTCATACAGAGTTAATCAGACAGCCTAAAGCCTCTTACATTGTTGATTTATATTTCAAACAACAATACGACATTTGCTTGCAATGTTTTTCTTACAAAAAACCTCATCATTCTGCAGGACAATTGTCTATTACAGTATACAACACAGATAGAAGGGTGTCAATAAATCTGTGGTGATATACAACACGCTTTAAAGGAACACTCCACCGTTTTTTTTAAATAGGGCTTATTCACCTTCTTTCCTACATTTAGATAGTTGGGCAAATGCATTTTTGTCTCAGTGCATGCGTTGTTTTAGTTTGACAGGGTCGGCGCTAGCTTAGCTTAGCACAATGAATGGAATCCTTTGTTGCCAGCTAGCATGGCCCGAGTAAAAGTGAAAAAAAATAAAAAATAAAACCCACCTAATTACTTCTTGTGGCCTGCGTATTCACAACAAGTACAAATAGCGATGCAGATTAACACTAGGCGATTTCCTAGGCAGATACAGACTTGGGACTATATTAGGGGGAAGCACAGGCGAATCACTGCTGCTTAGGCGAAGCACTGCTACTTGGGCGCAGAGATATCACGCAACACATGAAATGTTAACATACCGGCGTGAATAGTAGCTGGCTATTTTTCCTAGAGTACATGAATGGCAATGAACATGGCTAATTTTGTGAGAGATGAAGAGGGTGACTTCTCAGACAGTCAAGAGCCTGGTGGTGTGAATCTGGGGGAATATGCCAATCTATCCCGACTGAAATAGTGTCTGTGCTGTAGAGAGTGGGACAAGTTTCTGCCATCCATTGATGACCAGGCTCAGCGCGTCAGATCAAGATGAGCGCGCCTGCAGTTGTGTCACAGCTACCGAGGATTTCACGGCGGTGATTCATCCTGCAGTAACTTTTACTCTATTTTTTTTCCCGGTGTGATAAAGTGAACTGGAAAAAAAGCCCCGCGCCGAATGGATCAAATGGACAACTGTCCACAGAGTAAGTGATTATTTTAAACGTGATGCATGTATAGATCGAAAAGTAAATGTGGATATGAGCAGGCTTCACTCAATGTGTACACTTGTCAATTTTAAGAGTGCTGGCCTAGATAATTATAATACATGAAGTGGGAGAGAGGCCGCACTATGCTTAAATATATATATATTTTTATTTGCACAGACGCGTTTCGGCGCGTCTGTGCAAATAAAAATAAAAATATATTTAAGCATAGTGCGGCCTCTCTCCCACTTCATGCATGTATAGATCGACCCATACCTGTATTCACATTAACATATTATACCACATATTCACATTTCATGTGTTGCGTGATATCTCTGCACCCAAGTAGCAGTGCTTCGCCTAAGCAGCAGTGCTTCGCTTGTGCTTCCCCCTAATATAGTCCCAAGTTAATATCTGCCTAGGAAATCGCCTAGTGTTAATCTGCATCGCTATTTGTACTCGTTGTGAATACGCAGGCCACAAGAAGTAATTAGGTGGGTTTTTTTTATTTTTTTTATCACTTTTACTCAGGCCATGCTAGCTGGCAACAAAGGATTCCATTCATTGTGCTAAGCTAAGCTAGCGCCGACCCTGTCAAACTAAAACAACGCATGCACTGAGACAAAAATGCATTTGCCCACCTATCTAAATGTAGGAAAGAAGGTGAATAAGCCCTATTTCAAAAAACGGTGGAGTGTTCCTTTAAGAAAAGTTTATTTCCATCACTGTAAAGTGTTTTTAGATATTACATATAGTCTATATGTAATAATACAGTGTATAGATTACATATACCAAAGATTTTACATAATAAACTGGGTCAGCATACTGTTAATTACCGTTAGTACCATGGGAAGAAGGGGTGCTGAGCGTGACCCCTGGTGTGGAGCCCATGAAGAAATATGGTTGGGGATAAAAGTTCACACAAACAAAAGTGTTTTGCCTATAGGCATACATATTACGTGTGTTTGTTTTTATTTATGCTGTATTATAAAATGCCCATATTATAGCCTAACAAATAGGCCTAAATAAAATATATTTGGAATTGCCCTTTAAAACGAAGGCTCAGTTTGTGGTTCACACTTATTAGATTAAAAACAACAAAAACAATAAAACAAAGACAAAGTCACTTATATTAAACACTTTTTTATTTATGTTTTTGTTAACAGAAGTTATCTTGCGCCTTTAATTGCCTCCGCTATCGTCCTGTCAATCATCTGTCTCATTCTCGCGGGTCGCGGATATGATTACAGTTTCAGTAAAAATGTATTTCACCATCATCGGTACCCACCCTCAGACGATTGGCATTACAGTATTTGCAATCACCATCCCGTGGCAAAACGGAGCGTCTAAAAGAAAAGTTCTGACTGCTGACTGAACATTGGTCAGTGAGCCTCTCCCGCTCTGCGCTGTCAAGCGCAGCTTCACCACACAGATTTAACTCCGCACAGCTAAATAAAACGTACTTGGTTACTAACGTAACCTCGGTTCTCTCTAGAAGAGGGAACGAGTACTGCGTTACGCTATGGGGAAATCTCTTTTCCGCGAGATGCTGAAGCCAAAAATTATCCTTTAATTTTGAAATAATGTAAAACGCGTTGGCAGCATGCAGGCGTAGGCAAGACGGCTCGCGTGCCTATTGGCTGCCCTGTGGCAACTGCAGCAGCCTATCAAGAGAGGCCCCCGTGACGTCAGATCCAATGGGGGCGCTTCGCGCCCACCACATCACGTTCCGCCGAAACTCACGTTGCGTGGGCCTAATAAATATGGCTTGATAAGCTGATCACCCTAGTTTTACTGGCAAAAGCGAACCAGAGCTTGTTGCATGCACGGCACGATACGCAGTACTCGTTCCCTCTTCTAGAGAGAACCGAGGTTACGTTAGTAACCGAGTACGTTCTCTTACGAGAGGTCTCTCGTACTGCGTAAGTATCTTACGCTATGGGGAACACAGTGTAAAACGCCGTGCGTGCTGAGATCCAACACCAAAGTCCCAAGGGCAGGTGCCCGGGGCTCATATAGAGCAAAATCATAAGGGACTCACAGGGAGTACGGGAAGAGGGCTGATAGCGTCATCCCTAAATGAATAGCACCTGATAAGGGGCCATTTATACTGTTTCACACTGCTAGGGCGAGAAATCGGCCTGGACAGATGAATATAATGGGTCTTATACACTGCCCGTTAGAAATATATTTGATCGATCTGCGAGCGTTGCTCGAGCAGTTTCAGAATTCTGAGCCGAAGCATCGGGGCAGATAGTTCTGATTTATTGGACCGAAAGTAGCTTAGCCTGCAAAGCAGGAACCTCTAGGTTATAAAACCTTATAAATGTAGACGGGGAGTCCCAGCCTGCCGCCATACAGATATCTTGCAAGGCAATCCCACTATACCAAGGCCACGATGAGGCCATGCCTCCAGTGGAGTGCGCTTTGACACCTAATGGGCACCGCAAGCCCTTAGAAGTGGATAGGGTCTGTTTCGATGCAGCTAGTCCCTTAGAACGTCCGCTGAACAACACAAAGAGCTGTTCCGTCTGTCTGAAGACGGATGAGCACGACACATAAGCTCTTAATGCCCTGACTGGGCAAAGGAAGCTCGCGTCCTTCTCCTCATTACAGACCAGCAGAGCCGACAGAGAAATCACCTGAGCCCTGAACGGTGTTGAGGGACTTAGGAACATATCCGTGTTTTGGTTTGAGTATGACCAGATGACCAGATCATTTCTCCCCAGTGACTGGCCAAGCGTCGGTTTAGCGGACGCCGCTATAGCCGCCACATAAACCTTGAGCATGGAAGGGGTTCTACCCTTGTCCAGTAGCTCTTGTAGGAAGGAGAGAACCTCTGTCACTCCACAGTCTGTGGGTGATATATCACGAGCTGCGCACCAGCTAGAAAACACAGACCATTTCGAGGAGTAGAGCCGTCTAGTAGACGGAGCCCTAGCCTGCGTGATCGTGTTCAGCACTCCCGCTGGGAGGTTAGCGGGTACCCGTTGATGGCCCACGCATGTAGGGACCACAGCTCTGGGCGAGGATGCCAGATCGAGCCCTTGGCCTGAGAGAGGAGGTCGCTCCTCACTGGTATTAGCCATGGGGGAGTGCTTGACAGCTGCATCAAAACTGGGAACCAAACCTGGTTCTTCCAGAACGGAGCCACTAGCAGCACTGAGCATCCGCTTTCCCTGATTCACTCTAGTACCTGAGGTAGGAGCGCAACTGGGGGAAAAGCATAGAGCGGGCAGCGGGGTCAGACGTGGGCCAGCGCATCCCTGCTCTTGGAGAAAAACTCCGGACAGTGAGCGTTTTCTTGAGATGCAAACAGGTCTATCTTTGCTCTGCCGAAAGTTTTCCACAGCAGCTGGACTGTCTGTGGGTGTAGAGACCATTCTCCTGCCGGAACATTGTTCCTGGACAGTCTGTCTGGTCCCAAGTTCAGATGGCCTGGCACATGCGCTGCTCTCAGTGAGCGCAGATTGTGCTGAGCCCAAACCAGGAGACGTTCTGCCAGCCTGTACAGGTTTCGGGATCTGATACCTCCCTGGTGATTTATATAGGACACCACCGACATGTTGTCCGAACGGACCAAGACGTGGTGTCCTTTTATTCGGGGACAAAAGCGCCTCAGCGCGTTGTCGACTGCCATCATTTCCAGGCAGTTTATATGTAGGAGCCTTTCCCGTTCTGACCACTGGCCGAAGAACGGTCTGCCCTCGAGCAGCGCTCCCCATCCCGAGGTGGAGGCGTCAGTAGACACCACCATCACACTCGAGGAAGTCCCCAGGCTTACACCTAACCGGTACCAGTCGGTCACTTTCCAAGATTTCCAAGACACATCCCTGAGTGACCCTGAGGCGAAAAAGACCAGAGGTCCAAGCTTGCGGTGGTACTCGTGCTTTTAGCCAGAACTGAAGCAGACCCAGCTGGAGCACTGATGATGCTGAGGTCATGAGACCCAGCATTTTCTGAAACCTTCTGAGCGGGACTATTGTGCCGCGGCGGAAGGATTTCGTCATGCGCTGGATGTCCAGCCTGCGCTGTGGCGATAGTTGAGCTGTCATAGACAGCGAGTCCAGTTCCAAGCCCAGAAAAGAAATTCTCTGGCTGGGAGACAGTGAACTCTTCGCCCAATTGACTTTGAGACCTAGATTCTCGAGATGCTCGAGTAAAATGGTCCTGTGTTCTATGAGCTCTGATTGTGATTGAGCTAGAATCAGCCAATCGTCCAGGTAGCAAAACTCGCATGCCCCGCAGTTTCAGGGGTGCGAGCGCTGCGTCCATGCACATCGTGAATGTACGGGGTGCCAGGGACAAGCCGAACGGCAGGACTGTGTATTGATAAGCCTGGCCCTCGAAGCCGAATCTCAAGAAGCACCTGTGACGTGACGCTATTTGTATTTGAAAATACGCGTCCTTCAGATCTATTGACATAAACCAGTCCCCCTGGCGAATTTGCGTGAGGATTTTCCTGGTTGTGAGCATTCTGAACCGGCGTTTTGAAAGCACTCTGTTCAGCTGTCTTAGATCTAGAATGGGTCTGAGACCCCCGTCTTTTTTCGGAACCAGAAAGTATCTGCTGTATAGACCCCCTTCGCTCTGAGCTTGAGATAAAGGCTCTATGGCCCCTTTGCTCAACAGTTTCGCTATTGCGGCTCGAAGTAGATGTGCTACTTCCTCTTTCACCGTAGTTTCGATTCGCGCCGCATAACGGCGGGGACGTCGAGCGAACTGTAGCGAATAGCCTCCCTTTATGATGTTTAGCACCCATTCTGATACCCCGGGAAGCTTTGCCCACGCACTTGCATGAATAGCTAGGGGTTGAATGAAATCTGGGCTCTGGCCGCGATATGGTGGCGACCGGAGAGCTCCGGTGTGCTGAA
Source organism: Rutilus rutilus (assembly GCF_951802725.1). Taxonomy (NCBI): domain Eukaryota; kingdom Metazoa; phylum Chordata; class Actinopteri; order Cypriniformes; family Leuciscidae; genus Rutilus; species Rutilus rutilus. The sequence goes on from NC_140221.1 coordinate 24,441,091, forward strand.
ACACAAACATCGCGCTTGTAGCGTTCGAGGCGGGGGGCGCGCTGATCACAGCGGGCAGCCTGCCCGCGCTCGACTCTCTTACGGCGGGTTGCCGAGGGAAAGCGAGCGGGGGAAGCCCCGTAGGGCTTGTCATGTCCGTGAGTGAATGCGGGCGCGGGACAGCGGGCGCATTTACTATACTGAAAACACCGTCGGCGTGAGCTGACTGTATGTGCGTTAGTTTCGTTTTTACAGAAACCGTGGGACATGCAATGTGTAGTGTTTGTGGGCACTGGGTCGTGGGCACATTCACTACGTTTAATGCACAGTTAAATTTTCGATTTTTCGAGTCGATTTTATGTGTGCAAACCCTGTATTTTGGCGGGCTGTGCTTGTGTGTAGGAATGAACACTGGGTTGTGGGCATTTTTACTACACTCATAACACCATCGGCCGTGGCCGGAGTACCAGAAAATACACTCTTTATGGGATTTATCTGGGTCGCCGTAAAAACGGCATTTGTGTGCAGGCAAACAGGCTGTGGTACCGATTTGTTTACTGCCGATTACACTGGAACAGTCGCATTTACTGGAACTGGACGAGCGAGAAGTTTTGGTGGAAGTCTGGCCACAGCGGGACTTGAACACCGTTGTTTTCCTAGGCTGGCTAGGAAGACTTTCAGGCCTCGGGCTTTATTTCGATCTTAGGCCGGGGCCCACGTGGTGGGGGGCGGCGGCCAGCAGAGCAAGAGCGTGGTCTTGTGTCCCGGGCCTGTCGACGCTGCGAAGCGGCGGCGGGCTGAGGCTGCGGCTGGGAGCTGCAAGCAGACGGCTGTTTAGAGTGACCTGCCGCGGAGCTGGAGCGCTTGGGCAAAAAGTGCTTCATGGCCTGTGACGTTTTCTGTACCTCAGCGAATCTATCCGCGAAATCTTTGACGGAAGACCCGAAGAGGCCGGCAGAAGAGATGGGGGCGTCGAGGAATGCGGAGCGCTCAGAGTCCGCCATCTCAGAGAGCATCAGCCATAAGTGTCTCTCAGCCACGGTGAGAGAAGCCATGATTCGCCCTATGGCCTGTGCAGCGGACTTAGTAGCGCGAAGAGCCAGATCTGTGGCGCTTCTCAGGTCCGGCACGCAGATAGCTTCCGGTCCTTCCTCGTCCAGTTTACCGAGAAGGTCGGCCTGGAAGATTTGCAAAATGGCCATTGTGTGCAACGCAGATGCAGCCTGTCCAGCGGCGGTGTAAGCGCGACTGTGTATAGCTGAAGTAGTGCGGCAAGCTTTAGAGGGCAGCGCCGTTTTAGCCCACCGTCCAGCAGAGGGCGGGCAAAGATGGGCTGCTACAGCTTCTTCCACTGGAGGGATAGAGAGATATCCTCTGTTTTTAGCATCGTCGACAACGGAGAATGCTGCTGAAACAGAGGTGCGTACTCTGGCTGAGAAGGGGGCGTTCCAGGATTTCGCGACTTCTTCATGAAGCTCAGGAAGAAAAGGCGCGGGTCTAGAAGACTGTGAAACGCGGTCCCTTTGCAGGAAACATCCGTCCAGCCGATTGTGCGCGGGTACCGCGGGCACCGCCCACTCAAGGCCGAGGCTCGCCACGGCCTGCGTGAGTAGACACATCAGCTCTGATTCGATGCTGGCCCGTTTCCCAGACGATTTGCGAGCAGAGGGAGCGTGATCCACAGAGCTCGACCAATCCTCACTGCCAGACGCCAGGATAGAGCAGCTGTCATCCCCCACAAACACGTCGTCATCCATAACGGAAGCGGCGGAAGCGGCGGCAGACGGCGGCCGCTGTCCGGCGGATAGAGACGCAGGCGAAGCAGGCGGGGAAGCTGGCGGGCGAACCGGCGAGCTCCCACAGGCTGTAGGACGTTCAGGGACCCGCTGAGAGCGGTGCTTCTTGCGGCGCGGCGTCGCAGCGGGCGGAGATGCAGACTCAGAGAATGATGCCAGGCGAGTCCGTCAGCGAGCGCGAGAGCTGCATGAGCTTCACCCAGGCATGAAACGCAGATGACATGGCGGTCCCCGTCGCTGAGTGGGGCTCGGCATGAGCCACAGGTATGAGGCATCTTGAAAAAGACGCTCGCTCTTTTAGAAAGTGAGTGTGTGTTGCGGCGGCGAACACACACTGGCAGAGAAAAAGGATATTACGCCGGATAGCGTAGCAGGAACGGCGACTGAAGGCGGCGAGTTGTCGACCAGCGGCTTCAGGTGCAAGGGCTCGTCCCGCAGAAGGCTTTTTCAGCGGCGCGGCTTCTTCCTCTCCGGATCCAGCGATGCGTGAAGCTTGCTGAAGAGATGAAAACTAGGGTGATCAGCTTATCAAGTCATATTTATTATTACTCTCTTGATAGGCTGCCAATAGGCACGCAAGCCATCTATGCCTGCATGCTGCCGTAACGCGTTTTACATTATTTCAAAATTAAAGGATAATTTTTGGCTTCAGTATCTCGCGGAAAAGAGATTTCCCCCTAGCGTAAGATACTTACGCAGTACGAGAGACCTCTCGTAAAAGAACAGGCTGGTGGCAGACTAATAATTAATATTTCTGATGTAAAGATTTCTGTGAAACGTGTAAAGTTGCACAGAAGAAAGCCCAATAGGACCTGCCCTGTACAGTTTAAGAATCTGTAGCCATAGTAGAGGACTATTATTTTGTTGAACAGACCTGGGCTGCGTTTCCCAAAAGCATCGTAAGCTTAAGTTGATCGTAAAAACGATCGTACGACTGATCTTAATATTACGGTCTGTTTCCCAAAAGCATCGTAGCTTAAGTAGCACTTGAAAATCTTCGTAGAACTACAAGTGCTCTGGAGTAATCGTACATCCCCAAGTACATTGTAAGAAGACAGATTTATGAGGACACCTGCAGGACAACCGGCAGATTACACCTTTTACTTTATTCAAATGCAATGTGATTATAATATAAGGTTTTGATTGTACTTTATTGTACACTTTATTACTCTTTTTTGTTGTTGGTTAAATTTATGTATAAATTAAATAATTAAAAAGGTCAGAAAACAAAACAAAAAAATATAAATAATTTAATCTAATAATTTTAATCAAAATTAAATAAGTGAACAAAAAAATAAATAAAAGAAATCCTTTAAATCTGTTTAAAATTACACCTTTGTTTCGCTCTATCTCCTCTAAAAGGACATTAATTTCATCTTTTTGAAAGATATATATATATTTATTTTTTTTAGCCATTTTGTCAGTGCCACCGCGTGTGCTTTATATAGACTTGTCTTGATTGCTAATCCACAAAAGATGACAATTATGGTTAAACGTACAAAGATGCCTGTAATGGTTAAACGTTCAGAATACGATTCCATAAGGTTATGTTTCAGCACCTCACGAATGGACAGCGACTCTTCGACAGCTAAGATACATCGTTATCGGGAAACCCGGCCCTGAGCGACATCTGACGTCACATGCTCAGATTTGCTTGACCAATCGGCGGAAGGGGGCGTATCAGGCCGCCCACATGTGGAAAACGAATTTTGAAGTCATTATTCGTTTTTTGCCTGTGAACTAAAAAGCGAAAAATCAAGCCGAAATCTCGTTTTGTCGTTTTTTTGAAAAAAACGAAAAAACGAATAAAGGGTCTGTTTTCTCGTTTCTGCTTATTTTATTTCAAATTGGAAAACAAACTATCAAAACGTACACGGACATTCTAAAATCCATTATTTAGAGTATATTATGTGTCTGCCAGGATAGAAAAATATAACTTTAAGTAAATATTAAACAAAGGCAGTAAAATGATAAATTAAAAAATGATTAGTTTTTTCGTTTTCTGTTTTTTTTTTTATTGAAAACGGATTTGGAATGGACGGAAGATACCCTGATTCCTCCCGACCTTTGTTACATGAAACTTCATTTAGTTTAAAAAACGAAAAATTAGATTTTGGCTCGATTTTTCATTTTTCGTTTGTGGTTTACAAATCGGTTTATGGGTTCGATATTTCATTTGCACACGTGGGCATTTATGCATGCATGCTACATTTCATCTCACTTGCACAAAATCAGATTCAGTATTCCTCAGAAGCACAGGAACATTTATAGATTATACAACCACGAATAACACAAACAATATCAGACAATGAACTAAGGAAATGAAGGGCTTAAAGGAACACTCCACCGTTTTTTGAAATAGGGCTTATTCACTTTCTTTCCTACATTTAGATAGGTGGGCAAATGCATTTTTGTCTCAGTGCATGGACTGTTTTAGTTTGACAGGGTCGGCGCGAGCTTAGCTTAGCTTAATGAATGGAATCCTTTGTTGCCAGCATGTCCTGAGTCCTAAGTGTTTTACTTTTTTTAATTTACTCTCATAAATGATTTATGATTTACTCTCATAAAATCAGCCATGTTCATCGCCATTCATGTACTGTAGGAAAAATAGCCAGCTACTATTCACGCTGGTATGTTGACGGAAGTCGTGGGATTTTATGTGTTGCGTGATATCTCTGCGCCCAAGTAGCAGTGCTTCGCCTGAGCTTCCCCCTAATATAGTCCCAAGTCAGTATCTGCCTAGGAAATCGCCTAGTGTTAATCTGCATCGCTATTTGTACTCGTTGTGAATACGCAGGCCACAAGAAGTAATTAGGTGTTTGTTTGTTTTTTAATTTTTTTTTATCACTTTTACTCAGGACATGCTAGCTGGCAACAAAGGATTCCATTCATTAAGCTAAGCTAAGCTATTGCCGACCTTGTCAAACTAAACCAATCCATGCACTGAGACAAAAATGCATTTGCCCACCTATCTAAATAGGAAAGAAGGTGAATAAGCCCTATTTCAAAAAACGGTGGAGTGTTCCTTTAAATACAGGGTCAAGCTTAAACAGAACAGTTGCAGAGCTAATTAATAACCAAGGAAACTACTAGGGAACAGAACTCAGGCAAAGCAGAACAGGGAAGAAAATGAAAACACAATTAAACTAAACGGACAATCACATTTGTGTTGGGTTTTTTTTGTTTGTTTTTTTTCTTTCCTTCCCTGTGTCCTATTTTTCTGCAATCCAGAATGGCAGCACAGCTGTTTGAGCTGTGCCCTTTACTGTACAGGCGTGAATTTGAATTTCATTAAGCCTGAGGCTTATTCATTTCACTTTTGAGTGAAAGTGAAAGTAACTTTCCCCAACACTGCTGATTTGCAGCAAAGAGACATGTAGCCCCTCTGTTGCATTGCTGAAATTGAATTTTGCTTCAGTATAACAGATTTTAATTCAAATTCCTCTTTCCTATAACTAACCTATACATTTATGATAAAAAATAAATAAAAAAAATCAGTTTGTTCATGCTTTTCAGAAATGCTGAAAAAATAGTTCTGTTTCCCTTTTGAGGGCACTGCTATATAGACATTATCCAGTCAGCAATCCCCTATAATAACTGGGCAGCTATTAAGTTAAACCTTGAATGTAAGGCCTCTAAATGATGCCTGTCTTTCTTAAATAGAATACCTTTTTTTTTATTTAATTAAAAAATACCAAAATATTGTAAATTAATAAAGGTAGCCACTATACAATATTCTTCTTGCTTTTTAGAGTACAGGGTCTAGAACAAGGTTATACACAAAAATTGTGAATTTGAGCCAAAAAGTGACTGCACCTAAAATTACAGTTTAAGGAACTCAAATTGTAATTTATGTAGAAAAATACATTTTATTTATTTGTAATATGATGTAAAATCGTTTCAGTTTTGATTTCTTGTAAATGCTCTGCTGTGATCAACCCAATCTCCAAAGATCATTGCATAACTGTCTTGGAGTTGTAAGGTCATGTAATAACATGCAAACATAAAGCAGATGTGATTAGTAACTCTAAACTTTCTTCTATAAAGCCCAGGTGCATTTTTACAGTAGGCTATTGTTGTTTACATGTTTCTGTGGCCCTCATGTTTCTGGACTTGTTCCAGCAAAAAGAAGCAAAGTTTTTCACCTGTAATTACATAGTAAAATTGTTTTGCTTTTTACGACTTTGAAGGATTGTTGAATAAACAATTTTTTTATTGGGGGGAAAAAGTACAGTTTTCTCTTTTTCCTTTTTTTCATGTGTAATTTTTTTCTGGAAATTATAACCACTATAAACAGATATGTACTTTATCTAGCACATGTGTAGGTTTTATAATAAGGTGATGCTACTGTGTACTGTTTCAATGAATGTGTCCTTTAAAACCAAACTGTCAGTTTATCAGGCACATTTGTGCCTGAAAGATTCAGCTAACTTGTTTCCTCGCCAATGACCTCATAGCAAAGTCAGAGGTACCTCCTGATTTCTTGCTCAAAATAGTCAAAAGTTGGAAAAAATTGACCACCAGCTGAACTTTTAGAGGTAGTTTTTTTCCCTCAGCTCAACTGTCACAGAATCACACGCAGAGGATACTGTGGGATAGGCAATAAAGAATCTACGTTGCCTTAGCGAACAGATGCAACTGCTACCTTAAGAGTCATTTAACTTAGTTTTGATGGTATAAATCAATATATAAGTTGTTTCAGTGATGTTAAATAATATATTTGTTAGGAATTATATATATATTTTTAGAATGTGACGCAATCATTGGGTTTGTTTTCTCGTCTTAATTCCTTCCTCCATTTTCTGCCTGCATGCGGAGACAGAATTTGTCAGCTTTCGGACACATCTATTATATTTTGTTGTTAGTCACAGTTCTGCTTTCTCAATGTACAGACTTCCTCTTTAAGTCTGTAAGGAGTAAAGGCTTATTCTTTCTTTCTGAGCGTCTGTCTGCATCAATCTCTCACTATATAAACTCTCCTCAGTTTGTCTCATTTTACAGGTTAGCTATGGCAGAGTTTAAGAGCTGTAATGGAAAAATTTGATTTCTATTGATCTTCAACGTATATTGCAAAGTAATGTGTCACATGTCTTTATTGTCAGTGTGAGAAACAAGATATATGTATGTACGTGCCTGGGGAGGGGCTTGGTGTGACGCTTCAGGAACATATGGGACAGGATCTTTGACCCTAGTATCTGACAGTTTGTGTCTTTAGGTATAGAAACTTGAACAGCAATGGGTCCCTTATCTATATGGGTCAAAGAAACAGCCGCCGGGAAGGTAAAAACTGATTTTCCTGCTAAGACCAAACTCACCCTGCAATAAAGCCATAAAACGCACCCTGGACAAAAGATAGCAAAGACAGAGCACAGGACAGACCTGCATTATTGAGTGTGACTTCGCCTGTCCAAACTTTTCTTCTTCCTTATCTCTGCATCCCCCTCTCCTTCCTCCCTTCCTCTTCTCACGAGTCAAGTCACCAAAAGTTCACTAAGAATGTCTATATCACATAATGATGTATCTTGTGAATCTATTGTTTTTCCTTTTCATATTTGGTATCATTTTAAGTGTCTCATTTGTAAAATGGTCTTAATTTCATTGCAGTCACTGGTTTAATGAGAAAGATTGAGAACTTAGGCGAATCCTGTTGTCCTCTCTGGGTGACAATTTTTTTTTTACATTTGAGCCAAAAAAAAGTGACTGCACCTAAAATGACATTTTAAGGAACTCAAATGGTAATTTATGTAGAGAAAGACATTTTATTTATTTGTAATATGATGTAAAATCGTTTCAGTTTCGATTTCTTGTAAATGCTCTGCTGTGATCAACCCAATCTCCAAAGATCATTGCATAACTGTCTTGGAGTTGTAAGGTCATGTAATAACATGCAAACATAAAGCAGATGTGATTAGTAACTCCAAAATTTCTTCTATAAAGCCCAGGTGCATTTTTACAGTACTGTTGTTTACATGTTTCTGTGGCCCTCATGTTTCTGGACTTGTTCCAGCAAAAAGAAGCAACGTTTTCACCTGTAATTTCATAGTAAAATTGTTTTGCTTTTTGCGACTTTGAAGGACTGTTGTATAAACTATTTTTTATTGGGGGGAAAAAGTGTTTTTCATGTGTAATTTTTTTCTGGAAATTATAACCACTATAAACAGGTATGTACTTTGTCTAGCACATGTGTAGGTTTTACAATGAGGTGATGCTACTGTGTACTGTTTCAATGAATGTGTCCTTTAAATCCAAATGGTTTGGATACAGAGGTACTTCCTGAAACTGTATAACTATAGGCTATTCATTCATATTAATTTCTTGCTCAAAATAGTAAAAAGTTGGAAAAAATTGACCATGCACCAGCTGAAGTTTTAGAGGTAGTTTTTTTTCCCTCAGCTCAACTGTCACGGAATCGCACGCAGAGGATACTGTGGGATATCATAGGCAATAAAGAATCTATGTTGCCTTCAAAAAACTGAACAGATGCAACTGCTACCTTAAAGGGATAGTTCACTTTAAAATGAAAATTCTGTCATCCTTTACTCACCCTCAAGTTGTTTCAAACCTTTATGAATTTCTTTCTTCTGCTGAACACAAAGGAAGATATTTTGAAGAATGTCAGTAACCAAACAGTTAACTGGAACCATTGACTTCCATAGTAGGAAAAAAAAAATACTATGGAAGTCAATGGTTCCAGTTCCAGTTCCAACCAATTCTCTGTCAGCTTTAAATAGTTTATTAAGTGGCCAGTCAACAAGACAAGAATTAATAAATGAGATACTTATAAATCTACAGAACATTGGTTTAGTCCTGAGGGTGCATATGTGGGAGTACAAGGAAATGAAATAGTCCACTGAGTAAAGCAGAAATAATAGGAAAAATTAAAGAACACATGAATAAAAAGTGGCAAGAAACAGCTGTTTATTTAGGCTAGGATGTTTTTTGAACAATGACATGCAACATTAGCACATTTGAAAATGACATTTGACTGTTTGTGCCTCAACTATTCAATCACAAAACACTTGAGTCCATGCATACTTCTTTACTAGAATCACATCTCACATAGACATAAGCATCATCATATAACCAGTTACCTGCTAATTTATTTTCAAAATGTAATTCTCTTCATGCTGTCTACTATACATGCAGTTTTGGAGATATTCTGTTTATAGGATAATTTGATATATGATTATAGGATAATTTGAGCAGCTGACAGTTACTGCTGAAAATCACAAAATGCTAATTTCATTCTTCATTAAATGAGAGGCAGACCGTGTTAATTAGCACTGGATGAATTAACAACAAAGCTGTTAACTTAAAAAATATCCAATAAGCGCCAAAATGATAATGAGGATAACAAGGACACCAAGAGCAAAAAGCCAACGAGGGTAACGAGCGAAACGAAGGAATCTTTGCGTTGAGTCTCCATCAGTGATTAGTCTGCCATTTTCAGCACTCTGGTCTCCGGATAGATTTCGATTTCCACCATCTTCTGCAAGAGTGAAAGACAGCTTATATAAAATATAATGCCATAGGTTTTTGTTTTATTCCTTCACATTCCTTCATTTATTTTTATAACTATAATTAATTACGATATTGCATAGTAAGAGTGAACATTTTACTGAAGAATGAAGAATGTAAAGCTTGGAATACTTACTACTCAAGAAATAATATGAAGTCAGATTCTGGAAGGGAAATTAATATATGAATATATTTGTGTTAACTACAATAAAACACACATTCATCTTTCACTTTGGACCCTTTTCACACATTTGCTGGTTTCAGAAGCGGAAGTTGTCATGAATGGGTAAACTTCTATACAGCAAATATGATCATTGCATTCCTGCTGTTGCAATAGCAAAAGAAAAGAAAAATACACGATAGCTTTTCCACAAGTTTCTAAATGAGAAAAATATATAAAGAGATTGATTACAACAGTCAGAAGAGAAAAAGGTGTCAAATTTAGCCTAGCTTCCCTCCCTGTATTTATGTTGTATTTATTTTTTATAAAAAAAAGTATAGTGTTACAAATGTACATTTAAAAAAATGGAAATATAAAAACTTTGCTAGATTTGTAACTGGAAACACATCATCATAGTTTGTGAAAAGTGTCCATGGTGATCAACATGCCTACCTTTGAATTGAGGTACTGTGCAGCTTCAGCAATTGCATTGTCATTCTTCTGACATCTCAGTAATTCGTTATCAAAAATCAGACAGTCCACTGCAAATATGTCATGTCTCTTTATAGCATTGTTGCTGTCTGGGATAATTCTCTCAGGGTCAAACGTAGAATGGAGTATCACCAAGAGGACTGGCTTGATCTGACCTGTAGGGCAGTTAAAAGTGGATTGTTAATTGGATCATTAAAAAAGAAAATCGGTTAAGTTTAATTAATTATGTTTTTTATTATTAATCTGGGTTCACACTTGTAACTTGATCAATGTACTTCATTGCAGCGTCAATGTCAGTTCCAGCACGAGAAACAATGGTGCAGAAAAACAGTATGAATTCACATCGCTCAAGGTAATAGACCTCCTTCAGACCAGATACTTTATTATGGAGACTTCTCTTGAATTCATTTCCAACAGAATCCATTGTCTGTCCTGGGTCCAAAAAAAGAGGGGGAAGATAAAACAGTTGAAGAACAGAATACAATTTAGAATATTCAGCATTTTAACTAGTTACATCTTAGCCTTTCATTAACACAAACTTTCATTAAAATGTTATTTTATTAATCAATTCATTATCCTTCAGTCCTTATGCAGCCTCGTTTTCATTCCTGTTAAAAAATAGTCTAAATATGAAATGTCAGCATTTTTAATGCATTTATGGTCAACAAATTACATTATTGGCAGTTAATTGTATGGATCTACTGCATGTTTTTTCCCGCCTATATCTATAAAAATTATTGTTCTTTTTTATTTTTTTCTCTCTCGTTTTAATTGCTGTGTAGTTACCTCTCTCTGAAAATCCTGTTCTAATCTTTATAGCAGGAACAAGGAAGCAGCACTGGGATGTGGTCACAAATGTTCTATAAATAGAATTTTTTTTGTTGCTAAATATAGTGCTATAGGAGACGAATGTTGGAGAGCTAATTAGAGCTAAAAACCTGTAGGCCTATATATTTAATGTATTTTTTCGCTTGGAAGTCTTTTTATCTTTCATGCTAGACTCCCATGAAGGATCTGGATCTTGGCGAGCTGCCCTCCTTCTGCTTCCTATCCCACTGAAAATTAACTGGGATGATCTCGTGGTTGTACTGTAAAATGCATCCTCTGACCAAGTGTGTAAGGTATATTAATAAAACGAATTAATAACAAATAAGTAGGTAAATACAAACAAGCTGGAAAATGTGCCAAATTTCACTTTTCCCGGCTTCTCGCGATGACCAGTCCGTGACTGCATTATGTTTAGCACATTTATTATATTAATAATAGCTAAAGACTATGGCACTTTTGGTGAAAAAAGTCATCCTCTATGTTCAGTCTTTTAAACATGACAGTCCACGGCCACACCCCCGTGCTACAGCCCACGACACAAATTACAAGACCAAACCTGGAAAAATAGAAAATCGGTTAGATTTCCTGGCTTTCTGAAGTCACAATTTAGCAGAAGTATCTACTGATGAAGTAGCTACAAAAAAAAAAAAAAAAAAAAAAAAAACCGTCTGGTTTAAATCTTTCATTTTTGCATTTGCATTTTTAGTATATAAAAAAACAACCTCAAGCGACACGGACCAATCTTACAGTATTTCTGATCTATATATCATTTCGGCTAAAACATTGGTGGAATATTTCCATCCATTTGTATTTTACAGTTCTGTGATAGGCGTATGCACTTTAAAATCTCATTCACAAATAACCAGGTAAAGTTCCAGTGGGATAAAAAAATACATAAAATAAGGCATAATGAAGGACATAGCCAACAGCTACTTACTGTTCTTCTTCAGAGGCTGAAAGTGCGTGAGGTCTGAGCGCTGAATCCTGAGTCATTGAGCAACACTTTCATTTTTTGTTTACTCAAGCTTAATGTTCTTTCAGTTTCGTTTTGACTCTAATGCGCAAATAAACGTCTAAAAAAAATCAGTTACAGCACAGTAGGCTGCATGCGTCTGTTTTATAATTAGGCTACTGCTTAGGCTACATAATAATCGGTAGCAGAAAATAAATATTTTATTAAATAATTTAATAGTTAGCCTATAGTTGTAAGTTAAGGTGTGTAATAGCCTACTGTGTGGATTTTAACAAAAGATTAATTGTGTTACTTTATTATTGTATAGGCCTACTCAAGTTCTCTTTCATACACTTAATAAAATGAAAACAGGCCTACAACAATTTAGAAAGTGCGAAGTTCAAAAATAACCTGTGACCTAAATAATTAGCTTGACCAAATTCTTCTTAAAAAAAAAAAAAAAAAAAAAAAAAAAAACCTGGGTTAATACAAAATAAACTCATGTTCCAATCTGTTTACCTTTTAACCCAATCTTCCATGATAAATCTTGAAAGTTGTTGTAGAAAAATTGATAGTTTTTTTCATTAACTTTCTTAGACATTGTGTGGTTTTAAGCATTCGTTTCTCTTCTGGAATTTATGTATGTTTGTGCACCTTGCGTAAGCAAGACACACACAGTAAGACAAATGATTAAGAACCTTTAACTCTTTAGGTATGGAAGATAATTTAGCCAAGAGGGGTTAGAGGGGTCATTCTAAATCAGCTAGATGTGGCCATGCTGGGTGAGTGGAAAACTACAGAGGAAAGACCTCAAAGAAGGAGTAAAGAATGGAATTTCCTGGGCTGGGTGTCACAGGGTAGCTGCTGTGATTTTGTGACTAAGCCTCATGGAAGAGAAAAAATATCTTTTAAAATACAATTTGATTCTTGATGTCTCTTATGCAGTGATGATGATTGAGAGACAGAGAGTGTTGTAACTTCAGGAACCCAACTTCAGGAAGATAAAATGTTCCTTCCCTATATGCATCATAGTGTAACTTAAAACATTGAACTTTAACTTATTAAATACTTAACTTATTAAATCATAAAAGTTAAAGTTCAGTGTTTTAAGTTATATTTAGTAACATGCTATAATCATCATCATCTGATCTGCTGACAGTTAGCCAACTGACTAATTAAAAAATGTCAGTTTGTTAACCAAAATAAATAAAAATAATCCACGTGAGAGCTCAATGGTTATAGGCTACTTTTCTCAAGAGAATGCACTTTTTTTAGCAGATCTTTAGCAGTTTAATTCTTATGTTATTTAAATACAATGTAGTAGAGTATTTATAATAAATGTAAGACAGCCCCTGCAAGTCTACTGGGCCATCTAGTGGGCCCCGGCGAATAAGTCAAGAACCACTGTTTTCTGTTTTAGCCGGCCGATCATGGCTCTCCAGTTCGCTAGATGTCAGTAGTGCACACACTCAGATTGAGAACCACCACAAATCAACACAAGAAAAAGAGTGGTTCTCTTACTAAACTTCCGGGTATGGCGGAGAAGAAAATAGCCGGTATGTTTGCCCTCCTGTGTATCAGTTGTCTGATAATAGTGCATGGTAAAAAAAAAAATTAATAGGCCTAAATAAATATAACGCAATACTTGTAAATCTCTTCCCAGCCCCGTGTTTTATTATTTGCAGCAGAACATGTAAACAGCCTAGCTATGCATCATCACACTATCAGCCCTATTCTGTAACTGTTAATCATGTAAATCCAGCTGTAGTGCACATTCAGATGATTTGTCCTCCTCAGTCCGATCGCAGGATCCCGGCCAGCGGCGCGTGCTGGACAGCGCCACGCGCCAGCGCCGTTTGACCCGCCAGCTCGAGGCGCTCGAGAAAGACAACTTCCAGGACGACCCTCACGCGAGCCTCCCGCAGCTCGTCAAGCGGCTGCCGCAGTTCGACGAGAGCAACGAATCGAGTCGGTGTTTTGCATCGTTCAATCCCCATCCATTTGCACGTATTAAATATATCGAACTCTATCCGACTCTGTAACGTTGACGGTTGTGTTGTCTTTATTTTGATTTCAAGGCAAGCGGAGGAAGAAGACAAGGGGTGATCATTTTAAACAGAGGTTCCGCAAAAACTTCCAGACGCTTCTGGAGGAGGAGGTAAAGCAATCGCGTATTTCACTCATTAGCACTACGTGCTGAGAAACTCAAACACACCCCTCACTTTTTAATGGTGAATGTTACGGAACCCCAAAAGAAACCGCAAAAAAAAAAAAAATTAAAACATTATCATCATTTACTCACCCTCAGGTCTTTCCAAACCAGTATGAATTTCTTTCATCTGTTGAACACAAAATAAGATATTTTGAAGAGTGTTGGTAACCAGATAGTTGACGGTTGTCAATGACTTCCAAAGTTTTTTTTTTTCCTACAATGGAAGTGATTGGGTACTGGTTACCAACATTGTTCAAAATATCTCATTTTGTGTTCAACAGAAGAAAGAAACTCCTACAGGTTTGAAACAACTTGAGGGTGAGTAATGATCATTTTCATTTTTGAGTGAACTATTCCTTTAAAATGATAAATTACTTATAAATCATGGTAGCATTTGAATAAAAGTTACTGTTATGACAGTATGGATGTAAAAATAAATCTTCAAAAGTGAAATTCCAGGGCATAATTTAACAATCTCACAATGTAAACTTATGATTAATTCTAAATCTAGGCTGCAGCTGCTACTTTTCTTTTCTTTTTGGAGTCCTGAAAATATTTCCGTGCCATTCACCCTCTTACACATTTTTCTTTTTCTTCTTCTTCTTCCAGGACTTGAGTGTTAGTGAGGGTCCGAACTATCTGACTGCATGTGCTGAGCCCTCTAAGTTTCCTCAGCGTCATTTCTGTGCAGTGTGCGGCTTCCCTTCAAACTACACCTGTGTGTCGTGTGGATCTCGCTACTGCTGTGTCCGATGTTTAGGTACACACCACGAGACCAGGTAACACACTCGCTCATGCATGTGTGGCTGGAAGGCAACACACTTCCTCAAAAGTGATACCAGATAATAGTAACACAACTTACACAAGAAGACTACTCAATTTTGTTACTGCACACAGACACCAAAAGGAAAGATGACACAGACATATTAATAGTCATTTCACCCTTAAAATAAAAACTCATTTCGAATCTGTATGACTTTTTTTTTTTTTTCTGTGGAAAACATTTTGAGGAATGTTTTTCTAGAAATAAAGAAAGTCATACAGGTTTGGAAGGACATGAGGGTGAGTAAATAATGACCGGTCAAGATTAAACACCAATATGGTAAACTGATAGGACTAGGCAAGAATAAATGTGTTAAATTGTGCTCCTTGTCTTTTCAGGTGTCTAAAGTGGACGGTATGATCGGTTCATCTGTCCTGAACTCCTACCAAAAGCAAAGCAAACTTATGGGTCATACTGCACTCTTACAAGCTTATGTTCCTAGAAAGCATCACAGCTATTTACCTGCAAAATAAACCTATTGAGGCATATATTACTAGCAGTCCTGGGTCTGGATGCTAAAATAACTATCGGTCATGCACCCCTCTGTACAACAAATAACAATTGAAAGTCCATTTAATCAGATGAAATGGATAGAACATTTGCCAAACACACACACAAAAAAAACAGCTGTTGAAGTTTTGTAATCAGAGTTAATTCTGTGGCAAATAAGCTTGTTCTTAAATATATAAAGAATGACAGTGGAAACTGCAATTTAAGTGTTTTTGGAATAAATCTCCCCAATTGGCAGAAAGAAAAGGCATTATGGCTACAAAAGCTAAAACATGTTCTATTAAAAACAACATGCTTATTCAGGGATTTCTTTTATCATAATTAAAGTAACCTACAGCAGGTACAATGGTATTTGTATATGAAGTTTTGTAATTCAACGCAAAGTATTCTTCAAGCTTTTGTATGTAAATATATGTACATAATTGTTTATCTTATTGTTATAAAATGTTGTTGTCTGAAACAAATAAATGACTAGAAGTGGTAAAAATGTGCTGGTTTTATGATCCATTTGGCATAAATTGAGAGGTACTTTTAAGACTTTGTGATTATAAATGCCACCGACGAATTTAAGGTAAAAGCATCCAAAACCAAATACATTTCGAAATCCTCCATGCATCCGATATTAAAATAATTCTGAACTGTAATCATTCCATACTATAACCGCCCCCAAATTCTCTTCATACATACATCTATGATGAGCACTAATATTACATTTCTAGTGTTTCAGCAGGAATAACTTCAAAACTATGCAAGTACTGTGATGAAGGTGAGCAATCATTTGATTTCTTTTCTGTATGTTCTGTTAAGGCACATATACAGTTCAATATGAATAGAGCATTATTGTGATTTAGAGCCCAAATTGCATTCATTCATTTGGTTCATTTTGTGCTTGGAGCATAATTTTGGAAAAGTTCTAAAAAGCTAAAACATTCACATGGCATCAGTACAAAAATAAGTACATTTTCCTCTTCTTGTACCTGTCCCACATTATTTTCCAGACAGTTGTTTCATTAAAGCTGCAGTCGGCAAGAATTTTTTGATCATATTCACAGAAACCGACACTATGCTCCGACAGAACAACCTGGTTCTTTTGGTCCAATCAGCGCAGGGCTGTGTGAGATCTGACTGTCAATCACAGTTCGTGCACACGCCACAGATCCCCCTACCCCCTCGCGCACGTTAAAATATCACATGCACACGCCTGAAGTTCGCTGGAGTGGAGAAACGGCCCGGGGGGGTATAGTCTTCATCCGAGACATGTGTCTCGCTTTCAAAACTCTAACTCTAACAAATCAAATAAGATCATTTAGAGTATAATTGACGTTAGCAATAATTGATATCTATGGGTAGATTAGCCAGGGCATCAATACCTCCGAGTACTCCATGGTGTTGATTGATGCTGATGAGACGGGCGCGCTCACAGAAAATCTGGTGCGCACACACAGACGAGCACGAACTCGATGGGAGGGTGCTCGGTGGTAGCGGGGGAGGGGCATGAGAGTTGTAAACATTCAAAATTTGGCCTAAGTCCACTCAATCTGCCAGACTTGCCGACTGCAGCTTTAACTTTGTGTTTTCCATAATTTCTATATGAAGCGCAGCTCGTGTGTTTCTGCCAGTCCGCAGCTGGTCTTATGTCTGTGGAAAAGTTCAGACAGAGCCTTCATGTATAGACTGTGGTAATGATCCACCTGTTCCTGAGATGGACTGTCAACCTGTGGCACTGTAATGGGATGGCCCACTGGAAGACAAAAAGGAACGTTGCAATCATACAACAGTTCACCGTTTCAGCAGCAGACAGATTGGTTAGTGTCGCAACCAGAAAAATAATTTGAGAAATCTTTCGAACTGACCCACGGTTGTGACAGGACGTCTGAATGGCAGAAGCAGCCAGCGCCCCCCAGTGAAGAGACAAGGAGCAAAACCCACAATCTGCTTAAAAAGAGCCTGCAGCCGTCGACCCACACTGCCCTCAGACAGAACCACCTGCGGGAACAGCTCGTTCTCACCAAAGGAGTACACAGGAACCAGGTCAGCCCTGAGTACACAGCAAAAAAATGTATTGTGCAGTCAAGTCAAACGTGAAAGTGAAAAGTATGTATTAAGTTGGCAGTTGCTGCTTACAATATGTGTACATTTTATTTCACCTTTCAAGTTGCTATTGCTGAAATTTCCAGGGTTCCCAACTTCCCACAATTTTTTTTTACCAATTGATTTCCATGATTTCTCCATTACTGTCTCTATCTCCTGTCTTTCTAGTTAAAATTGTTGCCATTCTCTGTTTAGAGCAGTTTCTCTCAACCTGGGGGCAGGGCCGACTAAGGGGAGTCAGCAAACTTTCAAAGCTTAAAATTATATAAAATAAGACAAATCAAGCTTTAAAATAACATACTGTATGCAAATAAGTTGCAAATATATACTCAGCAAAATGTATGCTGTCATTGTACTTATTTTAGTTTGTTCCCTCAATAACTGTCATTTTTATTTAAGAAACAAGGTTCTCATGGTCTTGAGGGAAATTCACAAGTATGATTTATAGACCTGGAAAAGTCATGGAAATTTTTATAATGAATATAAAGTGATGCTCTAGAATATTTTATAGAGTATCAATTAGAATAGCTGAGTAGTTTAGATTAGTTGCTATTTGTGAGACAAAATAAATAAATACATTTTAAAAATGCAATTGCAAATTACCAAAGTGTTACGTAAATTCAATGGTTATAAAACATATAATAAATATATAAAATTAAAAATTCTGAAATTATGGAATGCAATTATAATTATTTCAATATAATTACCTCTCATAGTTTTTGTAAATAAAAAAGTTTGAAAATGAGCAGCTTTGTTATTACAGCAGAAGCACCAGAAACATCTTGGTGGTCTTTTATATCATATTTGACAATGGGCGACCTTGAAGTCACAAATTTTAGGAGCTATTGGAATCAGAAAGGTAACCACTGATTTAGAGCATTTGGGAGAGGGGTCAGAAATGAGATAATAGTTAAATGAAACTAGTTTTTCCCAAGGCCCTGGTTGAGAACCACTGGTTTAAACTAGGGCTTTTTATTTCAATAAACTGGTGCTCAATCTTCTTGTCTCTTTCTCACCCATGCTTAAGGGCCAGTCGTACAAAGCCTTTCCTGTGTTTCATGACTACAGTGTTTATTCCTGGAGACGAGGTAAGTGATTCCTCTGCCCCACCAATGATGATGACCACAGCGTTACCCACACCAGTACGGCTCAGCAAGTAATCCAAACTCTCCTTACTGACAGGCAACAGACCTGAAAATGAGAAATAGTAGGAGAAACACTTTGTTTTCTTGTCTCTCTCATTGAGTTCTGCTGTAGCTATTTTTTTTACTGACCTGCACACAAAACATATTCTCTGAAGAGAGGAAGGCGGAAAAGTCCAGCCAGGATTGCAAGCGTGGAGCGTATTCCAGGAAAGGTTTCCGCAAATCCGTTACGGTCTGTGCTGAAGCATGAGAATGCTCCCACACACATGATGCCATGAGGGTGACAACCCAAAACATAGTTCTTACTGGGATTTAATTCAGCAGTCTTTACCAGCTGAAGGAATAGCGAGTCAAAGAGAGAGAGAGAGAACAGCAAGGGTAGGAGACAGAGAAGATTCAAGAGGTGAGGCTGAAAACAACTGATGTCTTTTTTCAGTAACTGGGTATAATGATTGTGTTATTTACCTTCACAGGAAAATAGTCTCGGAAGTGTTTCCATACTTCCCAGTTTCTCACAAACTTTGTTCTTCTGCCACCTAGTGGACATATAAATCATTAGCATTTTTTTTTTTTCAATTCTATCAGACAATGAAAGCTCTTTTATATTTAAAATTGAATTGATCTTAGGTCAACCTGTGAATTTAGTTGGAAAATTATAGGTCTGCAACAACTAATCGATAAAAATCGATAATGAAAATCATCGACAACGAATGTCATTATCGATTAGTCGCGTCTTTCTATGGACAAAATGTGTCCAAAAATAGTGGAGGAAACAGAGTGAGCTGCTGCTGGAAAGGTATATGATCCAAGCAGCCCAAAACATGAGAATTCTTGATTTTAGGCTTCTAGCTGATGCATTAGCGTAATGTTTAACCATGTTGGCCTGGTACAATATGAAATGTTTTAAAGGGCCCCTATTATGGATTTTTGAAAATAACCTTTCATGTAGTGTGTAACATAGCTCTAAGTGAATGAAAACATCCTGCAAAGTTTTAAAGGGGACATATCATGGCAAATGCACTTTTTTAGCCCTTAAATGCATTTTGTTGTATATTTGGAGTGTTTAGAAGTACAGAAAATATGAAATTATTCTCTTCAGGTGCTTCGTTGATATCTTTATATTCTGTTTTGGTCATATTTTTCAACCTGTTCCGATTTTTCTGTTATCTATGACGTTTTTTGAACTATTACGTCACAGTATTTGCAGCGGAACTGCCAAATAAGGACATTGACTTCCAGCCCAACACTTCGAGCAATCCGCCATTTTTATTTCTCGCTGCAATTTTGTAGTCCAAGCTAAAGGATGCAGAAGTTACGAGAGGGTAAGTTAAAATGTTCGGTTGTTGGATGTAGTAACCCACACGCTTCATTACACCGTCTAATGTAGATAAACTGCCGCGCTTGTGACAAGGGCGCATGTTTAACTGAAAGAACGAGCAGAGAGAGAGACCCGGTCGCGCGCGCGCTCACTCTCTCTCTTCAGAGCCAGGCGAAAGTGTAAACAAGACATCACCGTCTCCAAACTAGACGCTGTCTTGTTCTCTCTCCCTCGCATATATTAATCAAAATAAATCGACACGGTGGTAAAAGGTCGGAAGGCCAAAGTTTCATGTGTAAATACAGTAACACACCAGTGCGATACATCCATATGAAGACGTTGTTCTACAGGTTCGTCGTGTTCATTTTCATCTCGCTCCGACTCCGACTCTGACTCTGACTCTGGCTCGAACATGTAAGGCTGGCTGGACAAGTCTTCCGTTGTTGACATTTTGTTAATAACGTGTGAATAAAAAGTTTCTGTGCCGCTAGATAATCGTATCTCTGCTATCAAACTACAAAAATGGCCGAACGGGGTGGAGTTGAACCTCTGCAACCTGGAGAGGGGGCGGGGTATGAAGTGTCTCAATTGTATTTAAAGAGACCGCACCAAAACGAGTTAAACGCACACCAGAAAAGGGGTAGAAAAGGGGCCTGTGGAGCTATAATAATGAAGAATTCAGACCCAAGCATTGCAGTTCCGCTTTATAATAGACTACAAATGTATGATTTATATGTAAAAAGGAACTATTTAAAAGCATGATATGTCTCCTTTAAATCTGAAAGTGTTCCATATATAAAGTTATTGTCTTTCAAAAGAGTAAACTCTGAGTCAATTAAATTAATCGTTTTTCAAAGGAGTCATAAGCCGTTTCGTTGTGACATCAAGACGAAACATTAGAATATTGCCCGCCCACTTATTGGGTGCAGACACCTGGGAAAACTTGAAACCGGCAGCTGATTCCTGTGGATACTGGATAGCATCATGTCGAGAAGACGCTGTGCTCTACAATGTGAAGGTAAAGCCAGTTTTTTTTTTTCACTACCCAAACTTTTGCTGTGTTCCCTTTATTTCACTGACGACTACTTCTCAAATCTCGGAGTTCAATGCAGGATTCGCAAACCGCTTGCTCTTGAAAGATGGTGTTCAAAATATTTTGTTTTGAGTTTTATATTGTGTAGGTCTCCTGCTAACTGGCTAACTCACGTTATCACTGTCTTAGTGAAATACTTCTGCTGATCAGTTGTGGGCCACGATTATCTATAACTGTGTATACATGCACTGTTATTGATACAGTTTCCACATGTTCACCGCAATGTATTAGAAAAATATTCGGTAAATAAATTAGTACAAGTAAAATAATTGGTTTGCTGATGGACATGCACTTGTTAATGCTGATGGTGAGGAATTACAGTTGCAACATCTCATAATGTACCTCAAACTGAGTAGTGTTCATCACTGAGAAACGTTGTGCTCGAGAACTAGTTCTTCCAGTGTTTCATCATCGGACTCACGCTCGCATTGATATGGTAAAATCGACGTCATTGTTCGTTACTGTGTTTAGTTTACGGTGTAGGAAGCCTCAGGACAAGCAGAGCTGACATTGTTATGGCAATTGGCGGTTTTGTTTTCGACGCGCTGTACACGGTAGCCCAATCGCAACAGACTGAGCTGTCTGGCCAATCAGAGCAGAGTATATCGCGGAAAGGAGGGATTTAGAGAGATTGATTCATTTGATGAGTCGTTTGAGAGTCATTGAAAATGTGATGATGTGCAGTGTATATTATGAGGAAATTAAACAGTTTTTTTTACCTTTGATGCATGTAAACATGTTGTAGGAGACTCCTCAACAACATTAGGAAACTTTAAAATAGCATAATAGGGGCCCTTTAATCAGACAACAGACGAGCATCATAGCATAAGATAAAGAAAATATATAGAAATAAAAAATAAAAATTCAAGAAATAAAAGACTAGCAAGTTTCTCAGCAAGTTTAAGATCCTCAATCAAAGTACATAAGATCAAGGCATTCTTTTCCTTCATTCATTTTAACAATAAGAAGTAATGACAGTTCCTCATGAAAAACATAAAAGTTTTGAGTTTTCAGGAATCCCAAGGATAATAAATGTTAACTGCCAAGTCATGTGTTTCATCTTTCATCGGCGCAAAACTTTCATTTTACAGTTATATCCTTATCTGTAAGTATTACAAATTCACACAAAATATTTCCATTTTGCATGAAGGTTCGTCCTGACAGACTGCGTTAAATTTAGACTTTAATGAATCAGTGCGCGTCAAACAGAGGATTAGGTTTAAAAGTCAACATGTAATTCAAGTATTTTATGGGAGTGGTAGGCTAACTGTAATGGGTAACTGCATGTAATTGAATATTTTCAGACTTTTCTTTACATTTACAGGATAAAGAAATGACAGCAACAGTTTACTGTGTTCAGAGTGAATGTGTGTGTTCCTGCAGAGCATTCCTATTATCTGTTAACACGGAGTTCGTGTTTTTATTTATTACTATCTTCATTTTTTATTTCATTTTTTATTCATTTTTAATAGGGATTTAAACTGTCCTTTTCCTTTATAACCCTGTTCGCTCTTTTGCATCTAGATACATTCACTATATATGTTATCATAGCATTCAGTTGGCAGGTTTGTTCGAAGGATAGCATTGGGCAGTATGTATAATAGTATGTTTTGTCAATAAGTAAAAAAAGAAAATTGGCCTTTTTTTAAGTCCGATTAATCAAAGAAATAATAGTCCAACTAAGCGATTATCAAAATAATCGTTAGTTGCTGCCTATGAAAATTCTGTGATCATTTGCTCACCCTCATGTTGTTCCAAATCTGTCTGACTTTCTTTCTTCTGTGGAACTAAAGAATGTTGGTAACCAGACAGGTTTGGTGACCATTGACTTGGGGGGAAAAAACATTAAGACATTTCCCAGAATGTCTTCTTTTGTTTTCCTCAGAAGAAAGTCATACAGGTTTTTAGGGCTGCACAATTAATCGCAATAAAACTGCACGCGATTTGGCAAAGGCTGCGATTATTTTATGTGTAGCTTGTTAGTGCTGCTCCATCTGAACGCCAGAGGGCGCTCTCACGCAGACACTCCAAATATGCCCCGCCATAGCACACATCATTCCAGTAAATCCCTATCGCTGTAGCTGAATAAACAGAAGATTGAAACGCTTTGATTAAACATGACTAATAAACACACGACTGCCTTATTCTGTGTAAGAAGCTACATCATCTCATAGAAGGATGCTCAACTGTCATTATGAAGTGAGTTTGGAGTAAAAGCATGTTATTAAATGTTGTCTTTTGTTGGACAAGAGGTTCACAAATGCTTCTCATGTTTGGAAAGATTTTTCAAATGCACGTTATAAGTGACTCAAACTCAGTGCTTTCAGATGGAGCAGCGTTTACAGAGCCGTACATCAATGACAAGCTGCACATCAAAAATAATCGCAGTAAGCCAAATTGGTTTAAGTGCGATTTCATGTAAATTGCGATAAATCGTGCAGCCCTGTTTTGAACGGCATGAGGGTAAGTAAATGATGACATCATTTTCATTTTTGGGTGACCTATCCCTTTAACAATCCACGTGTGTTTGTGTGTTGTAGTCATAGGTTGACCTCTCTCAGGTGTTTGCCAATCATAGATCTGCCAGGAGATGTAGAGAATGGGGATGAGCCACAGAGAGGTGAACATCAAGTAGATCATCAACAGGACACAGGACACTCCTGCATATACACACACATACAGCATTGGTAGTAATCTTACAATGTAATTTCAACACACAAGGCAATGAGAAGCAACAGGTGCAACAGGTCTCACCTAAAAACAGAAATGAAATCACCAGTTGTAAAACACTGATATCCTCGATAAACTCCTTCCATTGAGACTTCGCCTCCTTCCTCTTTAAATCTGAAACTGACAAAGAAGGGATAAAACAGAGAGGAAACATTATGAGATGTCTCACATTAAGGTTGTTCAGTGTTTTAACTGCTGAATCTGAATCACATGTCTACTCCAGTTGAACTGTGTAATTTGAGTGGAATTTGACAAAACAAAACATTTTGTCAAATTTTAATACATTTGAGTTTAGGAAAATATGTGTAACCGCAGGCGCTAGTACAGTAATTGAACCATTGACCTGAACCTGTGCAGGCAGCAAAGACCTCAGCCGTCAGATTCACTCACTGTAAATCTGTCATACAAGGTGAAATACCTTCATTGGGCAATCTGGCAGTCACAGTTCAGTAGGCAGTGAGATCAGAAATGAACCTTAACTTAGCACTAAAATGCCACATATTGTAAATGTGGAGACACAAAAATGGCCTGTGAATGTCTTAGTTTAATTTCTGCTATCTAACATTTGATGCATTGTATTCTATTACAGGCCTTTTGTAGTTATGGGTTTAGTGTCTCGGTAGACGCTAGTGGCATGTATAATATCGCTGTATAATCTAATAGAAGGACTGTTTAGTTATTTCAAATGGATTCTAGCAGCTCTTTTGTTACGCAGATCTTGATAATTATTCACAGCTACTAACTTGATGTTGATTTGAGTTTACAGCTAATAGCCATAATTGTTCAGATTGAAACATCCCCCCCATTCAGGTTTCTGAACAAGCCGTAGGCAGCAACGTCATTGCAGCTTTCAAGGCCCAGAAAGGTAGTAAAGATATCGTTCAAATAGTCCATGTGACAACAGTGGTGTAACCTTAATGTTACAAAGCGATGAGAATCCTTTTATTGCAAAAAACAAACAAAAATAACAACTTTATTTAACAATTTCTTCTCTTCCGTGTTAGTCTCCTACGCTGATACTACCTTTCTGGGCCTTGAAAGTTGCAATGACCTTGCTGCCTATGGCTAGTTCAGAAATCTCTCGGCTTTCATCAAAAATATCTTAATTTGGTGTTCCAAAGATGGACGAAGGTCTTATGGGTTTGGAACGACATGAGGGTGAGTAATTGATGAAATCAATTTCAGCTTCATTCAACTATCCCTTTAATAATTCAGTAACAGTGAACAGAAAGTGCAACTTGAAGTTCAGCAGTGAGCCGGGACCTTTTGTTGCACCTGGGATGTGTGCAAGAGCACAAAATTCGTTACTCATTCGTTACAACAATATTCAGAAATTGGTTAACTGTAAGTTGTCTTACCAGACACCGTGAAAAATTATATTTAAAGAATAAATAAAATGTTACTGTTAAATTAAGTATGAATTATCATTATAAATTATAATATATAAATACTTGATGTATTTTAATAGTAAAAATCACTTAATGTACTGTGAAAATCTGTAAAAAGATGTTTCCAGAAATTCTTGTGACTCATTACATCTACTTGTGCACTTTGATTTTGTCTTAATCAGTTATAGCCTATACATTATATTATATATACATTATAATGTTTTGTGACATTTTATGTTTAGTATTAAGTTTGTGTTTGTACTGTTACCCTGATGGTATTTTGTGGGTAATGTATGCTGCCTATACAGTTAATTAGATAATTACAAATAAAAATGCCAATCTTGATGAACTTTAATTCATCATGTGGCTTTCTATTTTTACAACCTGTCTTTATGGTGCTTATCAGCATCACAAAGCAGATTGTAGGCTACTTCAAATAAATGAACATCAACATTATATCGTTAATGTATATATTTATCCCAAAATATCCCTATTAATCATTAAATAGAAGTATTTCATGAAAACGTGAAATTTGAAAACTTGTTTCAGTGTAATATGACAATAAGCACATTTTTTTAATTTGGACAATCTGACATTCTGACCCCACATTATTACCTTTCAGCAATTCAAATCCGCGGTTGGATTTATTTTAAATTGGAAAATAAGTTACCTTATATGGAGGCTGCTAGGTACATAGGCCTACTTGCAACATTTAGTGTTATGACAGACTAACAAATTGATAATATTTAAACATTTGGGCCTAATGTTTAACCAGATTTGCTTAATACAGACATAAACGTATACACTTTGCGGTTAAAGCTGCGTTTAAAAATAAATAATCAAATGTTATATCATTCTCCCGTCAAATCATTTTACAGTACTGACATTTGCGTGAGCCTACCGTTATCTGTGCCCATTAAGTGGTCAATTTTAGTGATCCCTGTAGCAAACGATTCCTCTTCCTCACCTTCTCTGACTGAACAAGCCTCGCGTTTCTCTTGTTTGCACTTTGATCGGTTCAATTGGTCAAACAGATAGCGATACGCTTTCTAATCGCGTCATTGTAAATGTATGTGGGCTATCTTGTGTTTATCTCCAGCCACATATGAATCCGCGTCCGCATGACTGAAAGCCGTTTAAATCACCATTTGCTTTAACATGAATCGTTCTTAAACAGTGAAGAAAGCATTTTGATTCTTTGCTGTCACACCTAGGCAACGAAAACGCCACAAGCGCCTACTCTTATGCCCGAATAATAGCCTACATGGGGTCGTAAGATTTCTCACGACCCGGTACGGCCAGCGTCGCGATTTGGTTGAATGTACGAACGATCCTCGCGCGCGTGGCCGCGTCAGACAGCTGTAGGAGGAGCGACTTGACTGTGTGTGTGCGCGTGCTCTACCGCTGCATTTGAAAAATGTTGCTTAGTTCCTAAGTATTGCTTAGTGCTTGCGACTTGTTGCTTCATGAAGAGCTCATAGGAAATGTATTGTAATCTCTCTTTTGTAACGAGTCCAACCCTGTTTTTTTTCTCTTTATATTACTATTCATATTTAATTACCTTATAGATCAATATTTTTGCTATGTAGCTATCAATATCTTTCATCAGTATCTTTCATTTATTTAATATCTTTCATTTGTCTAGTGTCATGTTCCATTCAGGGGTGAAAAAAAGAATAGCCTAATTAAATACAATAACTCTATTTTTTTTTTTTTTTTTTTTTTTTTTTGGCTTAGAGACAGATTGAGACTGATGAGATTTTCCCAAAGTAACTTTGAATTAAAATTTGTGAAGCAACCTGACCAATCCCAATTGTATTAATGTACATGTGTGAAACATTAAGAACCCAGTCTCTCTAGCTACTTACTTGTGTGCTTAAGGAGATACTAGGAAATAGATATTTATAAAGCACTTAAAATGTAAAATCATGACAATTTTCTTGTGGTTGCAGAGTGATCATCAGGCTGCAGCTGGTTCAAAAGTTGTCATCTGACAATGTGCCCATGAAGCAATTTGCAGCATCGGGTCGCGTATACTTCTGGGTTTGTATGGACAAGCCAAGCATCTGTCTTTGACAATTGTTGAAGTGCACAATTCTTTTAACTATAGTCTGTGCTTCACCCCTCTGGTTGGTGTCAATCAAAGGTTGGTAATGTATATTTAGCCCTGAATTTAGGATATAGATAATTGGATAAGACATCATTTTTATCTTTCCATTGAACATTTAAATATAAACCAACATTTAGATTACATCTGAACATTGATATAGGTTACATTTAACATCTGACTCAGTCTGTCTTGATAACGAATTGTTTAGACCAATTTTGTGCATGCCAGTTTAACTGATTCGGCAAAAAAGATCTGACTTAAAAGTTGTTCACTAATAGTTATTGCTGGTAGATTTCCCTTTTAACATTGTGGCAAGGGGGGCGTGGTTCAGCAAAGTCTGTAACGGGAGAGAGAGAAAGGAGACGAGCTGAAAGTAGATGATAATGATGACCGTAAGTAGGTCAAGTGCAAATGACGAACACCTGTGGCATGGAGAGACCGGATATAAGCCGCTCTGGAAAGAGAACGGGAGAGAGAGAAGGACTGAGGACTCGTACAAGATCGCTGGGGAAAGAGTATTGTGAAATAACCTGCTGGAAAGAGGGACAGAGCCTGTTTGTGAACTACTGTCTGTGCTATAGCGAGTCTACGGTGAATGCGCTGTGGGCACAACTTTTGTTTGTTGTTATTTTGAAGTCATCCTAATAAAAAAGTAAGAGTCCCAGTCACGCCGACCCTGTCTTCTTCCTTCCAACCTTGAACCTCATCACACTGGTGCCGAAACCCAGGAAGGAAGAAGATCGCCGCCGCCATCATGCAGTCTCTGTCGGGATCGCCATTTGCAGACGTCATCTAATCGCTCGCGAGTCTGCATCAGGAACACCATCAAGCCCTGCTGGGCTATGAAGTCCTGAAATGTGCCATCCTGCAGTGGGTTGGCCAGAGCCCAGAACAACATCGGCAGAGGTTCAGATCGTTGGACCTCGGAGAAACCGGCCGACCCTTCGTGATGGTGCAACAGCTCCAGGACTCCTGCTGCAGATGGCTGATGGCAGAGGGAAGCGACGTCGAGGGTGTCATCGATAAGGTGGTGCTGGAGCAGTTCGTGGCACGGCTTCCTAGGAAGACTGCGCAGTGGGTCCAGTGCCACCGCGCGACGTCGCTGAACCAGGCCATCCAACTGGCGGAGGACCAGATGGTGGCGTGCCACGGGGTCGGCGAACCCCTTCCAGCAGCTTCTCTCTCTCCCTCTTCCCCTGTTTTCCCCCACTCCTTCCCCCTCTAAACCTGTCCCGCTCCCTAGGTCTCGAGGGGGTTTCACGCCCCAACCGGCACCCCGATGGAGGAGTGGGCCAGTGGCAGAACTGACAGCTGGTCCCAGAGTGCTGCCCAGGGGGGTGGGGCTGACAACCAGCAACACCGCTGCAACTCCCGTTCCTCCGCGGCAATTTCTTGACCCGCTTCCCGCCACTAGGCCTGTTGGTGTTGCGGGGACCCGGGTCATTTTTCGATCGGTGTCCAGTGATGGAGGTGGGGACACTGATCCGGGTCCCGGACGCTCCGCAGGCCGCCCCCAATCAAGCTGGCCTGTACCAGAAACCTGTGAGTATTAAGGGAGGGTATTCAGGATGTAACCAAAGCTCCATTCATCAAAGCCTGATTCAACCAGAGGCATTGGATAAGAGCAGCATGGTTAAAGAACGGTACGTGCACGGGGAGGTGGTGAACTACCCCTTAACGTCGGTGGCTATTAAATTTAGGGGTCAAAAGCATAATATAGACGTTGCGGTTAACCCGCACCTCCAACATCCGCTAATTTTAGGAACAAATTGGCCAGGTTTTAGTGTATTATTGGAGTATTTATGTGCGGATGTCTCTTTTAAGAAGGGAGAGCGGGGAAGGGGGGCGGTCGCTCAGCTAGGAGAAGCTGAGCCGGGACCAATAGGAGATGAGCGAGGGGAACGGAGCGCTCTTGAAAGGAGAATCCTTACAGAGCGCGATAATTTTCCCCTGGAACAGTCCCAGGACGTAACACTCAAAAATGCTTTTGAACAGGTCCGTACTATCGACGGGCAGCTTCTCCAACCAGATCAACCACTCTCATATCCTTATTTTGCTATTTTAAAAGAGAAGGTGTATCGAGTGATCCAAGACACTCAGTCAGAACAAGATACAACTCAATTGTTGATACCAAAAAGCCGTAGAGAAATGCTTTTTCAGGCGGCTCATTGTAATCCGATGGCCGGGCATTTGGGACAATCAGCAACACTTAATCATCTAATGACCCGATTTTTCTGGCCGGGTATTCACGAGAACATGTGCAGGTGGTGCACGTCTTGTCGGGAACGTCAGCTGGTGAATCCACCAGCCAATCCAAAAGCTGTGCGCGAGGTCCCCCAAGCCTCCACAGGGCTTTCCCCTTTCGAGCTTCTCTATGGGCGTCAACCCCGCGGGGTGTTAGATGTCCTTAGAGAGACTTGGGAGGAGGGACCTTCGAACAGTAAGAACGGAATTCAATATGTACTGGACCTGAGAACAAAACTCCAGACTTTGGGGAAACTCTCTATGGAGAATTTGTTACAGGCTCAGGACAAACAAAGCCGGCTACACAACAGGGGAACTAGACTACGTGAATTTGCACCGGGAGATAAAGTGCTTGTATTGCTCCCAACTTCTAGCTCTAAATTACTCGCGAAGTGGCAAGGACCCTTTGAGGTCATACAGTGAGTCGGGGATCTCAATTATGAGGCTGGGTACTGCTCGATTTTATTCGATGCTGGATTTAAAGAAAGGGTATTGGCAGATCCCCTTGTCTCCTATATCCAAAGAAAAGACAGCTTTCACAATGCCGTTTAGATTACACCAATCTGTTACACTTCCTTTTGGGTTGTTCGAGACTCTGGCCACCTTTCAGCATCTCATGGACAAAATTCTCCGGCCGCATGCTGCATATGCCGCTGCCTATCTGGATGACATTATCATCTATAGCAATGACTGGCAGCGTCATATACAGCACATGCAAGCTATCCTGAGTTCGGTGAGAGGGGCTGGACTAACGGCCAACCCGAAAAAGTGTGCGGTTGGGCGTGTGGAAGTCAGGTATCTGGGCTTTCACTTGGGTCACGGACAGGTGCGTCCCCAAATTGATAAGACGGCAGCAGTTGCAACCTGTCCGAGACCAAAGACCAAAAAGGAGGTGAGGCAGTTCCTGGGGCTGGTGGGATATTATAGAAGGTTTGTACCTAATTATTCGGACCTCACCAGCCCGCTGACTGACCTCACTAAAAAGGAAGCACCAGGTCCAGTCCAGTGGATGGAGCAGAACCAGCAGGCTTTCACCCAGATAAAGGCTGCAGGCCGGATGGCTCCCTGACCCTTTCGGGCGGTGGGGGTATGTGGCAAGGGGGGCGTGGTTCAGCGAAGTCTGTAATGGGAGAGAGAGAAAGGAGACAAGCTGTAGATGATAATGATGACCGTAAGTAGGTCAAGTGCAAATGCCGAACACCTGTGTCTTGTTGCAGTAATTGGTGTCGAGAGACCGGATATAAGCCCTCTTCTTCCTTCCAACCTTGAACCTCATCACAAACATATCATGAAATAAAAATTGAAAAGTCACCACAAAATCAAAATGGACAATCCTTGTTTTTTATGGAGTATTGCAGTATTTATTATTTATCCAATGCACATCATCATTTTTGTTTAAAATTCATGTGTCTTGTGATCTTTGATCTAAATATGTTTCCCCTTCCTCTTGCAGTAACATCTCTTCTATTTTCTGATGATGTGTTTACTGGCGTGAGGGAGGGATCAACCTGTTACTCACATGACATCACAGCTGTAGCCAGTCACAACCATCAAATCAATTCCCAATGGTCAAAATCAAGTCTTGCCCTACTTTTTTCATGTTCAAGAATCCATTTCACTCGGATGTACGTCACAACAGGGAAGAAAAGACTTATCACAACTTCCGTTTCATGCTGCCTTTAAATTGAGCAGTCATCTGAGGTATGACCCATTACATATCCACTACAAAAATATCTCCAACCAAGTGAATTTACAAGTGTACTGTTGTCTTCTCTGTTGTCCTATTGTCTTTATCCATCTTATCATATTCATTTATACACATCAGGTATATTACTAGTTATTTATTGACTATACTGTATATCATATTTTTTCATGATTTACACTTGCATCTGGACCTGTGATTTCACAACTCACCATCTGTTCAGTCAGTGAGCTGCAGGGCTTCACCAGATTAGGACCGAGTGTAACCCCTCCGGTACTTACACCGCTCCGAGCTGGAGTGAGGTTTTCCCGGACAGCTGTAGCCAACTCGCTGGCCTCCGTTACTCAAGAAAATTTCTAGTCTTTTTGTTTGAACCCAGTCATAGATTATGAGAAACAATCTGGATTACCAAACATGACACCAGTAGTGTTCACAAAGCTTTACTCATTACTCAGCAGCACATGCTATTTTCAGTGCAAGTTCTTCTTATGTGCAAAGGCAAAGTGTGATTCATTACTGATCAATGGTTAGGCCTATATTCTTGCTATCCGACTATTCCTGTGATGCAGTCTCATGCCATTTGCGCATGAGCTGCGCTAATTAAATGTGTGATGACACGATGACTGTCTGCCATCCTGAAGTGTGAGTACTTCACTGTTATTTTTATCTTTTGTTTTCATGTCTTCAAGTCCTACTTTTCACATTTCTCCTTCATCGCTTGTCTCTTGCTCAAATCACAACGTTTTCTCACTCTAGCCATGGATAGCACACGAAGGAGAGGTGCATCTAATAATAAAGTGATGGAAGTGTGGGGATGGAGTGAGAGAAAAAAGAAGAATGTCTATGGAAAATGTATGGAAAAATAGGACTGTCATCAATAATGAGTTGTTCTTGCTGTTGATGGATGGTCTGATGGCTAGGTGATTCTGTGGATGAGTGCTGTAACGTACCTGAACATGTTCAGGTGAATTAGGTGATTGCCCAGCTCAAGCTGTTAGAAATGAAGAATTCCAACACCCAGCTAAATTTATGTTCTAAAAACGTTGTGGGAACAATGATTTGCAATTTTTCTAAAATGTTGCAATGTCATTGTCCGGTTTTCTTGTTGTATTTAAAATGATACGATAATGTTACAACATTCTCCTAACCTTTTTTTTTTTTTTTTACTTCTAACATTCTTAAAGCATTTAGCCTATTTGTAATAGTCCAAAAAGGATAACATTACAAACAAATACAAATAACATTATAAGGATGTTCAGAAAATGTTGTTTCAGAATGTTTTCTCTCACCGTTATGAGAACGTCCATCAAGTAAACATTCCAACGTAAAAAAAACGTTCCAAAATACGTTGGTCAGAACGTTTCTTACAACATCATGAGAACGCATGTTATAATGTAAGAGCGTTCTATAAATGGTATTTAAATAACGTTTTATATTAGGCTAATATTTACATTTAACCTTTGCAAAACATTATAGTGAAAGTTGAAACGTTCCCTGTTACCTGGATTTTACGATCTGACAGTATCTGCGAAAGGCTATACCAAAATGCTTAGGTGCTAAATTCATATAGGATAAACACAAGTGTATAAGTGAAAAGAAAGATCACTTTAAACAATAATGGAATATTCAGCAATTACTTAAATGTTGTCGCGCGCTGACAGACTGCATACGTCTGCACACCGCGAACGTGGACACAATTGTAAATACGTTCGTCGAATCAGCTGTCAGAAAGGTGGAGGCAAGGGCAGGCATAAACGTAACAACGGCATAACAACAGTCGGTGGAATTTATATTTATTATGGTGAGGGCAGAAAATGTCGACCCTTCGCAAAAACAGCAGCATGATACAACGTCATTTTTGGAGAGCGAGGCGCGCATCAGAACGGAGTCAGTAGCTCGGCATCTGCTTCTCCGTTGACCGACGAGCTCTAAAACAGGAATATTAATATCAGCGCGAAGTGCGCCGCCACCGCCGACATATCTGTTTATCTGTGGACTCTGCATTCATTACCGTGAAGTCGTCTCGGGGTTATAGTGAGCAGGCACTACCAGACTGCATTTGTGAATGGTTCTATGGGCCTGCTTTGAACGGATGTTTTGTTTTTTCTCTCTCTAACGTCGCAGTGAACTGCACCATGGATAGCGAAGCGCTTTCTCATCGTGCTCCGCGCGGAGGGTGAATGGGGATGAGGATGTTGTTTACAAAAAGCAGCCAGCCGTCAGCGTAGGCTACTGATGGTCGGACTCCCCGAATATATATATATTTTTTTTCATCTAATCTTTTATGACACGTCTGGAAATTACTGTCACCTCCGTCTTTCCTCTATAAAGAGGGCAATGTCATCGTCAGCAGACCGGCGTGGATTTGTTGTTGTCTGATTTTACTACTTGTCCTCTGCAATTCGACTTCACGCCATTTATGTAAGTCAGTCTATTTTGCACCATTTTTTCTCTGTACATTGAAAGCGGATGTTTAAATCATACAATTTGTGACGAAATTCGACCTCAATTGGTATTGACTTGTGTGTGGAAATATAATTACAAACATGTAGGAAAGGCTAGCAATGCGATCTCCCACAGAGGAATTGACCAACCACCTATTAGGCTACCGTGTTTGTCAATATAGTCTATAAATATTTTTTTCGTTGACTACCTAATTCATGCGTTGTAGTATTTCTCAAGACAAAAAGCTTGTCCATGAAAACAGTTGTTTGTAAAAATCAGCCGTGTATTTTGTTCGGTATTGCGACTGTTCGTAATTTTTAAAACGAAAAATATGTCATGGTTGACTTGTGCTTACACCGTCTATATTTCCTCCACAAAACCCGACAGAGTCCCTAAACAGTGTAAAAAGAGTAATGTGTAAAGGTAGCGGGTTTGTGATCATTTGAGCGTATAAAAGTGACGCGTCTGGAGGAGCGTCTTCAGGTAGAGTCAGAGTGCGCGCGAGAGTTTTAGAGTTCGCTACGTAGGAAACGAACCGTTAACGGGTGATTTATGAGATATGCCATCAATTCTGTCATTATTTAAAAGCATACACGATGCATTTGTCTTTTTTTCTTTTTCTTTTTTCTATTTTTGTCATTCATAGACTTTGGTGACGAGTCGTGTAACCTGGTCTGTTGTACCGGCGAGTGTCTCTTGAAATATTCGCCTCACGTAAGGTCTGCATAAACCGCGCGTGAAGGTGGCATCAGAATGCCAATGGCACGTGCGACAAGCTACAACTGCAGCCAATTTTATTACAGTCGTGACTCGTGATGTGATAGTAGATGGGAGGCGTGGCTGCGCGTGAGCGTGTATGTCTGTGGCTTGAACCTGGTCGTCTCCGCATCTTGTGTATTCCTGGTAAAGATTAATAGCACTAAGTTAAAATGACCAGCGGAGACATTATTCGCGGATTAAAAGCAAGAGAGGTGGGGTGAGCGAGGGGAAAGCCAGTTAGGCGAGGAGGTGTAGACTGGAGTACACTGCAGACATGAGGAGACCAGCCCCACCTTGTCTGGGGGTTGTGGAAACGCTCACACAGGGCTTTTTTCGGGGGCCATTATCATATTATGAGACATTTTTACAATACAGGATAAAAATAATTTGATTATTTTACCTTCAACCAATCCTCCTCAATTAATCAAATAGTTGTAGCAATGTGTATTTCCCTTTTGGGAGTGATGCATCTAAATTAGTGATGGGTGTGTTCTCAAATTGGAGTTGGATATCAGTGTGTGTGTGTATGTATGTATGTATATATATATAGAGAGAGAGAGAGAGAGAGAGAGGTGTCTACAACCTGTTTCAGATCAAACCCCCTTTGTTGGAATAGAGACAGATACACTCACTGTATAAAATTAAGTGCTGCATTATAAGCCTGGCCTATAATTACATATTTTATCAATGTATCTACATTCTTTATGATGCTTACACTGCATAGCTATTAGTCATAAATATGCAGAAACATTTACTTGCACATGCATTTTAATTTAATACATTTCAATATGGGAGGGGCAATGAAACATTTAGCTGAATTAACTATTAGAAAATTAACTTAATATTACAATAAACAAATAGCCTACATTTTATTGTAATTGTATTATATTAAATGTAAAATATTACATTCATCTATTTATTGTAATAATATCTTTCTCAAAAATTGGACCCTTTGCAGTACCACCACAGATCCTCTGGACTAAAATCTAGCAACTTCATTCAAATTCACAGCACAATAAGAGTGACTTCTAGTGGCTGGTAAGAGAATACCTACTGTCTCTCTATCTTCATCTCTCACTGACTCCCTGTCTCTCAGCTCCCATTAATTTGTTTTTGAAACTTGATGAAACAGCATTTGACAACAGCATGTGCGATAGAGAGAGAGACATGAGAAAAGAGCAGAAAGGGTGAATAAGCATAATAAGATAATGAGCAGATAGTTTAAAAGACTGTGAAATTTGAAAATAAGAGAATGGTAGTGCAATTGTGAACAAGGTAGAGAGAACATGAAATGATCTTAAGAGACTTGAGGATGTTTCAGGATAGAAACCAAGGAGAATACATGTGAGTGTGTTGGACAGAAGGAGAGAATGTACAGTATGTTTGTGTGGCTCTGATTAGACTTTGACAGATGTTCCCCATGTAAAGCTCATTTTTCGGGTTGGGCTTTAGTCCTGTCTGTCTTTCTTTCTGGATGATCCAGGCTCAGGCTTTACGCTGTAGATTTCCTGAAAGGACCGAATTGAATTTTAATGGCATGTTTGCATCTGAGCACCAGCATGATGTCTGTTTTAGGCTTAAATCAAATGAGATATTGGAAGGGTGGGTGAAGAAGTAGTGATGAATAAAGATGAATGTTCGCTAATGTGAAGCAAGACAGAATTATTAAGGGAAAGCTGGGTTTGGTGTACATTAAAATGAACCCTTCAGGCACTGAGGCTTACTGTATGCTTGGCAGAGTAGCAATCCATGTATTTCACAGTAATGTTCTGTTAGTGAAGTGCTGTAGCATACTAATGTAAAATATAACTTGGTTAGTAAAGCGTAACACTTTAATGTAGCATTGTAAAGTAGTGCTCTCAGACAGAATGGTAGTTTTAAGGATTTTTTCTGACAGCAACTATATGTGGATTTTCATATGTACACGCACTTGCACATACACATCCAACTACTATTAGGGGCCATTCACACAGAACACGTTTTTCCATTCAACTGCGCTACTTTTCCATTGTTTTTCAATGTAAACAAACGCTAGATGGACATCTTTAACTGTAGCACTCGCATCTTTTGCAGCGCCTCGCGGATGACAAGGCATATAGGAAGTTAAGTTTTTTTTTTTTTTTTTCATTTATCTGACCTGCGT
The DNA here is from genome assembly GCF_951802725.1 of Rutilus rutilus. NCBI lineage: Eukaryota > Metazoa > Chordata > Actinopteri > Cypriniformes > Leuciscidae > Rutilus > Rutilus rutilus. The sequence continues at coordinate 24,477,529 of NC_140221.1, forward strand.
CTGAATGCGTTAAAAATGCATTCTGTGTGAACCGGCCCTTAGTCTGTCTTTAAAAGTATTGTAGATAAAAAGAGGAGCACTGGATCTGGTGAGTGCAGAACATGTTTTGCTCAGGACTCCAGGCAGAAAATAAAAAAGAATGGAAGAGAAAGAACATGGAGGAGAGGCCAGCGTCATTGGGGACCCTCACAAGCAACATCAATGTTTCAGATTCAATAGAGCATAGCTTGTATACAGACTGAGGGAACAAGAGGGGGCATTAAATTTTCATGGTTTTAGTTAGATTTGTGGACCTGGTTTCTACTGAAGGAATTTAAAAGCAACAGAAGAATTACCACCACACAAGTTGTGTGTTCTAGGTACAAAATAGCTACTGATACTTAAAAAGTCAAATATTTCACACTGTCTTCCACTTGGTTGCACAATATGTCATATCTGTTGCAGGGTAACACAGAAACACTTTCAGGTCAGAGAGTCCAATGCTTTTAGCAAGGAAGACAGAGGTTTTTGGAATAGTTGTGTATGTATGCATTAATGTGTTCTGCACTAAATAATTGGGGGATTTGCTTTACTGGAGGAGTATCATGTGGCTGGATCTGGCATCTGTCAGAAGTAGTGTTGCTGTGAACCGGGGGAGTCCTACACAACTGGGGCAGAGCAGGTTACCACTTTGCTTTATTTATGGTTGCGATTCCTATTCAGGGGTGCATGTAACTCAGGGGTACTTAAAAATTATGGTTTTGCCTTGTTAAACCTATATCAGAAAAAAAAAAAAAAAAGTGTTTCAGAAAAATAATAGCATGTATAATGTCTGCAAGATCTAAACATTTGTGTTTAAGATATAATTTGAATATTTGTTCATAAATATTAAAATATTTGTTGCTTAAAAATGTAAAAAGTTAATATGTATTTTGCACTTTGTATACACACATATATAACGCGTATATACACTTACCGGCCATTTTATTAGGCACACCTTGCTAGTATTGGGTTGGACCCCCTTTTGCCTGAATTCTTCATGGCATAGATTCAACAAGGTGCTGGAAACTTTCCTCAGAGATTTTGGTCCATATTGATAGCATCACACAGTCGCTGCAGGTTTGTCGGCTGCACATCCATGATTAGAATCTTCTGTTCCCACCGCATCACAAATTTGATCTATTTGATTGAGATCTAGTGACTGTGGAGGCCATTTAAGTATAGTGAACTCATTGTCATGTTCAAGAAACTAGTTTGAGATGATTGAGCTTTGTGACATGGCGCATTATCCTGCTGGAAGTTGCCATCAGACGATGGGTACAGTGTGGTCATAAAGGGATAGACATGCATGGTCAGCAACAATACTCAGGTAGGCTGTGGCATTTAAGCAATCGGTACTAAGGGGCCTAAAGTGTGCCAAGAAAATACCCCCCACACCATTACAGCACCACTTGCCTGAACCATTGATACAAGGCAGGATGGATCCATGCTTTCATGATGTTTATGCCAAATTCTGATCCTACCATCTGAATGTCGCAGCATAAAACAAGACTCATCAGGCCAGGCAGCATTTTTCCAATCTTCTATTGTCCAATTTTGGTGAGCCTAGCAGTAAAAATATTGTTGCTTCTCTCATCACAGCACCCACGTCCTTGTCCTCATCTTACCTCTGTACACACATGCACACACAGACGAGCAGTCTTTTGTTCACTTACATACTCAGCACATGAAACAGATGTGCAAGAATGTACACATGCACTTACACCATATACAAAGCAATACTCAAAACAAAGTCTTCCCTAGGGATGAGCATGTGAAGGGGTTCATTACTCCACCGTCTGCCCCTACTTTAGCATGTGTGAGTGTTACTGTGTGTTTTTGTGTACACATATATATATATATATATATATATATAGGCTATAGGCATGTACCATCATGTTGGGGCTCCTTCCCAAAACACACATCGTTGTTTAAAAGACAAATCTTTCTTTTTGTGTAGAAGACCCCATTAATGTGATATTTAAGGTTTTCTGGTATGGTACACGCAAACACACACAGATGTTACTATGTCAGATTGTTTCCTTTTTCCATTGTCTTGTCTTCACAATTCTGCTTTTGCAGGATGTGTGAGTGTGTTTGCGTCACGTGTTTGCATAAGTGCGTTTGCATATGTATCGACATGCATGTGTATGTAGCGTGTCACCTTGATTGCTGCAGATTACAGTGAGAATCATGAAGCCAAGGGCAAACTAGGAGAAAAAGAGAGAGAACAAGGGAAAGAGTGAAGCGAGGAGGAGGGGGAGAGGAGGTCAGTGAGTGCTTCCGTGAATAAAGTGAGAGTGAGTGAAAATTGGATGCAGAAAACAGGAGAAGAACAGAGTGAAACAGCAGTTGAAGGGAGGAGTGAATCGGGACAAGGAAATATATTTTGTCAGCTTGCAGAATAAGGCAAATACTGGTAGTCCCTGGTGATGGTGCACTTTGTTTCGACAAAACACACTTGGACACGTTCAGATGAGTGCTGCTTGTAAGGAAGCGGTTGCTCCTCCACAGTTCCTCACTAATTGGCAATCTGCTGCAGTGCTCAGTGTGTGTTTGCTTGTGTGTATGGGTGTTTTCCAGACGGTGCAATCAGGCACAGCTACCCTCTCTATGGAGCGTTACTCTGCTGGACAGACGGACTGCAGTTTGTGTGCCATGGTATTTGGTTTTAGCCTCCTGGAGATGCAGAATAGTTCCTTGCGTTTTATGTGTGAGATAGCAATTTGGATAGAGAGATGGAGAGAAAACAGGATATTTTTAGTCCAGACTCCATTAAATATTCATCGGAGTGTGTTGTTGATCTTTGGGGAGGGTACTGTATGTGTATTTGTGTGCAGGTCAAGTTGTGCCTAAATTGCGGGGATCAAATGTCCCCACAATTATAGTAAAAAGTTAAGTCACTTGCGTTGTGGAGAGCTGCCAACATTTCCCATGAGGACAATGGCTTAATAAACATAAATGTATGACTAATGCACAAATTTAAGGTGTTGCATTAACTGACATACTAGGGCTGCATTTAAGTCCACTTTTTTATGCCCTTCTTTCGCTAACTTCCCTCTGTTTTGTTCACTCGAATGTCTGCACGAGTGCCCATGGACCCCTTGCAGTGGGTTTAAATGGAACACCCTAAGCCCTTGATCACTGAATCTGCTATGGAGCCATGCTGTTTAATCTCAGTATAACTCTTCTTAACTGCATGATTGACCTAACTTAACTTACAGGTGTAAACTACTTTTCCCTCCATCGTTTGAATCGTGTAAGGTTTGTAGGTAAATTAAGTTGTTGTGACGTCACATTCATGTTGCATTGTGGTCTATGGATCTGCCTGAAGTGTACATTCGAGTAGACTTGCTACCTCTGTCAAAATTGAGGGGTCAAGGGGCTAAATAAGTAAACTTTCCTTGTCCACTTTACAAAGTTGAAGGCAGTTCAAAATGGTGGTGGGGATTCCCCCAAGGGGAAGTGCTTAGGGAAGTTTGTGAGTGCATGTCTAAAAGTGGAGTTAAATGCAGCCTAGAGCAGGGTTTCCCATGCGGGGATAATCAAACTCCTGAGGGTTCATGAAGGATCTGCCACAGGTTTCAGAGTGAAGTATCCTAGGATAGAATTCAGGGCGTATCCCATAATGCCTCTCATAAACAAAATCCAAATGTCAGTGTATGGAGATATAGGGGGCAAGAAGAGAAAGGGAGGGGAGAGATGATTTATTAGCATAGCATGTTAGCATTATACACAAGGACATGATCAAAGCAGGTTAGTGTGTCACCATGAACAAACAGAGCGTACACATGCACAGAAGGCCACAGCACCAAGCCAATGACTGAGAAGGGTCTGTTTGCAGTACTATAAGCAATGCCCCTACGAGTTACACCTATTACTACTAGTTACGCCTTCCGCAAAGAAAAAAACATGGATGTCGTTTACGGAAATAGTAAGGCTGAATTATATTGATTTCAGATATTACGAAGAATGAAATAATAGCTATTAGTGAATAATGCAATAAATTATACAATCAAATGCATATTATGTGGTAATTAGTTACAAAACCTAAACCTGACCCTATTCGTACCCCTTTAATAAAAAATGTAATTACTATACCAAGTATAAATGTTTGACTTTTACAGAAAAAATACAGTGCAATGCTATAGTAAAAACATGTTAATTGGTTAACTGTTAGTGACCTTACTGTATACAGTGAAAAACTGTAAATAGTTTTTTCAGTAAAAATTACATGTAATGTGATGTAAACATCAAATTTATGGGTTTTGCAAGTAAAAACTATGATTTACCATATAACTTATGGGTCCTGGGTAGGCTAAATTATTTACGGCAGCGGTAATGGACAGTTCCACTTCCAACCTGTAGGGGGAACGAAGAGGAAAAATGCTTTAAGTTAGTATGTGTTGAAGTGTTGAGCACTGTTTGTCTCGATTATACTATCTGAATAGGGTTTATCTGTAGTCCCACAAAACACACACTAATGCACACAGGTGCTGCGCTGTATATGTACCACCTGATTTCCCTGTGGGTGACACTCCCAGCAAGTGTGTGTCCTTGCTTGCATCTATCATTTATCTTGCTTTTGACTCCATCCCGTGACAGTTCTGTCTGGTTGAGTTGCTGAGTGTGTTTTAATAACAGGTTGAGTGTGTTTGATAAAGTAAAGCGATGCGAGCATGCACACACGCAGACTGGAGTCCTACAGTGTGTGCATTGAGATGGAGACAGACAGAGAGGGATGTGGACGGCAGTAGACAGTGTTGCTAGGAGACCGCACACAGTGACTGGTGTGAGAGACATGGTTTCACATCCCTCCCCCATCCCTACAACACACTTCCTTTTCTCTCCGCCTGTTTTTTCATTCTCGTTTCTTGTGTTCATTGTCTCCATATTCCCCTCCATTCATCTTTCCGCACTTGTCCTCCTGTCTGTCTGCTCTGATCTATCTTTCTGTTCATATCTGTCTTGCTGCGCTCTCTCTCTCTCTCTCTCTCTCTCGGTTTCTTTCGTCTTTCTAAGCACTTCCTGCCAGACTCTTTAACCTTCCCCAACCTCTCAAATGTGGTCTCCTCCCTCCTTCCTCTTTTTCTCCACCTTTCTTTCTACTTCTCCCGTTTCTCTCTATATATCGAATTCATCTCTGTCTGTGTCTTTCATTCACACTGTCGCACGAGAGCGCTCTGAGCTTCTGAAGTGACAGGAGAGCAGTCGCCAAAGCGACAGCTGGCCGGTCACCATGACAACAGCCAGGTGCAGTGTAAAGGGACAGCACAATAAATGAGGGATGGGTTATGTGACTTCAGTTCACACACACATGCACGCATAGATTTTGGGAAGATCTGCAAAATCTGCCGTTCAAATAAAAGATTAAATTACACACATACACATTTGTTTGTGTTTTTTGTATTACTTTGTGTATTGTCATCATGTGGTTGGTTGTTTATGCAGTGGATGTATTTGTGTGTGTGTGTGTGTGTGTGTGTGTGTGTGTGTGTGTGTGTGTGTGTGTGTGTGTGTGTGTGTGTGTGTGTGTGTGTGTGTGTGTGTGTGTGATGTGTGCAAATGCCATCTGCTCCTGAGCTTTAATGATCTGTATTACTGACCTTATGACCCACACATCTATATAAACGCGTGTGTATGTCTTAACTGGATGTTGCACCTGTAATGAGCTGCTTGAAACAATGTTATGTGCTTAAGTATGTGTGTGGACAACATTTATATACAGTGCATATAAATATATCACTCATTTAAGTAAATTTGTAACATTGATCATATAGCAGACACATCATGTGGCAGACACACGACACAATATTTTTCTTCCATTTAAGCCCAAGATGCTCTATGGATCATTCTCAAATCATGATAGAGAACATGATCATCAGCTTTTACACAAACTGCTTGAGTGCTGCTGTCATTAAAACAGAAATTATGATTTTTCAATTCAACTTTATCATTATTATTAAATTGTTATGCTGATTGGAGAAGCCGGCATATGTCATCAGAGTGAAGTCTGTAATTTCACCTGAATATCAATATTTTTGACAAGGTAAAAAAACAAAAAAACATGCATGGATGAATCATCCACCATAAGATCAATAACATACATTAAAATATATATATAAATAGATATAGATACTGTAGGGTGAATTTTCATTTCATGCTGACTAAAAATAAATGTAAATAAAAATACCAAATGGAAGGATTTTCATTAGTGTTCATTTGATGCTTGATGTGTATACTAAAGTTAAATTGTTTTAAAGTTATAAAATATAAATTAATACATGCAGATGGGATTGGCCTCTATAACATGTCTAACTAATTATGTTGTCATAACATAAAATATGCTTCAATAAATCAGTAAATGTGTCTTAAGTGATGCTCAATTCAGTATTTATACTGAAGCCCACCTTTGTGATCAGTATGTTGTCAGTTACAGTATTAGACTCTCTGTGCACCTTCAAAATTGTATCTGTGATTCTGTATTTGTAAGTCTCTGTTTTTGGTAAAGTAACAGTATATGTGATTTCTCAGGCTCTGTGTGATGTATAGTGTTATATTATATGTTGTGGAGATTGTATTTGCCTCTGATTATTGTAGCATCAGTTCTGTTGTTGGATTTGGAGGGAAAAACTTTGAGGGGAGCATGTTCGTGTAATCCTGCCAGGAAAAACAATATCCACACTTCCTCAACTCTCGATATCTGTCTGTCTTACCATAGTTATAGCCTAGGGGAGCCTTCATTGATTCCCATTTTCAAGTGTCTCTATTAGACAGCAGAACAAACCTGCCTAACTCCCTCCACAGCTCTCATGTGTGTTACACAAACATGCGTACTAATCGATACGTGATATGATTATGTATGACAGTTCCTGTGTTGGGTACGCTGCCAGAAGCTGGTGTCTGGTTATACATCTCGTTTGCAGCAGGTCATAACAGCAAAAGTGTGTTCTACTAAGTATTAAAGATGCTAGCCTTGAAGGGGTTGAATAATTTTGAGACCGCAGAAGTCATTAAAAGTTGCATTTTCAGTTGAATTTGGGGAACCACTTGAAACATTTGTTGTGTTAGGCTGTTTGACTTACTTTTGTTTGATTTGTTCATTGCAAACAGCTGAAAGTCTGTATATTTTGTCATTAAACCTGATTTGCAATGGGGGTTGAATAATTTCAATTACAACTGTAATGTTGTTAGTCGATGATTTCTACCTAAAGGGACACATTAATAAAGCACAGAAATGATGTTAACAAGTACGGGCAGATGGGAATTATGATGCCTCCTGAAATGGATGGATTGATTTTCTTCAGAATGGTCTAGACTGTCCTTTAGGTTCTGAGGTTACAGATGCAGATGAGGACCATAATATAAAGAATTGAGTCATCAGCATAGCAGTGAGTAGAAAAACTGTCTATTAAGCAATCTGGTTTAGAAGCAGAAAAGGAGTCAAAACAGTGTTATTCAGGTTGTGAGCATGTAGAGTGAACCGAGTGAGCCTCTCCAGCTGACTTGGTAGTTAATGTTATTCAGGTAAAACCTAAAACAGTGGTCAAGAAATAGCAGTCTGGTGATCATAAGCGTGTTATTCACAGTTTTAAAATCTTCATAAGAATTAGAATATGCTCTCATCTGAGACAGTCATCATCAGCGGGGTGGATGACTGGACCATGCAGTGGGTAGTGTCAGTGTTGGTGGAGTTGGAAATGATGACCACTTTCAAAATGTTTCACTCTGCCTCTGTGTTTGTTTCAGCAGTGAGTGTGGAGGCATTAGGACGCGGAGGAGGATGGAGAAAGATGAGAAGGTGGAAAACGGGCATACGTTAGAGACTAAACTGTTCATTCATGTGTTTGCTGATTTGTGGTGGCAGAATTTTTTTGGGGAGGAATATGGTGATAGGTGTGCTATGTATACTGAGGTCTTCTGAGGAGAGGAAATGATTCAGGGGTTGACACATGTGATACATGAACAACATCATTTGAAAAAGCTAGATGCCCTTTTTCACAGTGCCTTTCATTTTATTACCAGTTGTGGCTATCAAACACATTACACTTTATATGCACTACCTTCTGACTTTTTTGGCATATTTGGACCGAAGTAGGAAATAAAGACTTGAAGGTACAATATGTAAGATATTTACATTAAAATATCCACACACACAAAAAAACACTAGAACAATGTTGTATATTTGGTGACCTGTATACTAACATTATTCCAAATGTTTACAACAATGTGTAAATCCAGAGAAATTCACAATTTTAACTAGTTTAATTCCACGCTCCGTCATTGCGTCATCAAGCTGTATCTTTGTTTTTTTGAATAAGCGACCTCTAGCAGTGAAACTTACATGCTGTGCCTTACATTTTCTATTTCTGTAAATGTAGATATATATTTAGTTGTTTTGAACCAGGTCAAATATGTTACTGCCAGGGCCACAGTTAGCAATTACCTTCGCTTTCCACCCCCCTCCGCAATCCAGTCTAGGCGATGGATGGATGGATGGATGGATAGATAGATAATAACATGTAGATACTAAAAAAAGATGCGAACTTTTGGTGCCTGCTGAAAAAATTAAATAAAAATAATGGATGGATAGATAATTGATCCATGTGTTGTTCAGTTGGTGAGCATTTAGACTGAACAGAGTGAGCCTCTCCAGCTGACTTGTAATAGTTCCCATTATTCAGGTAGAACATTAAAAAAACAATGTTCCGGACTCATGACAAAAGGTCCAGTTTTATCCCCTTTTCAACAGCCCTGGTTACTACTACTAGTACTTGCTTCTCTTAAATGTTCTTCTCTGATGCATGTTGTGGTCTTCTGTTGAGTCCTATAAAGATCCATGAAGTGGTTTTGAGAGCAGCAGAACAACTGTACATGGAGCAGAGAGCATTAAGTGTTTAATAAAAGGTGGAGTTCGGGTTAGGTGAGGACTTATTTTAGAGGAAGTCCATGAAGGTGAGCACTTTCCAAACTTGCATCCATTCTTTCCTTCCTTAAAGGAAAACTCCGACTTTTTGGGACTTTAGCTTATTCACAGTATCCCCCAGAGTTAGATAAGTCCATACATACCTTTTTCATTTCTGTGCGTTCTGTAAGTGTTATTTGACGCACCCACCGCTAGCCTAGCTTAGCACAAAGACTGGATGTAAATGGATAATGGTAGCATACTAATCCCAATAAGTGACAAAATAATGCAAACATTTTCCTATTTACATGTTGTGATCTGTATAGTCACAGCGTGTACAAATAACAAGGCTATATGAGACAGAGACCATTTTTAATCGTATAAATACTGGGAACTATATTCTCACTAGGCGTAGGAGCACACGAGTAATTAGCGCAGCACACGAGACGGAACCATCAACAGGGCGTCTCGTGTGCTGCGCTAATCACTCCGCCCAAGTAACGTTAGCTGTGCTCCTACGCCTAGTGAGAATATAGTTCCCAGTATTTATACGATTAAAAATGGTCTCTGTCTCATATAGCCTTGTTATTTGTACACGCTGTGACTATACAGATCACAACATGTAAATAGGAAAATGTTTGCATTATTTTGTCACTTATTGGGATTAGTATGCTACCATTATCCATTTACATCCAGTCTTTGTGCTAAGCTAGGCTAGCGGTGGGTGCGTCAAATAACACTTACAGAACGCACAGAAATGAAAAGGGTATGTATGGACTTATCTAACTCTGGGGGATACTGTGAATAAGCTAAAGTCCCAAAAAGTCAGCGTTTTCCTTTAACAGATTTCTGCAGATAATTTTCTTGTCTTTTTCTTGAGTCCCACATATTTAGTCTCTATTTTTGTACAGTTCTTTGTGTTTGTAGAGAACACAATAAAGTAGACATCTGAAACAGCTGAAAGGTAACTGAAAAAAAGAGATCTGTCCTTGTATTTTTTTTTTATTCAATTGAAGCATCACCATACTGATGTGGCTGAACTGTTAAAGCCACATATAGAAATATAAAAACCCAGGGGCCTCATGTATAAAACTTTCCGCAGATTACATCCTAAAATTGTACGTATATACAAAAGTTAGATTTTGCATATGCACAGAAGTTTTCAGATTTATAAATCCATGCGCACACCTGAACCTGCACAAAATTACCTTTATAAAACTCAAACTCAAAATCAGCAGAAAAAAAAATATATATATTACATCGCTAATATATTACATCGCCTAGTTTTACTATGCATAATGTCATCTGCATATGTAATTCCATATGCATATTCCTATCCACGTGATACCATGTTTTACGGTACAAGACGTTAAGAAAACATGAAATTCGGACTATAAATGCCATATTCACCTTAAATTGCAAAAAATCATTCGGTACCCTTGTCTTGTTTATTCAAACTTGTTTATGGAAAGCATGTCATTGACAAAACATTTTAAAAAGAAGGAAGGAAGGTCTTTAGGATTGCTAGAAACGTCCAGGAGCAGGATTGGACACCCCTGTTAATGAAACCAGAAGCTTGGCTCACTCTTAACACAGATAAATTGTTGGCATAGGAATGATGAAATCAGCTGTTTATCTAACATTTTTAATGGCAGGATTGTATGAAAATGTACCGAATATGTAGCCTGGCTCCACCCTCCTATGCACTTCCGCTCAATTTTCATTTTCCTTCAGTACTCCGTCTGGGTTTGCGGTATATTCTTGGGTTTTCTTTGGCCAAATTTTTACCCGTCCAATCAGCGAACAGAGGGGAGTGGCTGAGAACGATGACGCTGAGGTCGTGCGCTAGTTTGAGTTGTAGGGTTACGTCACGACCAAACGTTAGCGATTGGTTATGGCAGATCCAGAGTGGCTCTGGGCAGATCCAATAGTTTTAAACTTCAACAGAGTACCCGCCTTCAAGGAAGTTAACGCTTGTCAATGGAGGGTGGCCAGACTCTCTGTACAAATGAAATGTACGAGAGTCTGGTAGGACCAGGCCAAATATGTACATGCATAGTATGAATATGTCAGGATCTCCATCCATCGGTCCATACAGTGGCTTTGTTGGTTCATTGATCTGTTTGTTATCTCAGTCAAGTATCAGTAAATGTGTCTCAGTTGATGCAGATAAACTGCCGTGTATAAAAGTTTGAGTCAGTATAAGCTGTATTCATCTATGACACTCTGTATTGCTCCATATTCGTCTCTAGCTCCCCTCTACTGTAAGATCTGACCCAGTTTACTATGAAGTTTAACTTGCAGGCATGGGTTTAATGAGTAATTATATAAATTCATTTATTTTTCATTCATAGCTTCCTTGAGTTAGGCAAAGACTGGAAAAAAACTGCCCGTGTAATCCAAATAAATTACATCTGCTTGCGTGATTGCATGTGTGTTTGGTCATGTTTGACTTTATGAACTGTTTAGTGATGCATGACTGCATAAGTGGGTGCCTGGATGCTCATGAGTCATGAATTATTATTGTGTATGTGTGTGTATTAAATGTGTTTGTTGTCTTTAGGACACTAAAACTGTGTGAAAACATTGGAGTCCAGCTATATTCCTGTTACATAGCAATACTGCTGATGCGCTGGACGTACGTACACGTATCTGCACATTCAGCAACATACTCAGCTAACCCACTCACCTTCTTCTCGTCATTGCTCTCTATCTCTCTCTCAGTCCCTATCTCTCCTCCTCTCCCGCGCTTTCCCTTTTTCACTGTCCTGGAAAAACACTGGAAAAGCACAGCAGTTGACAGCTGTATCCTTTTTAGCCAATCAGAGCTCTCTCGCGTACTACCCGGCACTCAAACTCAGAGCACTCTGTACAATATCTGCCCCACAACAAGCAGCTCGAACACACTCATTCTCTCTCTCTCTCTTCTTCTCAAGCTAGCTTGTTCTCTCTACTGCCAGAATGCCTGTGTACTACATGTGACAGGCTGCATTACAGACCACAGATTTACACAGGCACAGCCGGGGCAGCCCTGGGGCCTGCAGCCAACTGAGCCTCTCATTCTTACTCAGATCATCTTCCTCTGATCTTACTCAGATCATCTTCCTCTAAAGGCCCCACATGCCCTTTACAGTCCACTGTGATAAAGATGAAGATGAAAGTGCAGTGGTGATGACAAAGAAGTGGTGACAAAAACACTATTCGTGTGGTCATCAACACAGGGGTTTTTCAGATTTTCAGTCGTGCCATTCTCTCTGTATTTACAATCCTTACAACGCGCTGAATGCCTCACTGGAAATCGAAAAGTAACTCACTCCCGCTAAATGTTTACTCTTTGAATTCTTGCACCTGGGAACAAGAAGTATTTCCTACTAAAGCAAGGTGGTATTTGACTCTTGTCAAGCGTATCCATAGCGGACTGGTGGGTGTGGCCTTGGATGGCAACATGCCCAGTGCATTATGGGTGTTGAAGTTTTCCTACCGATTTAGCAAAAGGGATGACAATTCTTTTCTTCTCTGTTTTCTCTAGTCAGGTAGCACGGATTTCAAAATTGCTTCAAAATTCTACTGTATAGGCAGCCATGTTTTATTGAAAGCCCATTTTGCCAGAGGTACCCCTTTAACCAAGCGTCTGCATTTCCCTCTTTTACAGGTAACTGGGACGGGTAAAAGCTTTAAAATACCTTCCCTGCTCCTGATTGGTTCTCTATACCATGAGCTCTGGCTCCGCCCAGGATGTGGCGGTGGAGAATTTCCTGCGTGACATAGAGAGGCGGGGCCAGTGGCTGCACTGCGCTGTTATTGGCTGTGAGGAGGAGCATCCACGTGGCAACATGAACCTGTTGTACCGCAAAAGTCGACTGGACTGGAGACACAGAGATCAGGAGGGCAAGAAAAGGTAAAAGAGAGAGACAATAATCAGAAAGAAAGAAATCTGTGAGCCTGCTGTAGGAGAATAAAGGAATATGTGAGGAGAGAGAAAGATAGAGGGGGTTACAGAGATGCTATGCAGTGCTTAAATGAAAGGTAAAGAAGGGGGTGAGAGAAAGATTAGTAAAATGCTTACTTGATAAAGAAGGTGAGGAAAAGGTGAAACGGAAGGAGCGTATAGAATGAAAAAGATTATAAAGGAGAAGAGAGAGAGAGAACGAAATGGAGGAATATGACACGATTAAGAGAAGTCTTAACTCTGAAATAGAGACATTTGTCTTTCATATTTTATGCAAAGCATCCAAATCTTCCTTTCGTCTGAGAGACAGGAGGGAGAGAGCAGGATTCAACACAATCTGCGGTCTCAGTGGATCAGCAGCTGGACATTTGGAAAACAGACTTTTTGTTTAATTATCTTACAAATAAATATAATTAACCGTATCAATTTAATCAGGGTTTTTTTTTTTTTTTTTTGCTTTTAACTAGTTCACTTTAAATTATAAAAAGTTGTTTTTGTATGTTTTTTTTTATATTTTTTTAATTAATTGTTTATATGTATCAACAGGTGAATCATGCACTGATATTACAATTCTGGCCAATAATTATTTTTATCTTATGGATAATAACCAAGAAATTGTTGGTATTAAATATCTGTATTTTATCTAAATAAATTAAAATAAAAGACTAAAAAATAAAATCACTTGTTGTAAATGTGACAAGTGAATTTAGGCATCACAACATAATGCATGAAAAATGGATGTTCATTTTGAGATTTATACACAATATTACATTTAACAGCAGTATTAAATGTATTAGTGTTTGTAAAGATTAACTTTAAGTTTGCATTAGATGATCACAAAGATAAACAATAAAATATACAATATCGACTGAGACCGATAACCTAAAACTGATATTAAATGGTAGTAATATCATGCATCCCACAAAATAAAAACACTCCTTTTTGTTTTGTATATGTGTGTACCTACTTAACCATATTTTGGGGACAAATTTGTACCCAGAGGTGAGTTAAATCAGACAAAAACTCCTTTTGGGGGCAAAAAAAAAAGTTTATTGTAAAAAGTCATAAGGGAAAAATTATGTTAGGTTTTAGTACGTTTAACTATTTAAATACTAGTAGTGAACTAATCAGAAAAGAAGTCTATGGAATATTGCCAATTTGTAAACGCGTGTGTGTGTCGTGTCAGCTGTGATTTCCTGTCCTAAATCCACATTTCTTCTTTAAGACACATTCAGTTTCATATGTAAGTCTGTATATTACCATATTCTGCAATGCTTTGTTTACATCTTCAACTGTGTTCTTTTGAGTGCTTTGTTCCATCTTTAATTCCTTTTATCTGGGCCGGATTGATTGCAGCCTTAACGCCTCTTTGAGTTCCTCTTTCTCCATCTCTGTGTTTCTGGATGAAGAGGAGAATGCATTTAGATGATTGTCTCTGACACCTGTGCAAATGGACATCAAAGCGCTTTTCATCCGCTCTGTGTTCTACATTCATGACACACGCAGAACCCACAGCACATCCTGAGCTTAGACAAACACGCCTGCTTTTATTATAAACTGCTCACACAAGCAGACAGACATGTGCTGTCACATGAAACATGCTTTGATGCATGCACAGTATCTTCAAGTAGTGATCTCGATCTTCTTCCAGCTCTTTCTCTCCCCTTTACAGACATAAAGAGATACACAAGAGGTCACCCACGCATGCTCGCTTTCTGTCTGGAGGATCTGTCCACTTCCTCTCTCGTCCTCCCACTCAATCCCTCCATCCTCCTCCTCTCTGCTGCTGAATGCAGATGATTCTCATTCATTTATCCATCTCTTCCTGTTCCCCCTCTGCTTTTCTCGCATCTTGCTGTCAGTCTTTGCATTTGAGGGGCAGCAAATGAATGAATGAATCAAGTGAATCATTTAGGATGGTAGTAAACTGATTCTGCACTCTAATGCAAAGAGAAAGCCATGTAAGAGCCACATGTTGTGCAGCCTTAAGCAAAACAACAGAAATAGAGCAGACATAAATCGCTTCAGTTCCCCGTACCTTTGAGCTTTCACTCTGCCATGTGAAGCATCGCGTCAAATAAAAGTGAACAACCCAAAATCCTCAGCTATGAGAGAAAACCTCATGTGACTGTCAGTCTGTTCGCTGTCATATCAGATTTTAACGTTCCGATTTCTTTGGCACAAATGTGTTACAAACCATAGCATTTTTTTTTTTTGTACAGTGATTATAGCATAAAACTTTAGTATACCGTTCAAAAGTTTGGGGTCAGTAATTTTGAAAAAAATAATTTAATACTTTTATTCAGCAAAGACGCATTCAATTGAAAAAAAAAGTTTGCTGTTCTTTTGAACTTTCTATTCCTCAAAGAATCCTGAAAAAAAGGTTTTAAACATTGCTAATAATAAGAAATATATATTGAGCGCTAAATCAGCATATTAAAATGATTTCTGAAGGATCATGTGACACTGAAGACTGGAGTAATGATGTTGAAAATTCTGCTTTGCCATCACAGGAATAAATTACATTTTAAAATATATTCAAATAGAAAATGGTTATAAATTGTAGTAATATTTCACAGTATAACTGTTTTTAATGTATTTTTGATCAAATAAATGCAGCCTTGGTGAGCATAAGAGATCTCTTTCGAAAATATTTAAAAAATCTTACCGACCCCAAACTTTTGAACGGTAGTGTACAATATTTTGTTTCAGTCACCAATTTGTTGTGGACAAGCGACATTCCTGGAGTGCTGATATTTAGCACTGGGACGTTTCACTCATTGTATCACCAACCAGAACTGACACATATGTAGTTGATACACAGATCAAGTGTGGAATATTGGCTTTTTGATTTTGAGTTTGGAAAGCATCCAAAATTAAACATCACACAATGAGAGAAAATAATTCAGTCCAGTGGTTTGTTCTGAATATATTACTGTGGTGTGTGCAGCTGAAACTGTGTGTCTTTCATGGATTTTATGATGGGATGATTAAACCCATTCTGGTCTTTTTGTCCAGATTATACCTGGAAGTCTCCATTGCCAACTCATATGCCGTGTCCCCTGCCTGCACATCATATCCTGTGGTGCTGTTCTTTTCTGTTCGTGTGTGTCACACTCTACTAGCTCAGCATCTTCTCTGCCTTCTGCCTGACAACAGAGACTCACACACACATGAACACACACACACATACACTGCAGAACAGTGTATTGATGAGTCGCTTCCATCTGGACTTTGTGCACATCAACCTTCATAAAGGTCAGAGCAGGGGGACACGGTGGACTCTGGACAATGTTTACACATCTTAAAAGTTGACAGGAGGAAGAATTTCTAATATAACAGTTGAGCATAGGAAGAAAAAATATGATCACAAAAGAGATTTGAGATTACTTTCCTTGTTTAGGTTTTTTTAATTAATTTTTTTATATGAAATCAAACATTTCTCATCAAATGCTTGAAAAGACCAAATTGTCTACAGTATGTTTTTATTCTATCCACATTATTTATATTGCTCTATATTTTTGCTGTAAGAATTGTCTCATTTCTGTTCTCATGTTTCATTCAAAGAACATCTAGAAAACACTTGATACTAAGCTTAAACTCCATTAAGTCTTGAGATATAAAAAGAGCAATATCAGTTTCCTCTGGGTGGTTCTGTTACAAGGAAAAACATCTCTATCTCTAAATATCTCCAAATAGTCTAACTCACCCCATCACCAGAAAACAGCATTAGTGATTCATTTCTCTTTAAGTGTGTGTGTGTGTGTGTGTGTGTGTGTGTGTGTGTGTGTGTGTGTGTGTGTGTGTGTGTGTGTGTGTGTGTGTGTGTGTGTGTGTGTGTGTGTGTGTGTGTGCACATATGCCAGTGTGTGCTCTGTGTTTGTATGTTTAGAGAGAAAAAATCAGCAAACAATAAACAAATGACCGGCTAGTTGCCTTGGAAACAGGGAGAGCATACTAGTAGATTCAGGAGAATAAGAGAAGATGCAGAGAGAGGGATGAAAGGAAAGACAGGGCCCATGGTCAAAGTCTTTTTTTGTGTTGGGGAAGAGAGCAAAAGATCAGCTGATTAAACAATGCTTGCAAACATGTCATGGGGAAATATTAAAGGAGTAGGGCAACCATTTTTATATGAACTATCCCTAAGAAATCAGGATATAAAGTCGCAAAGACATACAGAACGTCACCAGAGAGAAGTGTGTTGTTAAACCGGAAGGTCCTGTTGAGACTTCTTTTTTTTTTTTTTTATAAATAGATAAAATAATCATATACATGGATAGATTTTTCACATCTATAACATGAATTTAGGAAGAAGAAAAAAATAGGGTGATTTTAAGCTGACTTTAAGAGAATTGAAGAGGGAGAAGATGAAACAAAACAATGAAAGAATAAGAAAGACAGAAGGGGACCTGAGGACAATGGAGGAGAAGAGAAGGATGGGAGGGTAAAGGAGGCTGTCACAGGTCTCTCTGGGTGTCTCACAGGCTGGCATGAACTGTTTCCTCTCTCATCATTCATCCTGAGCGTGTGTGTGTGTGTGGACCAAGTGTCCTCACAAGGATAGTAAAACCTGAAATTGCCTACATTGTGGGAACCACAAAAAAATGCATAATGACCATATTAAATATTATTTTAATGAAAATCTAAACATATGTCTGTGAGGGTTTAGTTTAGGTTTACAATACAGAAATCATTAACTCGTTATAAAAACTATATAAGTCAATGGAAAATTAGAGTGTACATATTATTTGTATTGGTCTGTTTGACTGTGCAGTAGTAGGGGGGATGTATTAACTCCGGAAATGAGGAATGGATGAGAGTGAATAACGGGGGCTGTAGAGACAAAAATGAAATTGACTGTGAGCTATTAATAGAGCCTTTATCAGTTGAAATGAGGAGAGAGGGAGATAAAAGAGGAGAAAGTGGGATGCCTACAGCACAATGAGAAACAAATTTATTATTCTTATCTCATAAAGAATCTCTCCACAAAGAAACTATTCCTTTTTTCTCTCATTCCCTGATCTTTTTTTCTCTATTCCCATCTCCCATAGCTCCAACTATAAAGATGCCTCCTCTGCAACAGTCGGGAAGGTTCGGGATCTGGCGTCATTTCGGCGTCATTTCCGAATGGGATTTATGACGATGCCAGCGTCCCAGGACCTGTCGCCTCACTCTTGTGCTGCTGCCATGGCACCACGCTCTCAGTCCTGTCATGCTGTGGGCACCGGTGAGGGAGAGGAGTTTGAGAATGGATATTATCCAGACTCAGACCCTCAAAACCAGTCGAATTCATCCCGCTGCCCCCCAACCAAGCCTAAACGCCACCCCAATACTCGTCTCAGCTCTACGGGCCAGCAGGAGCACCCTTCCCGTGGGGTCCACGCACCACCTGACACTCCGCCACCTCCACCTCCCAATCACCCACCCAAACACCCAGAGAAGCGGAATGGTAAGTGAGCAAATCGATAGTATATTCATGCTAAAATTAGGGATGTGATTCTATTTAAAAAAAATTATAATCTTCACCAGCGATGATTCTTGAGTAGAGGAAGTTCTCATAAATTGCTGTAACTCTGATGATTCGGATATCAATAAGGAGCCGTCTGACATGTAACATAACCTTGCATCTAAATTTGTGAATTATTTTTAAATATTTGTTGCCGGGAATCTTGAACTGGGAAACTCCCATGTCTAGTTCTTAATTATAAATGCTAATGACTCATGACTATTAAACCATCCATTGTTTCCTGACAGTATATTGTTAGTCATTCATATATATTTTTGATTGAACTATTATGGAATTGATTTGAATCAAAGATAACTTCAATTATTATCTGTACGGAAATTTGGGCCTTTGTTCGGCTTTCTAATTGTCTCGATTAGAATACTTAAAAATTTATGATAATGAGTGTTATTTTTCTGGCTCAAGAAATTATTTTATTCATAAGATAAAATCTATGAAAGCAGCTTCTTTTGTATTTCACTGTCATTTTGATTCATTGTTAGAAAAAGAAAAGATGCAATTTTAATTTGTATAAAATCATGTACAATAAGACTAGGAACATGTATTAAGGCGAGACACTACAGGTGAATAGGGTAAAATTTTAAAATAATAGATATCACCATGAAACTTCCTCAGTTCATTACTTACACAAGTTCATAAAAAAAATGTTTTACAAGTTTTTGAAATTTGTATGTTTAATTATGCAAATTAGGTATTATCTCATTAAATATGTGCAATTTTGCATGTTTTTTCAGTAGATATATCTGAAAATATGATAAAGCCAGAAGCAAAATTATTTTTTCATTTTGATTACACACAAGATGAAAAAAGATGTTCAGAGGGATTTCAGGATATATGCTTTCATTAACTAGGAAATCAAAATATACTGTCCATAGCCTTAAAATATCGATTTTCACCATTTTTTAAAAATTAAAATGTCACATAAATCAGGCCAGGAATGATTTATTAACAAATCCCTCTGAACAGATCTTCAGAATACTGCTAAGTGTATAACTGGAAAGTTTGGTGTACATAGGTGCTACATAGGCTGAGATGTTTGTACTGGAGAATGACAAAAAAACGCAAAAAAATTATTTTGAGAAAACGGCAGTTAAAGATTTAATAGTTCTAAATGAGATTTCGTCGTTAGCTTTAAATCCCCCTTTGGACATTCACGATTGGTTACTGATAGAAAGGAAATGCCCATATTTGGTTTACATAGCGTTGTGCAGGAGACTCAGAGCTTTACAACGATCCCGGACATGACAGACTTCAGTGAACAGACGGAGCTCGGCATGTCGCGTTGGAATACTAACTTCCTGGTAAATTCGGGAGAAACTTACTGCCGCAAGTAAACAAAATGTAATAAAATAAACATCGTAATGTATATTTTCAGCGTTTTCTTTATAGCAGCTTGAAAGAATACATATTGAAGGAGTAAACTCGGCCAAAATCTCAAAACTGACCACTGCATGAAAAATCGATGTTTTTGCCTGCCGTGTCTCGCCTTAATAAAAGTAAAATGAGTCACATTTGATTTAATGAAACCAGAAAGCTGTACACACCTGGCATGTGGTCTCTGTAAAAATGCCCTCTCTCTCTTAGCCTGTGTGTCACTCTTTTTTCCCCTTTTTTCTCTGCTTTTTTCTGTTAAACAGCAATGAAAAAATCTGATTCAGGTGAAATGTCAGGACGAAAGGTCCCTCCATTGAAGCCCAAACGGAGTCCAAGCACACAGCTCTCCTTTGACCCCCCGCCCCCTCGGGTCCCTCCCCCAACCACACCCCTTCCCTTCCAGAGCTCTGAGCCCTCTCCACGGGGCGAGGGTGGAGATGACGAGCCGGTTTACATTGAGATGGTGGGCCAGGTCTTCACCCGAGAGACTCATAACGCCCCGACTCCTCACCCACTCACGCCCTCCGCCACCACGCCTGATTCTGACTCAGACCAAGGAGAGGCCATTTACGAAGAGATGAAGTACCCCTTACCAGACGACAAAACTCGAGAAGCCCACCGCCGCTTGCCACTCAAACATGAGCGTATGAAGTCCTCTAAAGCATACCACTCTTCCATCATCTCGTCCTCCACCTCTTCCTCGCTTCCACGCCCCTCTTCCTCTTCTCCAGCCTGCACCTCTTCCAAGCCTAAAGCTACCGTCTCAATCTCTCACTCCTCTCCTCTGCCTTCGTCCTGCTCCTCTGCATCCTCCACTCCCGTACCTCAAGCCCTCTCCTCATCACCACACCCTCCCCGTGCTCCCACACCCTTCTTGCTGCCAGGGTCCAAGCCTGAACATGAGCCCAGCTCCAGTAAGATCCCAGCACCCTTCCCTAACTTGCTTCAACACAAGCCTCCTCTCCTAGCTTTTCCCCAGCCGGCCGCTGCCTCCAGTGGGATAGGGGCTCAACATAAGACCAGCTCGGCCAAGATCAGCGTGCAATCAGCCTCCAGCCTGCCATCATCTACCAGCACCTCCTCCAGCACAAGCTTCACCAGCACTTCCAAAGATTCCACCGGAGTTGAGAAAGAACGAGAGAAGGAGAGGAGGGAAGGACAGCTGGGACCCACACCGGGACTCAGAGCCCGCAGTCATTCCACTCCTCTTCCTCCTTCATCAAAGTCCTCTTCTCCATATTCCCACCATCATCATCATCACCACCCTCACCACAGGCCTTCCCACTATCACCATTACCGCAAGCCTGAGAAAGAGATGTCTTTAGTGGGCAAGGGGTCAGGACAGTCCTCCACCCAGACGCAAACGCAGCCTAAGGAGGGCAAGTCTGTCAGCTTCCTGCTCAAGTCCGAAAAATCTGAGAGGGAAAGGGACCGAGAGAGGGATCGTGATCGAGATCGAGAAAGAGATCGAGATCGAGATCGAGAGAGAGATCGTGATCGAGAGAGAGACCTGAGCAGCACACCATCTTCCAGTCATTCTGAGACCCCCTCCTCAAACACATACACACACACTTCTCAAACCGGCACTAGCACCACGCCAACGCCGAGTCAACCGTCATCGTCCACAGCAGCCACGCCACCTTCCTCCTCTTCTTCCTCCACTCAGCGCCCTCCATCTCGCTCTCACATGCACCGGTCTCACACCCCGCACTTGTCCCATGGCCTTCCTGCTTATAAACCTCCCCCCTCTGACAGCCCCCTGCTCTGGACCTACCCCTCAGTTGGCTTCCGCCGACCGCCTGCCTATGATAGCTTGCGCGGGGGCTTGCAGTTGCCATCCTTGCACACAGACCCCACTAAAACTGGATCTGCAGCCCAGGCATTGCAGGCCAAGGCCGGGTTCATTCCCTGGGAGAGTGCAGCTGCCTTGGGGCTCACAGAAGAACAGGCTTACTGGCCCATGCAACGAAAATTATCATTCAGTCATGGGAGCCGAGACACTGAGAGTGAGTAATGGATGTAGGGAAGGTGGAATGAGTATGAAGGATGATTATTGAGGGGGTTCTCTTTCTATTGTACTATCGTAGATGTTTAATTGTGTTTTTCTCTCTAATGCTCTGTAGAGGAAGATGGAGGTGTGTGGAATGGCAGTGCAGATGCTCTATTGAGGAGAGAGAGGGATGACCTAGCAGCCATGCGGTGTGGCGGACACTCTGGAATACCTGTGCGGGCAACAGGGAGACACAGCGAGAGCTTGGCTGGGGCGGATGGACCACCAGGGTTGAGAGGACTGATACGAGCGGGCCTGCCCTTACCCTGCCAAACCTTCCCAGCATGCCGCAATGGAGGTGAGATCCAATTGAAATGACATTAGCACAGGCTTTCTGCCATGACCTCAGTAGTTAAACTCTGGATATAGATCAAGCATGTTTAGGTTAGAGATAAAACATTTGTCGACTTAGCTCATAAACAACTGATTGAAAAGATTTAGTTGCTTTATAAGATGTAATTTGATGTTAACCAGTGTTGTGCAAGTTACTTCCAAACTGTAATACATTATACATTTCTTGTTACTGTTATTTAAAAGCAATTCTTTACCTTACAATATTACTGTCTCAGAATTGTAATGTGTTACATTACTCCTGTATTACTTTTGAGTTACTTTCACCAAAATAACTACAGAAGTAAAACTTAACATTCTAAAATGACTAGGGCTGTAACGATATGCGATATGAAACCGAAATCGCGACACTCAGATCCACGAACCTGCGTCGCGGTGTGAGAAGGCAGAATCGCGACACACCCCATCCAACTCCCATGTTATCCTTCCCGTCCAGATCCAATGCTACCACATCTTTAAATTACTATTAGCATTATTTGAAGTTAACATTATAAAATACGTAGACCTACACCACACAACTAGTTGAGGATAAATTCTTTAAATTGGGCAATTCCAGCGTTATGGACGTGACATTTGCAGTAAAAACTTGAAATATAAATTCTCAGAAAATGCATGTAATACCAATATATTGAAACGTCTGTTTATATATCCATAGGCTACTCCCTTAATAAAGGAGTCCAGACATTAGAAAAATATCAGTCTACACATGCGTTTTATATTTAATATGAGGGAAATAGGCATGCATGCAAGCGTGACACAAAAAATCTTTAACTTTTAGGTAGCAAAATATTTTTTTGTAATTCTATGAATTACACTAAGCAAACCAAAAGTAATACTACCCACCGTATGAAGAAGGGTTGGCTCTCCACAAAACATAATATATTAATTTTATTTAATTTTTCGTGTTGGCATTTATGAGGAAAAAACAATGTCACGGGCATGTCAGTTGTCAGTTACGGACATGAGCGCTCTGAAAGCGACACTAGACTGCTTTAAAACCTTCACAGAGACCTCAAACACAAAGCACAAAGCCTTTCTTTAAAGTGAATTTCGTTTCTTCGTATCTTAATTTTAATCAATGTTTCATCAACCAATTGCCATAAGAAGTAAATATAGTTGACAAGAGATAATCAGGACACGGAGGCGCCGACACGTGAACTGGACTCTCGTCTCATAAATGAACCGAAACTCAGCGCCTACTTGCCTCACAGACATGTCTACTTTTAAACAGAACAAATCAAAACAAAACAAAACAGACTGCTCTCTGCTTATGTAATCCGTATGAAATGTGCATTTCTCTCTGGCGCGTTCACTACTGCGAAGATCGTGGGTCAGCATCGTCAACTTCATCTTTGCAGCCGACACTGACACAGAAAACACTTGTTTATTAATAAACAATAAAAATGTCTCCTTTTTGACATATTCATAATCATAACTTTTGCCGGTTCTTTGTGACAGCTTTTAGGTGCTTTTATTGGCAGCGCCACCCTTACATGTTACATGAACGTGTCACCACCGCATCAAAAACATGATTGCGTGATGAAAACATGATGAAAAACACCAACTAAACATAGCCTAACTGGTTAGAAAGAAAACACAGAACAAACAGAGTAATGCGCATACGTCCATCTCGCGAATGTACAGTCTTCTTCTACCATTCTCCCATTAGCCGCTTTTCCACTGGCCAGCGCGAGCACAGAGACCAAAATCATGCCCCGCGGCACTCCTGTAAAACCTGCCCTAAACACGCCATTACTGGACTATGTCACACAATTCAAAGGTACACCAGCAAGAGGGAAATGAATTAAATAAATCGCCATTTAAATATATCAGAAGCTGTCATTTAGTCTTTATTTACAAACTTAGACACCACACGCGGCTATTGACTGACCACGAACAGGTAATAACTTACTTGCATTTTTCATTCGGTAATGTCTCGCGGTCTTGCTGTTTTTTTCCCCCCGTTTTTTTTGAACAATTAAATTTTGGGCTAAAAGTGTGTTGTAACGCAAGCGTTACTGAACATGTACAGAGTAAAATATTACTGAAAATTGATTAGTAATGCCTTACACTACTGCGTTACAGCAAAAAGTATTATGTTACTGTAATGCATTACTTTTGTAACGCGTTACTCCCAACACTGATGTTAACTCATATGGCTGCTAGGATCAGTGTGCATTGATTTGTTTGAAAAGCATCAGATTTCATTAAAGAATGATAAGATAACTATAATGTCATTGAAAATAAAGTTTTAAACCATAATGAAAAAATCCGAAAAATCATGTTACACAATTAGCTAAGCAGAACAAATATTCCTAGCTAACTAGCTGCAGTACCTGTTACAGTTATGGGATATTATTGGATATTTAAGAATTGATAACTGTATGCCACCAGTGGCTTACCGGACGGGCACGCACTGCAGGGGGGCCCCGCTTGTTGGAGGGCCCCGCAATAACCGTGCCAGGTTGCGCCGATAGACGATGATATGGTGTATTGACAATAGCCAGAGATATTGTCAAAATCATCAGCTATCGGCCTTATGAAGAGGATTTGGCATTTCAAATTACTGTATTAAATTATTATTATTACTACTACTACTTTTATTATTAAATTAATATTACAATTAATTTGCCCCACAATAATTTTATAGTGCATCACCCTATAACCAACGCGCCATGAGGAAAATAAAAGCTTAGCAAGATTAGCTTACTCATTTCAAAAACAACTTGTTTGACATAAATACTTCTCTTCTCATTTTTTCACTGCTTATGGGCCACAAGAGAAATATTAAGAAAATAAATTAAGACCGTTTTATACCATTATCAACATGTTGAAGTAGACTCAGCTCTCATCTCGTCATTATTAAATAAATGAGTAATTAAACAAGTACACTAAATCACACACCCCCCACCCCCAACCAAGGGGTGCCTCGGACTTGCCCCGCGAATTTGCCACAAATGCTGTGCCACTGTTTTCCATGATACATTCAGTGAATTGACTAAACACTTGAGCCATGCAGTATTCATGTGCATTGCACATTATGCATTTAATTCACAGTCTAACTTAGCCAAGCAATACATGCATTACACTGTGCAATGTACTTTTAAATTAAGTCAGTGTCATTTTTACAATGCAA
The DNA here is from genome assembly GCF_951802725.1 of Rutilus rutilus. NCBI lineage: Eukaryota > Metazoa > Chordata > Actinopteri > Cypriniformes > Leuciscidae > Rutilus > Rutilus rutilus. The sequence continues at coordinate 24,502,836 of NC_140221.1, forward strand.
ACACACCTGCTTTCAATGCAAATGAGGTTCATTATAGAATGCAACGCATTTACAGACGTCAGCGCTATTTGCTTGCTGCAATTAATACTGTGCTATTAGTGGAAAGTAGTGTGGAAAGCAGGCTGAATTTCATTATTATCTGTAGAAACAGTTTGTGTACTGCTTCTATTCATCAAGGCAGCAATAATTCATCAAATTATGAAAACGAAGGATAAGAGTGTTATAAACGAGCACATATCCAGATGGAACTTTTAAAGAATGATTTAGGTGGCTGGATTGCAGTGGTGGCGTGTTGCTGTACAGTGCCAGCATGCACGGCAAGCATGCCAGATCATGGTGTACTGCATCCCATCCTCCACAACCTTATGGAACTGCAACATGCAAATTTCATCAGCCTTAATTTTTGTCCACGTTAGCTCTATTGCGTTATTTGCATAATTCCTTTATATGAACAATGCTATCAGCGAGCATAATTCCTTATTAGTGATATCCCCCTCCATGCTCTTGAATGCTGTCATGTACATTTTAAACATTAATTCTGCTTTCTAAAAGATGGCAATAGGAACTGATTCATGTAAGGTTAAAACTATGCGACTATTTCCATTATTAATAGTGCAAGTTAAGAATCAAGGATATGTAAACTTTTGAACGGGGTCATTTTTATGAATTGAGCTTTTTTTGTCTTGTGGACTATTTGTAAATCTTTTATGTAAATATCTTATTCAGGACAGTACTAAATAAAAAAATAACATGAATTTTGTATAATCAGATTCTGCAAGGTGTATGTAAACTTTTGAGCACGACAGTATTTTAGATTTGACTTCTTGAGACTTAACCTTGCAAAACAATAACTTGACTCTGTGTCTATGATCTTTTATAGAGTTGGGTCGCCTTGGCAGGTCTTCCTCCACTTCAGGAGTGAGACAAGCAGGGGGTGACGTTCAAAGGCAGAGCAGCCTGCCGGCCAGAGAAGCACTCAACCAGGTAACACACGCCAGCACTATTAAAGCTGTCACTAACTCCACATAAACACACTCAGAGAGTTATTATATACCTGCAGTGTTATAGTTTTCTTCAGCCCTGTTTAAACACACTCATCTGGGTAAAACTGCGATCACATTAGGTTTTGAGTATGAAATTACTTTGGACCTGCAGCCATTTCTTCTGCACAACTTCAAAGAAGGTATTTTGAAGAATGTTTTAAGTGGTTTTGTTCATACAATGAAAGTCAGTGGGGTCCAGAACAACACTTTTGTGTTCCACAGAATAAAGAAACAACTATGTTTACATGCACAACTTTTGTTTCAACTGGACTGAATTCATTCCAATTGATGAATCTGAATGTAGTGTTTACTTGAACGCTAAACATGTTATTGGGTTGATGTGCGCGTTTATGTCACAAGCTTCAAATCGGAATATATTTTTTGATATGCACGAATATACTTTCCCGCTGTTTGCGTATAAAAACCATTCTCCAGACTTAATATTTATCCATTTGTGGTCATAATTTGGAGACAATGAGTATATGAACCGTTGTGCCATGCTGCTTATATTTATCACGCAGTAAAAATGTCCCTCCCCGCGCCCAAAACCAGTTGTCTGTGGATGAGAATCCGAAGCAAGGACTGGTGGGACGTTGTCCTGATCCACTTCACAGACGCAGTAAAAGGAGAATTTTAGAATGATGGGACGCTCATTTAAATGACACTTTATTCAACAGGAAGAACAGCTCGTTCCGCGCGTTATAGCCTACGTCATTACGCTATTTCTACGTCATTGCACATGCGCAGTCCTTCAGTTTCGGGTTTCAATCCGATCAAGTGTTTACATGTCCTCTCGATCGGATTAGAAAAGGTCCAAAAGGAATAAACCACCCCTTTCAATCCGATCAAAATTTCATTCGGATCGACCTCAATCGGATCAGTTAAGATGTTTACATGAAGGCTTCTCAGTCCGATTGAGCCGTCAATCCGATTACTAACAGATTATTTGGTTGCATGTCAACGTTGCCAATGAGTAAACAGTAGCTACGTTTACATGGACTCAATCGGAATGAAATCAATACGATTGATGAATCCGAACAAGGTGTTTACATGAATGATAAATAAAGTAATCGGGTTGATGTGCGCGTTTATATGTCACAAGTTTCAAACATGTTTTGACATGCGCACACTGCACGAATATACAGAGTTTCCCGCTTTTTGCGCATAAATATTCTCCTCTATTGGTTCTTTATTTGTTTTAAACAGCAGACGTAATATTAATTCGTCTCTGGTCATAATTTAGAGCATATTAACCGTTTTGCTGTGCTGCTTATTGATCACGCAGTAAAAATGCCCCTCCCCGCGGCCAAAACCAGACGTCTGTGGATGAGAATCCAAAACAAGGACTGGTGGGACGTTGTCCAGCTTCACTTCACAGACGCGCGAGTGAAATGAGAATTTTAGAATGACGGGAAACTTATTAATATGACACTTTATTCAACAGGAAGAACAGCTCGTTCCGCGCGTCATTCGTCGTTATAGTTAACGTCATTGCACATGCGCAGTCCTTTCAGTTTAGGTTTTCAATCCGATCAAGTGTTTACATGTTCTCTCGATCGGATTACAAAAGGGATAAACCACCCCTTTCAATCCGATCGAAATTTCATTCGGATCGAGCTCATTCGGATCGATTAAGGTGTTTACATGAAGGTTTTTTAGTCCGATTGAGCCGTCAATCCGATTATAAGTGTCCATGTAAACACTTTTAATTTAGGGGTGAACTATTCCTTTAACTAATGTTAGTTTATATATCTTGAAATGCTAAATATTTATTTATATATGTTGAAAATATGTAAATAAAAGTCAGCATGAAACAGAAGTTGTGATCATGTCATCAGAGAAGAGATGATGTTGCCAGGGGGAGGGGAAATTCATCTTTTTGATCAAAGATTAAGAGGGCACATGACCTGCCAAAAAATAAAGATGTGCACTGATGAAACAATACTCCAGTTTTGATTTCATAGTGACCTTAATAAATGCTGTAAAATAAAAGATTTGTAGAATGTAGCAACAGTGTAAAGTACAAGAAGATTTACCATATTTAACTCAACAGCGGTTCTCCCAAAAATTGGGAAAAAAAGCTTGCATTTTCTGTCTGGGCCTGATTATAGTACTGTAGATGCTGTTACAATGACCTTTAATTCACCTCGTACACCAACCTGACACTCTGAGAAAGAGCTTATTTGCATATTGTGTTTTTTTTGGGGAAATTCTTTGAATTCACACCGGCTTGTTCAGCCTCAGTCGGTGTAGATACTGCAGTAATTAATTAAATTCAGTTCAACTGGTTAACATGCTTAAGTGTAATTGAAACCAAGCTTGACAGTTACGGCAGGTGATCTGAAACAAATTTCATTCCATTTTGTGCCCCTGTGGCTGCTATTCCAGACAGTCATTAGGTAAATCGCGGAGCCCATTGAGTCACCAGCATCCCCACCCAAACATGTCTGTATCTGCACTGCACTCCGCTGCAGGGTCAATGAGTGCAGAGAAAAAGGGGGATGAATACAGAGCGGGAGCGAGGCAGAGAAATGCAGCAGAGGGAAAGACAGACAGAGGGAAAGGGGGAGAAAAATGCAGCATAGAATGGAAAAACGTGGCGACAGAATGAAAGAGAGGGGACAGACACAGCACACGGGTGGAGAAAACAGGTGCAGCAGTAAGAAAGACTGTTTTTTGTCAGTCTGTGGCAGGCAGACAAACACTCTGTGAATGATCAAACTCAAACCTAGTCCCGCTGCCGGTGTCTCTCCGTGTCGGTTGGTGACAGGCTTTGATTCTGCCGTCTGACTGTCTCTGTCAGCGGTTTGTTAAAGAGCCATTTTTGGAGTTTAGTATGTTGAACGTGTGAAAAGTTACAAGGAGAATCCAGGGAGACTGTGCACATGCAAAGCAGCTTATGTTTTTTATGTGTTAACAAACAGGGATATTCCAAGTCCTATAGTTCTAGCGGTGTGTGTATGTGTGTGTTGTATTATAGACAGACTGGTGTGCAACACATGCAGGAAAGAATCTTTCATTTTCAATCTTGTTGAATGTTAGCGGCTGTACAGAAGCCTCTTCTTTTCCCCTGGTGTGCTGTTGTCTCTTGGCAAAAGTTCACATGCTGACACAGTCATAGTGTGTGTGTGTGTACACCACAGAGATTGACTCGGTGAGCTGATATGACCTTCCCACTCAGAGAAGGGGGATGGGACGGATGCTGTGAGTTGGCGCTATGCCGCTATCTGGTGGCGTTCTTTGATATAGCACAAAGCACACACCCAGAGTCCACAAAATACACACGTTAAGTGGAAAATGTGAATAAAACTAGCCAGTAACTTTATTAGTGGTTAAGGTTGAATCGTAATATCTATAGTCTGACGTGAGCGATGCCTGATGTGACTGCCATATCATAACCATTTTAATCTTAAAAAAAAGTACTATAACAATTTATTTTCTCCAGGAAATCCACAAATATATATGTATATATATATATATAAAAAATACAATTTACAATACCAAATCTCTTTCAAGGCGAGTATTAATATCTGTGGCCTACCAACTGTTTTTCTCCCCTTTATTCCTCAACCTTGGCCAAAAATTCATAATGAAAATGCATCAAACAGCAAAACAGAAACTTTTCACTGTTGTATGATATATAATCAAATATTTGCAATTTATTTGTTGTTTGTGAAACGATTTATTCAATCTAAATATATGACTAAATTTTAATCACCCCTCAATGTTGTTATCGTTAGCTAAAACTATTTTCGGTTGAAATAAACTTCATATTGAAAAAGGTGAAATAAAATATATTATAACTATCAGATGAAAACAAAAATTAGAAAAAGTTGAAGTCGAAGTACTAAAATGATTGAACTACAACAGAAAAAAAATATTAAAAAAAATTGTAAAAAGTTAATTAAACTAAAATTTAAATGAAATAATTAAAGCTCATTTAAAATATTAATAAATGCTATAACAGTTTATAAAAATCACCCTGATCGCCCTCAATGCACCTCTCGCTTTTGGCAGCCAGATGGTGTAGTAATGGCGTCTACCACTTGACATGCAAACCAGCCAAACCTTTATATCTTTATATCAAACAATCACACGACGAACCACTACATTTCATCTGCTCTGAACTATGCAAACTAAATTCATTTCAACAATGTTTCTCTCCCTTTCACCTCTCAACCATCTGTACCGTCTGCAGCTCCACTCTCTCTCGCAGGTTCAGTGTCAGGCTCCCTGCAGTCCGTCTGTGAGCCGGCAGCAGCAGTACCAGCAGCAGGTCCAGCTCCAGTTCCAGCAGCTGGCACAGCTCGCCGCGCAGGCCCAGGCTCACATCGGCACCTCCGCAGCCCCGGCCCAGCGAGACGGCAAGCTCCTGGAGGTGATCGAGAGAAAGCGCTGCCTGTGTAAGGAGATTAAGGCTCATCGCCGGCCGGATAAGAGCTTATGTAAGCAGGACAGTATGCCTATTTTACCCAGCTGGAGGAGAACGCCGGAGCCCCGCAAGACTGGAACGCCGCCCTGCCAGAGGACGCAGGCTGTGGTGTGGGACACGGCTATCTGACCAAGGTAGAGAGAGGAGAAAGGGTAGGGAATATGAAAGTCATGACTGATAGAGACGGGGGAAGTGGAAATCCTTTCTTTTTTCTTTTCTTTTTGGTGTAAAAAGACAAAATGGGAATTTCGCGAGAAATGAGAGAAGTGGCCTTTGAGTGAAGAGATTAAAATAAAAGTGGAAAAACAAAGTGAGAGCATTTTGCCAAGAGAGAATAGCATGATTTAGATTAAATCTCTCTGTAGAAGCAGGAGAAAACGTGTTCACACAGTGTTTATGTGCCATATAGATGCAGCAGCCGTAACACACACACACATTGGAGTCTGAACTCTCTCTGAGCTGCTGCAAATATAACCTGTGCTGCTGAGTTTACAACCCTTTTTGAAACGCACTGGAAACCTTTGGAGCATCGCAACGTTCGTACTCAAAATATAATCCATCAGCGAGGAGAATAGACATGCTTTTTCCTCCGAGGATCGAAGAAATTATCAAAACTTGATGCGTCAAGAGTGAAGAGACGCTGAAAGATAATAGTGGGGCTTTTCCTCATATCATAAACTCTCTGTGACTTTGGACTTGTGTGTTTTTACTGACCAGATGTACTCGGATATGCTGCTGTTTCCTGGGCATCCACTAGACTGATGTTTTTTTACATTCCAGAAGAGTGTGAGAGAGAGAGTGTGTGTGTGTGTGTGTGTGTGTGTGTGTGTGTGTGTGTGTGTGTGTGTGTGTGTGTGTGTGTGTGTGTGTGTGTGTGTGTGTGTGTGTGTGTAATGGTGAACTTTGTAGATGTATCTTTGCATCAGAGGTGTGTGAGGTTGGATGTAGAACAGAGACGAGAGGAAATTCAGACACACAGAGAACAAAATTTAAAAGAATACAGGGAAACGTCAATAAAACAAAATTCGACATACTGTATGTATACACAGATAAAAGTCAAACTCTTGCTTACACATTCAGACACGATGATGGAAACAATGATGAAGGTCTGTGTGGTACCGTCGTAGATTGTAGAAGAGATCCATTTTAAGTCTACTGCTTATTGATTGAGCGCCAATTTGCTGAGTGCAGTGATACACTGCACTGAGTGCAGTGATATTTTGTCTCTGAATCTTGAGAGAATAAGAAAAGCTGGTCAGCAGAAGTTACGTGACTTTTGTAGCAATATTCGTTAAAGCAGGAAACTGATCATTTGCCCCAGTCCAATACAAAATCATGATGGAGAAAAAAAGATAACCAATAACACTTAGGTCAGATCCACATTGCATTATTTTGCAAGGGCAAATCAACTGTTGAAATTCACTTGATGAAACTAGCGACCAGTAAGATCACCGGGTGAGCTTCATTACAAAAACCATCATAGGAAAGAGAGTGAGGACCAATGCACAGGCTGCTTTAACACAAGGTGTCATTGTACTCACCTAAAAACTACCATATTTATGCATCTGTTTACATTTAATCTGTATCTGAGCATATGCGGAGCTAACATCCAACTGTATTTTTCAGTCCTTTTGGCAGAATAGTCTCATGTGTCAGTCAACTGGGGTTTGATAAGATAGAGTGACATATATAAAAGGTCTTTGTCTTTGTAAGATTGAGCAATCCAGTCACCCTGTCTCTTAGACAATAAAACAACAAAAACACAACTTTCCACACTGTCCAGTGCTCATGCACACATGCATATACACACAAACGCACACACTCGCAGCGCCTTATTGGGAAAAATGAACATGCAGGGGCGCTCCTCAGACCGACGTTGGAACTTTCCGCACAAAACAAAGCGACCCACATGATATCGAGATTAAACAAGAAAAAAATACACAAGTGTTCAAATCTGTAAAATAAACATGTACAACTGTATTGATTATGTAGCAATTATTTCCACTTTCATACTTGTAATCAATAAATATATTGTAGCATATAATGTATAAAAGTACAAGGTGTTTAATTGTTTTATAAAGAAATTTAGTAGTTTTATCTGTGGCTACCTGTCTACACTGTACTGAATGGACCGCTGAAAGGCGAACCCTCTCTACTAAAGGCACAGTCTCAGACACTCACAAACACACACCAATGTTTTTACAGCTAGTGTCATGCAAGTCCCTTTAAGCAACTTAAGTCTGATCTCACTCATACCCCACCTGGCTCGTTGGAATATCAGTTGGATATTTTTGAAGTACTTCTGCTGCTATATTGAATTTCTACTTTTGCTTACATATCCCTCACTGCTGTTGTTTCATTTCTCTTGTTCGTTCTTTTGAGTGCTCTATGATTTTTGTTTAGTTTTTTTGGGGGGAGAACATGCTAAGGAGTTTTGGGGAGGTGGATCCTTTTGTAACTGTTGGCAATTGAACGTTTCTCAGTTGTTGTTGTTGTGGTTGTATTTAAAAGTTGTTGTTATTTTTTGAATAGTTAACAGCACCAACCTGTACAGTTCTCACCCTGGCAACACTACTGTAAATGTGATGGCAATGTTGCAGTGATGTTGCCAAGGGTTTGACATGCTGTCACCGCGACACCGGGGTTTCACTGCACCATGTCTTTATCAAACAGTACGGCGGACCACAGTAGAGGAGGGCTGGTGCAATGCATGCTGGGAATTCTTGACAGATTCCCTTAAAGATTCAGTTCAAGGTTGGGCTGCGTCCCAGTCTTTATAAATTGTGCCCAGTTTGTACTTCAGATATACTAAATAATCACCTAGTGGCAATTTATTAAGATGAAAAGGGTAACTTAAGTATTATTGGGTAAACTAGTTTACAGAAACTGTCGGCTTTGCGTGTCTACATAAACGGTGGCCATATTATGAGTGCCATAATATATTGGTATGGTAAGATACGGTGTACCTTGGAAATCACTGTAGTGCTATATTTGCATTGATATCGTCATGAAATAAATTTTATATGATGAACATAGCATCACGTGTGCGAGTAACAGTGTGTGTGTGTGTGTGTGTGTGTGTGTGTGTGTGTGTGTGTGTGTGTGTGTGTGTGTGTGTGTGTGTGTGTGTGTGTGTGAGAGAGAGAGAGAGAGAGAGTAAAAGAAACTGTTGAAACCCACATGGCTTTAATGTCTTCTTGTCCTGCAGTCTACTCATGATACGATCAATTGGATATCTGCTATCACAGTCTGATGTGCTAATGTTTTTATTCATTCATTCACTCTCTCTTCATCCTGACCTTCTAGGCTTGTTGTTTCAGCATCCAGTTTCACTGTGGGCAGTTGTTCCTTACTCAAGTGTCAGCATCATGAACACAAGGTGCTGTAACAACAACAGTCTGTTGCAGAAATGTGTGGACTTGCTGTTCACTAATGCCCTGTATCAAAGATGCAGCTCTCATACAACGGTCTCCTGTATAAGATATTGTTGGCCCTGATCTGCCATCTGTCTCCTGAACTTCATTACACACGTTGTTTGACTTTTTTTGATATAACAGATGCATCAAGAGTGCAAGATTTAGACTTCTGAAGCTGGACTTCTGAAGTATTGGATTTATATACGTAATGATTTGCTGTCCAAAGCATCAGAAATATTAAGTAGCCAATATAGTTAGATAAAAAGAATGCTTGGCCACTTCCCAGTACTTTTTTTGTTTCCCTGCATTAGGAAAAATGGTACTGCTTAATTCTGCACTGTAAAATTGGGATGTTAGAACAAAAAAAAAAAAAATGAAACCAAGAGTTTGAATGTTTGGTCACACTTTAGATTAGGGTTCAATTCTCACTATTAACTATGACTTTTGCCTTAATAAACTCCTACTAACTGCTTATTAATAGTTAGTAAGGTAGTTGTTAAGTTTTGGTATTGGGTAAGATTAAGGGATGTAGAATAAGGTCATGCAGAATAAGGCATTAATATGTGCTTTATAAGCATTAGTAAACAGCCAATATCCTATTAATATGCATGCTAATAAGCAACTAGTTATTAGTGAGAATTGGACCCTAATTTTTAATTACATATTATTAATTCTTTATATAATTTATTATTTTAAAATAAATCTCTTACTGAACGTAAAATGTCAAATTGCCATTAATCTGCTATCATTTTAAAAATGAATTCTTGACATCAAGACAAGGTTTTGAACATGATGAAATCAATGGCAATGTAAATAAAACTTGCAAGTAGCCAAGCAATGTAACCCTTGCTGAATTCGGAACCGCATGCTAATATACCACTCTTACTACTTTTACAATATCTTTCTATGACAGAAATAGTTGGGGTAGTATGCGATTCTGAATTCACACATAGGCTATTTAAGTATTAATGCCCCAGTGCATGCTGGGAATATGGCAAATAAGATTGCCAATTGACAGTCAGAGTAGTATCTACGTTAATCAAGTAAATCTTTTAGTTATTTATTTTCAGTACCATTTACTTAAAGGGATAGTTCACTTTGAAATTAATTTTTGATATGTTTTAGCTTACCTCAAGGGCATCCAAGATGTAGGTGTCTTTGTTTCCGCAGTAGTTTCAATTTTGATATTTTTAGGTCAAACCGTTCTTGTCTGTCAGTCATATAATGCAGGTCTATGGTCACTGTCTCAAAACACAAGCACAGAGTCCAAATTAAAACAATTCCCCACGTCCAAATGAAACAATTCCCCATCATAAGTACACATTGATGGCCTAAGACACGAAACGAGCGGTTTGTGTGAGAAAACGAACAGTATTTATATCGTTGTTATCTCTTGAAAACAGCACACGTCCAAATGATCTGACGGCGCGGGCGGGTATAGATATATACACTAGATGTCGCTTGGCTACGGTTTCGTTCCAATGAACTGCAGTAGCCAAGGCGACATCTATGTATATATCTATACCCGCCCGCGCCGTCAGATCATTTGGACGTGTGCTGTTTTCAAGAGATAACAACGATATAAATACTGTTCGTTTTCTCACACAAACCGCTCGTTTCGTGTCTTAGGCCATCAATGTGTACTTATGATGGGGAATTGTTTCATTTGGACGATGGGGAATTGTTTTAATTTGGACTCTGTGCTTGTGTTTTGAGCCAGTGACCATAGACATGCATTATATGACTGACAGACAAGAACGGTTTGACCTAAAAATATCAAAATTTAAACTACTGCGGAAACAAAGACACCTACATCTTGGATGCCCTTGAGGTAAGCTAAAACATATCAAAAATTTATTTCAAAGTGAACTATCCCTTTAATCTAAGATTATGTTTTTACAGTGCAACTGATAATCTGAGGCCTTTGGGAGTCTTTGCACATCCTGAGAGGAGTTTTTCCTGACTTCAACTGAGACTTCCCATTGCAGGGCACACGACGAGTGTCTCCTTGGCAATGGCCACATGAGATACTGACAGCTGAAAGATGCCCCACAAGTGTCTGCCATCACGGCCTTTATAATTTGTCACTTTGCTGATGGGGCGGGGCTAAGTGCGCCGCATAGCGTTGCTATTGGCCAAGACGTGACTTGAGTTTTGCCCAGGGATGGCAATTTTTCTTTTTTTTTTCTTCTTCTTTTTTTCAGGCAGAGCTTGTCCTACTGCAGTATAGGCACATTAGTGCTGCACTGCTCGCTCTCGCTCTCTCTCTCTCTGTCTCTCTCTGTCGCTCTCTCTCGCTCTCGCTCTCTCCCTCTCTCTCTCTCGCTCTCTCTCTCTCTCTCTCTCTCTCTCTGCGGAATGCGCACTGCACTTTTGGGTGGGCAGAACACCGGGCGTCACAGAGGGAGCGAGATCTACTCACACTCAGTTCTCGCTTGAGTGCTCAGGTTTCGGCAGAGTGCCTTGAGAATCGCTTGTACCCTGTTTTTCAAATAAAAAACGCTTTCCATTGAGACCTAAAAGCTCGTTTTAACCATTTCTCTACACTATTCAAGGGTTGAATAGCTCTTTATTACTCTCAAAGAGAGTGTTAGCCTCGAGGCGTTGACTCTGTGAGTGCACATTTATTTCGGCAAGGAAAATGGCAAAAGATGATAAGGAGGGCGGGTGGAAAGAGTTCTTCTGGAACCCGAGGACGCGCGAGTTCTGCGGGAGGACCGCGAGCAGTTGGGGTAAGTCTTACACCGCATTGACAGGATTACACTCATGCATGTATGATAATTAGTTCCACATAATTTTGCATTATAATATGTAACTGATCTGCAAACTTTAGCACAGTGAGTCTCACTGTTTGTGTGGAGAAGTTCTCTGAACAGACACATCGCTGTCCGAGGTGCTGAAACTCCAGTTGCTTTGCCGGACTGTAATGCGTCACATGCGTTTCCTCTCCTCGGCGTGTTTATGCAGCTGCAAAACGTAATACGTTAGAACTGGTGTGTGTTTATGCTTGCCAAATTAACGAAATGTGTATGTACGGATAGATGTTACTGTACTCAATGATTATTGTCTTATTCTGGACTAGAAGTGTTGAATGCGCGGCATCAGCCAATGAACAGCGCGGAGAAATGTGATGCGTCGAGTTACTGCAAAACTCCACAATGCGCTTCTGGCAGAATGTCTAAAGCTGGGATGGGCAACTTCGGTCCTGGAGGGCCACTGTCCTGCAGAGTTTAGCTTCAGCCCTAATCAAACACACCTGAACAAGCTAATCAAGGTCTTCGGGATTACTAGAAAGCTACAGGCAGATGTGTTTTTATCAGGGTTGGAGGGTTGGAGCTAAACTCTGCAGGACACTGGCCCTCCAGGACCGAAGTTGCCCATCCCTGCCACGCATCAGTATTTCCTGAACCACATTCTGTAAAGAATGGTAATTTTAACTGCAAAAGAATGTCAAAATTCTGCAGTAGTTAAATACCTTACAATGTACAGTTGTTTATAGAAGTACAAAGTATTCATTATTGTATAATTTTTTGTGAAAGATTACAACCTACTTAACGAGGCAGTTCAAATATAGTGAAAATACTGTATAAGTGATGTTTTTGTTAAAATTATGAATCACTTTAATTGGAAAAGGGGCATTTCCTGCTCAAACAGAAGGTTAGTTTCTTTGTAGCAGTTATGTAGATTGGAGGGCTTTATGTTGTATTTTATAATGTTTATTGCATTATTTTACCATTGTGTGTGTTACCATAGCTACCCAAACAGTTGTTAGAGAGGCCAGTTTTGATTAACTTTAGCCCTTAGTGTGCCGCCTTAATGTGCATTTGATCATAAGGCTGGTATAAACCCAGTTTAATGACAGTTAGGAACTGTAACATATACAGTCACCAAATGCCAACCCTTCATTTTGATAACATCATCAGCCAGTATTTTTATTAATTTTATTAGGTGGTTAGGCAGTTTTACAGTGTTCATTCTGCCATTTGGTTTAAACCTGGTTAAACTTTCCAAACATATCCAAATCTAAATAGAAGTGAACCATAAAACACCTTTAGCCCATTGCATGCTGCTGCAAATTGTCTTTTGCAGTGACATTGGGATGATTTAATCTAGCCAAGGGCCATTTTGAGTGTGTGCGTGGGGGTTTGTGAATTAGTGTAAGATGTAATCCTTTACTAATAGGCTCATTGGTTGCCTTGGTGAGGCTATCATGTGGAGACGCAGCCTATTCAAGGGCCGTAGATTAATTCTGGAACTGAATGTATCTTTTAATCAGGGTGTGATGGCATTAATTGCCATCCAAAATGGCCCGCCGGGCATCTATAACTCAGCTGTCAATGCTATGGGATTGTGTGTGTGTGTGTGTGTGTGTGTGAGAGAGAGAGAGAGAGAGAGAGAGAGTGCACTTGAGTTGGAGAAATGCTAGATCACTGCCCTCAAGACTTCCATGTATGCCAGCACATTTTGCTCTAGGGAGCTGAGTGTGTAACACTTCACCGAGTGTGTGTTTGAGTGTGTGTGTGTGTGTGTGTGTGTGTGTGTGTGTGTGTGTGTGTGTGTGTGTGAGATGCTCTGAGGACTAGCTGCCCAGTTAAGCCAGTGTGCTCTCTAAGACTCCTTAATTAGTCTATTTTTGTCTGTGCCCAAACCAGAGTGAACCTGGGTATGCTTAGATTCTTTAACAAAGTACATCCTCATTACTGGAGCTTAATCGTGACCTATGGAGGACGGTGGAAGCTGCAGCTACATTCATACAGCTGTGTCTTCTATTGAAACATATCCAAGGTTTCTTTCAGGATTCATAGGACACAGAGGGGTCAATACATCCGATAAAAGCACTTAAACCTGATCTCACTACAGCCCTCTGGAGGAGCATATACAGCCTGTGCCCCATCTTGTTGTTAAACATCACTCTTGCAAAGGCTGTAAGTGCATCTCTAAACCACTCCTGAGAATTACAGAAGTAATTACAGAATTACATAATGCAGCATCCGACAGCAGAAGATCTTGAAGTTATAACAACATACGTTTTTACATTGCTTTAATTGCGTCAACTTTAAGTTATACGCCAATAAGTTATACAAGATTCAACTCATTTTTAAGCATTTTTAAGTTGAAATGACTTAAACATTCAAGTTGATTGTACTTAAAAATTTAAGGCAGCAACCTTTTTTTTACAGGGAAAGTTTTGGAGATATTATAGGGCTGATATTCTAGATCAGGGGTTCCCAAAAAAATGATCAGCCAAACCCCTTTGACATAAAATGTTATTTAGACTTTAAGTTAATATTTCAATAATTGAACAATTCATTTGCATGAGTATGGCTCTCTGAAGACGGTTACCAGTAAGTAAAAAATAAACTTTTTTACTTTTTTAGTAAGTATTTAATTTTGACTCAGATGAAATTATGTAATTTTACCTGCATATTATCCTTAATATTGAACTACAAAAAATAGTCCACTACAATGTACAAAACAATGAGCCTTGCATGGGGAACACTAACAATATTACATTCATATTAAAATGAGGTCTTCTGAAAGTAGCAGCAGGTTTTTTTTAACCTGATCTAACCCTTAACTTTGTAACTTTAATTTATTCAGTGATTATAAGTAATTTTGCCTTAAATAAAAACAGTTAATTTAGTTACAATGTGAAGCACATTGTAATGTTATCATTTAGTTACTATATTTATTACAAAGTTCTTGTTGCCAAAACAGGAAATTGATATTCACTTGATATTCCCTTTGTCTACATCACAGCTGTGTGTTCCTCTGAAGCTGTGTTTGATAGTATGGTGGCCTGGTAGGTTTGATGAATCAGAAAGGATGTGTGCATAGATCTAAAGAGACTGTTTGTATGGGTTTGTGTCTGTATTAATGAACAGATCACAGCGGCACATTTTGCTCCTGTCTTTCAGGTTGCATTCAAATTAGAGGGTTGAAATAGGGAGGGTGACTTTCATCATGATGAGAGACAGATAAAGAAACAGAAGAGCACCGATAGTGTATCACTCTCACCCGGTGCAGAATTCGCCACACACACACACACACACAGATCGTGAGGAGGGCCAGCAGAGCTAATGAGGATGTACCACATTTTAACCCTATAACCAAGTTCAGCAGGTAATGTTTGATAATGCAGGTACTTGGTGTCCTGATAGAGCTGTTATTTTAAGGCTCTCCTGCTGTGAGATTAAGTAATGCTTAATGATTTGATCATTTGGGCATTGTAAGTCTCTCTGCATTAGGCAACGTTCTCACCTTATCTTTGCTCGCTTTTTCTCTTACGCATCCATTGCGTCCTTTTTCACTCTCTCCATGCATATTAACACACACTCCTGTGTAATCCTAGCCTGAAGAGTAACCTCACATTGCACTGCTGTTATTGATCAGTGAAAGCCTGTCTGTGCGGGGAGCTCCTGGATGGGGGGGGGGCAGAGATCCGGTATCCCTCCTCCCTCCTCCCTCGGCCCGGGGCAACCTGATCGACGGTCCCCAGGGGCCTCGCTGCCTGGAGCTCAGGTGTCCCGTAGCTTAATGAGCTCTCCTCAGGCGTACACACTCCTGCAAACATCCCTCATATCCCCTCTATGGAATGATAGAGCCTGATCTGTTCAAAATAGCAACCATAAATTATGTAATGTGATGGTGAATATGTTTTGAAGTACATTCTTAGTACAGAGGCAAATGGAGGAGCTACTTTTTATCAGAGTATTCAGGTAATTAACATAAAATGTTAGGCAGTCCAAGTGTCCTACAAGATATACTATTTTGAGCAAAATTTTCCTGATATATAATATAAATACTACATGTTTCTTGAGCCGCAAATCAGCATATTATTTTACAATGTATTTGATCCCTGTGATGTCAAAGCTGAATTTCCAGCATCATTACTCCAGTCTTCAGTGTCACATGATCCTTCAGAAATCATTCTAAACTATTTTTAATTGTAATGATATTTCACAATATTACTGTTTTAATGTATTTTATTGCAGTCTTGGTGAGTAGAAAATACTTGTGAGTAGGATGGTAGTGTATATAATTATTACTATAATTATTATTACAAATCTATTGCAAAAAGGTGTTTAAAATAGTGAACATCATACATGTTCCCATACACATAACAGTATATATGCATTTTAAACTTTTGACATTAACTGTCAGCTATGTCAACTACCCATATGATAAATATTACCGTTATATCAATGGCTCATAAACAATATTTATTTATGCAAAATGGCTCCGTCTGTCATTAACATCAGCAAAAACTCCTGGCTCTTTTATAACCATATATGGTGCCAGATTATTTTACAAAATTACAGTACAGAGTACAGACATTAAATTCCTCATGAATAAACAACCATTGGCATAATTTAGCCATTCATAAGTGGTACTGCCAAATATCAACCAATAATGCCAGTGCTGCAGTCTGTAAAGATACCTATTTAGCGCAGTTGTGTGGACAGTCATCTTTATGATTAAGAGTGCTTGCATGACTGTCTGTAGAGACATAGGCTACTCTGGAGTTTTTAAACCATTCCCTGAAAATCCCCCTTGTGATTTAATCTGCCCTCTTCTCCTCCTTCTGTCACCATCCCTCCCCTTTTCACCCCTCTTAACACACATCTGCCTTGCAGTAATTCAATTTTGTCAGAGACATTGACCAGAAAGGATTACAAGAATTCTTGTATGGGACATTTGTGTGTAAAAGTATGAATGTGTGTGAGACAGAACTGCAGTGAATGTGTATTAATGCACTGTATAAATATATGAATGAGGAGAGGAGCTTGGGATGCTCTGGTGAGAAGTTAAGAGGATTAGGCCTACTAGTCTTCTTTCTTTTCTCAGTTACATCAGCAGGAGGAGGGAGAGGAAGCAATAAAAAGTGCAAAAGATGGTTATGGTCATATAATATTCTGTATATCTTATAACAAACACTCTGATCACAAATATGGTTTTATAAAAGAGTGTAGAGTGTAGAAGTTACAATAAGGGAAAACAAGTTTTATCCTATAACATTTAATTGAGTCATTGGGTCAAGACACACTAAATGTATAGCTCTGATGTAATTTCTGTCAAGAATAAATAGGGATTGTTTGCAAGACATACTTTTGCAAACTACTCCTAGACTGCTGGCCCAATCTGAAAAAATCTTTGGAGTCCCTATGCAAATTGGCTTAGTTCACCCAAAAATTTAAATGAACCCATAATTTACTCACCATCAAGCCATCCTTTGCATATATGACTTTCTTTCTTAAGCCAAAAACAATCTGAGTTCAATTAAAAATATCCTGGCTCTTCCAAGCTTTATAATGGGAGTGAATGGTAAC
This sequence comes from Rutilus rutilus, assembly GCF_951802725.1. NCBI lineage: Eukaryota > Metazoa > Chordata > Actinopteri > Cypriniformes > Leuciscidae > Rutilus > Rutilus rutilus. The sequence goes on from NC_140221.1 coordinate 24,520,057, forward strand.
TGCGATTACCGGACGTTACCGGAAGCCAGTGATTACAGTTTATAAATGTGTAAATATTGATATTTTTCTTATAAAAACGCATCGCTTCACTTCAGAAGGCCTTTATTAACAACCTGGAGCCATACGGATTACTTTTATGATGTATGGATGCGCTTTTTTTGGGCTTTAAAATCCGTTACCATTCACTCCCATTATAAAGCTCGGAAGAGCCAGGATATTTTTAATATAACTCCGATTGTGTTTGGCTAGAAGAAGAAAGTCATATACGCCTAGGATGGCTTGAGGGTGAGTAAATTATGGGTTCATTTTAATTTTGGGGTGAACTAACCGTTTAACATTTATCACTCATTAATATGAACCTTTCATCCAGCATGGCTGCCACATAATGTACCAAAATAAATGTATTGGCTTTGGCCACTTTTACTTTAAATGCTGTAACTCTTAAAAGAATGAGATATGCAAACAAACTTTGGTATATTAAGGGCTCAATTTAAGGACGCATGGCAAATTTGGAGGGACTTGGCCACTTGGCAGCACTTAAAAAACCTTAAAAATGGCTCTCACTATACAGGACTGTTGTTCAATCTATATTTTGTATGTAGTATACTTGTTCCATCAGTGAGGACAGTCATATATATAAAATAGCCGCCATCAGCCAATCAGTATCGCCTGCAGCTATTACTGTAGACAGGTTAAAATGATCTGCTCAAAACACATATAAAGTGGGAGAAATTTGTGGACAGTAGGTGGCATCAAAAATGCCTTCTCCATATGGCTCCTTGAAATGTATGGGGCATTTACATTGTCATTGTGCTATCTGTCTGTCAAAAATGCTTAATGCCATGCAAAATATGGGTTCATGGTGCCTAAACTCCAATAATTCCTGTATGCAGCTGTATTTATTTGTCAATTAAAATGAATCAGCATTATTTATTATTATTATTATTATTTGTAGTAGTAGTAGTAGTAGTAGTAGTAGCCGTAGTAATTATTATTAATAATTAATATTCTTAATATTATTCACCCATAATTCCCTTAAAAAGTCTATTTTGATGCTAAGTTTGACCAGTGACACATATTTTGCATGTACTGTATGGGGAATTTTCCAAGAACTTGAGTGCAGGATGTGTTCGTTTAGAGTTTGCATTTGAATGTGTGTGTCCATGTAGGTCTGATCCTGCTGTTTTATCTGGCATTCTACATTTTCCTGGCTGGATTATTTACTCTCACCATGTACGCAATGCTGCAGACACTCGATGACCACAAACCAACATACCAAGATAGACTTTCAACTCCAGGTGATACACACAGACTTGTTCCTATACATGTGCAAACCTTTTATAATATGTTTTTAAATTAAGCCAATTATAACCACCGCACCCGAATGTTACCATTAATTGGTCTATTCATTAGCGTTTTTGATGTAGGCCTATAATAAATGCAAAATAAATGCAAACATATTTCGGTCACAGTGATTATGCCAATTAAGCCATGTTCGTGGATCAATATATTTTGTTGATCCTGGAACAACATTTCTGCCTGTAAATGTACCTATCATATCGTTACCCCTAACTTAACCCTACCCATAAGTTATCCCTAAAATCAGAGGGAAATGATAGGTGAATAACACTGATGTAGAAGCACCTATATTTGTAAGCCTAAACTTGACATAAACTGTAAACTTGTCCCTCAAATCTGACTGGTTGATTGGAATGTTGTTCCAGGATCAACAAAGATCCAGAAACATGTTGTACTTGGTGAAATCACGGTGACCCAAACATACACACACTCACAGACTACATCTGTGAACATCGCCTCTTATTGGTTCTCTGTTGTTTTGTAGGGATGATGATCAGACCTAGAGGAGAGCAGTTGGAGATCGATTACACAGTGGAGTACACAGAGACCTGGGAAAGATATGTCCAGGCCCTCAATAACTTCCTCTCTCGTGAGTACAGTGAGGTTTTCGAACAATAATATATGTAGGCCTATTACAGAGAAACTGCTGCAGTTATTTTTTTACTAATAATTCACAGAAGGTCATGTCCTTTTGCTTCTTTTATGCAGCCTACAATGACTCAGTCCAGGCCCAGAAGAATTACGAGTGTAAACCGGATCAGTACTTCATCCAGGAGGACAGCGGCAGTTTGAAAAACTTCCCCAAGCGTTCCTGCCAGTTCAACCGCTCCATATTGGAGGATTGCTCTGGGCTCACAGATCGTTATTATGGTTACAACGAGGGCAAGCCCTGCGTCATCATCAAGCTCAACCGGGTAAGACGTCGAGCTTGGAATGGAATGGAGTGAAATCTTTGTGTCAGAAACATTTACAATAATATCCAAAAAGTTGTACCAGTAATGGACAATGGTCAAATTACAGTTTATGGTAACACTTTAGTTTAGGGTACAATTCTAAACAGTACCAAATGGGTTCTTCGGCGTATAACAATAGCAGAACCCTTTTTGGTGCTAAATAGAATCCTTTTTATAAGGTTCCATAAAGAATATGCTTTTAAAGTGCTATATAGGACCTTAATGGTGGTATAAATAACCTTTTCAACAATATTTATTTTCATTAATATTAGTTTATTAGTATCTTCATATTATTAATATTAATATTATTTTTGATAAATTATTTATTAATATAGTTTTTTAAGTCCTCTATCTGCTTGGTCTTATATCTTGTTGCCTCTTTTTAGGTTTTACATAAAAAACAGCATGTTGTGTCAATTAGGTAGCTACTTTTATTTTTTATTGACATGGCAGGTTGTAGCAAAAATGACAGTGCTCTAACAACAGTTGACAGCTGAATACATGAATAAATAACAATTGACATTGAACACAATATAGATGTAGACCAAGTTCCAGTGAAATATCTTCAGAATCCTCTATGATGTCTTTACGTCCTTCATTATGTGTGTGTATTCTGAGTGGCAGTTTGTCTCTGAGGTTATGATTTGGACAGCATCTAAAATACACAATTGAGTTTAAGTTATGTCTCTTCCATTTGATTATGTAAAAACAATTATGTTCATGAAGGCCAAAATTAGCAAAAATTGATAGTAGGCTATGAGCCATACCATGTTAAAAGGAAAAAGTGATTTAAAGTCATGGGATGGCTTTAATGTTTTTGTGACTGGGTATGTTTAGGCATAAAGTCATAATAATAAATAAAATAAAAACAATTTGGATCATAAATTCCATGTCTCTGTTACTTACTTTGTGGAGAAGAGAAGATGAGTAACGTTATCCTTAAATGACCAGAGCTGCTAACCCTTACATGTTCTGCTAAACTAAAAAGAGACAAAGACATGATTGTTAGGAAATGATTGTTACCATTTTAAAGTTATAATTTATAGACATTTTAAGAAAGAAATCATTTACCTGTTGAGAGTATGTTGACAATCTGTGTAGTTGTATAACTGAGCTCCAGAAAATCAGTATGAGGAGGCTTTGACAGTTACAGATTTGAAAAACAAAAAGGCGGGAATAAACAACCCTAAACTCTAACATAAAGAACCATTTCAACATATAAAGAAAACATCTTCAGGACGATACGGTTCTAAATAGAACTGTTACTATGTGTAAAGAACCATATTTTTTTTTTAGAGTTGCTTATTAGCATGCATATTACTAGGATATTTGCTGTTTATTAGTACTTATAAAGCACATATTAATGCCTTATTCTGCATGATGATATTCTACATCCCTTAATCTTACCCAATACCTAAACTTAACAACTACCTTAATAACTACTAATAAGCAGTGATTAGGAGTTTACTGAGGCAAATATTATAGTTAATAGAATTGGGCCCTAATCTAAAGTGTTACCCAGTTTATATGCAATATTGTACCGCTCAATCCTTCAATTGGCAAATCAGAGACAAGTATTCCTGCAGACTCTCCCACCTGACTGTTTATAATAGTTCATGAGAGTTATTTTAGATTCGTAACGAGACCCAATTTGACCTTTTGGTTCTTATCTGTGGGTCACTTTCTTTTTCTCTCTCATTTCAATCTTTTTTGCAGGTGATCAATCTGTTACCTTCTACAAACAGGATTCCTCCTTACGTCACATGTAATGCTAAGGTAAGAGCGCTCTGTCTCAGTCTCCCACTCTCTTCTTATCCTTCAGTCTAAAAGGGATTGATTTCAGATTAAAGTTACATGAGCCATTCAACAAGGCCACCAGATTAAATTAGCCAGTAATCAGAACTGCGGCCAGCTTCGGAGAAAAGCTGCCACGACCGACTATGTGCTGCCGACTCACATGCAAATAAACGAGAAGATCCAAACGGAAATGAGAACAAGTTAAGAAACATTGGTGTGTTTCCCATTCATTGTAAGTCAGAATGCATTCAGCATTTATTAGTTGGTGCAAGATTCAATCTCTTTGCACTGTTTTCAAATTCCATGTAACTGAGAGGTGGGTGTGTTTAAGCCATTACCTCATTTGCGTAATTACTTTAGATGTTTAGTTTTAGAAAATGAAATAGTTTTAGTTAACAACACCGTTGCTTGTTTGTATTCACATACTGTAGGTTAGTTTAAGTTGCCACACATTATCAGGTAGTAAACTTTGATCTGTATTGCATTAGAGCAGATGTTTTTCATGCTCTTTCCCGGAGCTTTCTCAATAGTGTGTGCCATTGGAATCCGAATCAATTATGTTTGTGTTGGAACTTGGTTCTGGCTGTCGACCAGTGGTTTAATCTGATGGTGCCATTCAGGCTCATGCAGATATGTTCCTTTTTTCATTTTAACACATCTTGCCCTTTTGTCATCATGGACACATCATTCCTCCTCCTGTGTTCTGTATTGTTGTCATTTAATTGTTGCTTTCATTGTTTGTTCAATGAGTGTTGTTTTACACCATTGCTCATCATCTTCGTTTATGTTTCATGTGGATGATTTGTTTTGTTTTTTCTGTCTCATCTGTTCTCCCCATCCATTCTTGTCAGAAATACAAAGTTGGGAAAGACGAGTGGGTAAGAATAATAGACAGAATAAAGAATAATCATTTTAACAGAGTATTTTACTAGCTGTATTTTACAGCTTCGATATTCTGCAAGGAGAGAAAAATATTTTTTCTCAAACTGACCAATCTTTATTTAAGTTTAAAATCTATGTTTTAGCAGCAAAAGATAAAATGATTATTCATACAGTCAGATCATATGCTAGATAATTCCAGCATAAGATCATATCAAGGGGTAATTAGTTTTTCTGTTCATTTGTTTAATATAGTAATAGTAGTTTTGGTATTAGAACAGGTTGATACCCTCAGATCAAATGCTGAGCTGAGATGAACTGAATGTATCCCTCCCTCTGTAGACGGATGACTCAGACAAACTTGGTGAACTGCAGTACTTTCCCCCCAATGGCACCTTGAATCTTATGTACTATCCATACTATGGCAAGAAATCCCAGGTACAATGCACACACACACACTTGGAGAATACACCTGTAAGCACACAGACACACATCTTGCATATGTACTTAAAGTCAGCATGAAATTAAAATTCACCCTATCTGTTTTGATATATGTATGTTTCATTATTATTATTATTATTGACCATTTTAAATCAAAATGCAAAAATAGAATTTTCCGGTGAAATGTCATACATCTCTCTCTCATATACTGGAATTCTCCAATCAATTAGTCCACTTAAACCCCGCCCCTTTCTTACAATCAATCTAGAGATCGCATTCAGATCTTCCTCCGTCCAATAATCAATTGATGGAAAGAATTGTCCCCATCCTACTTTTTTTTTCTCGATAACTCGTTTACTCAGATGTACATGATTAAATGGAAGAAAAGACTCAGGCTGCATCTGAAATCGCATACTTCTCTACTATATAGCGAAAAACAGTAGCCTATGTGACAAAAGAAGTATGTCTGAATTCATAGTACTCATAAAAGAGTAGGCAAAAAGTATCCGTAGGAACCCGTAGGAATGACCTACTTCTTCTGGCGAGATTCTGAAGTGTGCATACGATGTACACTTTACTATCCCATGAAGCCACAGGAGAGGATTTATGAATGGCAGTGAAGCGACGCAACTAACACTGGTAGGTCACATGATAATGACAACATGGCGAATGTAGTATGTCCAAATACACACATTCATACTACATATAACATACTTTTTAGTGGTCGTGAAGTAATTACTTACCTACTCAAGAGAGTATGCGCTTTCGGACGCAGCCTTCAAGTGCAATCAGTGGCTGAATCAGAAATCGCCCCCTATACCCTCAAATAGGCCCTTATTTGAGGGGACAGCCAGTTGTAGTGGTGTCCGAAACCATAGTGGACGTTATTAAGTGCACTTATTCAATCCCAAATTGCACTGCAACAACGAGTGTTCAACCGATGTACGCTCAACGTCTGTCCGAATTCGCTCACTCCTTTTCATTCACTCCTTCAAGTGAACAGTGTTAGTGGACTAATGTAAGGAATAGTGAATCAGGGTTTAGGGGGCGATTTCGGATTCAGCCAGTATTTTATGTTGTGCTGACATGGTATTCATCTGATACTGACACCTAGTGATTTGGATGTAGCATCGCAGGAAGAAAAAGGATAGGAAAAGTTGACAGTTACCAATGTCATTTTAGAAATGTGCTATGCACAGCAAATGAAAGTGTCCAATAACAGGAGGCAACTGAGATAAAGCGAGTTGTATTCAGCTGCTCATGTGATCTCAACATCTCAATCCAGCTTTTATTAGGCCACCTTTAATAAATCAGCCACATCTCACTCTTCTTCTGCTGCAGGTAAACTACTCTCAGCCTCTGGTGGCCATCAAGTTCCTCAACATCACCATGAATGAGGATGTCAACGTGGAGTGCAGAATCAACGCTGACGGCATTGTCACGGGCAGTGAGCGAGACAAGTTTGCTGGGCGCATTTCCTTCAAACTGAGGATCAACTCCAGATTTTAAATAGATGAAATTATGTTCCTTTATTTTACACACACACACACACACACACACACACACACGCACACACAACAGAAGGCACAATATGCACAGAAGGCACAGCTAGAGACATAAGCCAGGCACAGCAATCCTCAGCACAGACAGATCAGAGAATAATACTTCAACATTTCAAAGAAATATATCTATTTTTTTCATTTGAGACTGTAGTGAGGTTGTAGAGAGTTATCAAGGTTGTGGTTTTGTGTGTATTAATGTGTGTACATCTGTGTGTGCGTGTGTTTGCATGTGTGAGTTGAGATATTCCAGTATTTATTTTCTGAAACAAAAGTTAAACCGCATGCTCAGCTATGAGAGCTATTTATTAAATAATATATTATTCTATTAAACAATAGTAAGAATAAAGGGACATCATTTTTTAAAAGGAGAAAAAGTCAGAACTTAAAAAATGCTGTTTTCCTTCCATTAGTAGCTGTAATAATTTAGCAGAATATAATTATGATTTCAAAGCAGTTGTCTATGACTTAATGTGAGAGATCTCATGTTTGGATCTCATGCTCTTGAGTGCTAGCTAAGAAAGGTGTTTTTGCATGCATGCATGCATGTATCAGTTGTGAAAAGTGGTACTGAAACCTCTCCTCTGTCTGATTTGTGGATATTTTATACCAACATGTAGATAACACTGATCAAAGTCAGCTCTACATTCATCTTCAACACACATGAAAAATCGGATACATTCTGATTCATACAAACATTTCTGCATTCCTATTGGTTTCGGCACTGACTGTCATATGCGTCACGTTTCATTTATTATGAGGCGTGTCTATTTAAGTTTGTTTATATGTATAAATAGATCTTTTGCAGTATTTTCCTTTTTTTTTTTTTTTTTTTGCATGTGTAATCCTATTTGTCTCACATGGTGAGGGGATATGATGTTTTGTATTGATTTGCAGCGGCTCAGAGGATGACAACAGGCCTGGGTTCAGTTCAAAATCTGAAAAATAGGTAGAAAAAGTGTGTGTGAGAATATGTATGGATTTCTGCATGTGTGTGTGTTTTATTTGATTTGATTTCATTTCTTTTATGTTAATCTTTGTGCACAATTTACTTTCTGAATATATTTGGATTTTGTTGTAAGTGATTCCATAGAGACAGATAGAGAGGCTCTAAGAGCAGGAACAGCAGGCTTATGTTTCTGCTGATAAGGGAGACAGAAGTGAATCCAACCCGGTCCTTACCCTGCATGAGTCAATAAAACAAACAAACAAAAAACAAGGTCACCCACCTCATTTCTCATCATTTTTAAAATCTCATTTCTTTCTTTTTTTTATGTTTTTAAACACAAAAAACTCCCCTTTTGAGCACATACACCTCATGCTCCATGCTGTGAGTGTCTTATGTTTAATGTTTAGGCTACTGTCATACAGAGAAGAGAACGGATCGCCCATAAGAATATACACACGTGCTTCTCTGTGCCGTAGTCGCTCTGACAAGAGTCTGTGTGTACACTTCCTCTAATGCCCTAATCCTTTAATCTCACTAGATAATCCTAAATAGGTATGGTGCTCTACACACTGACATTTCTCCAAAAGTCTGTCTATCTATCCATCTATCAGACATAAGTTAAGTGTCTTCATTTATTGAAGAATATTCAACTGAGTGACACAAAATGCTTCATTACATTTGATCACATTCACATGTTGCTCTGTGATGTCTGTATTGCATATTTTTTGTTTGTGCAAGGTAAGGATGTTATCTGACCCAGCAGAGAAAGCTTCAAATCAACAAAATGAAATATTCATTTACCTCAGGTCCCGGCTCACATATCATTAACTTGATCCTGTTCAATAGTCCTGTACACTCTGGAGTGAAAGATCAACATAATTCTAATTGTGCAATATAATTCCAATATTGTTCTAATTTTTTTTTTTTTTTTTTTTTTTGAGAATGCTGTTCATTTTCAATACCAAAAGAGAACAGCTGTAAGTGCAGACTTTGCTGCAAGCAGGCTTGGAGATTTTGCAAACAGCGCCCCCCACCGTTTCTACGGGTGAACTACACGTTTAATAGTACCTATTAGCATGTGTTTATTAAAGGTATAGTTCACCTAAAATTCTGTCATCATTTACTCACCCTCAAGTTGTTACAAACCTGTATGAGTTTCTTTCCTCTGTTGTACACAAAAGAAGACCCATTGACTTCCATGGTTCCATTCCATTTGTTTTTCCTACTATGGAAGTCAATGGCTACCACCAACTGTCTGGTTACGAACATTCTTCAAAATATCTTATTTTATGTTCATCAGAAGAAAGAAACTCGTACAGGTTTGGAACAACTTGAGGGGGAGTAAATGAAGACAGAATTTCATGTTTGGGCGAACTATCCCTTTAATATGCATCTTTTGAAAAGCAATATAGATTTTTATTTTGTGTCCATTTCGTGTATAAAGAGAAGTTACGTAATATATGTTTATTTACCTGTGGAATGGCTGATCATGAAGATAATTATGTATTAGTAGCATATATTTAAATAAATATATAGATGAGAATGGCTAGATGTGTTTTAAAATCACACGCAATACAGAAAAGATAGTATATTTTCAAAGAACCTATATTTTTATTTTTGTTGAGCATTTTATGAAAAAAGCATGTACCAGCTGGGGAATATACGATATATTAAGCTTTGCAGTGCTTATTATAAAGGAGGTCACAAGGCTTACTTAGCCCGAGAATGTAATAATTCATGGTCACTAGTCTGGATCTCACCGTAGCCTTTGAAATACCAAAATATATGCAACTTTTATGTTTCATAAAACTACAAATGTCACAGTGATAAAACAGATCATGCCAAAGATGATGATCTGTTAGAACAAATTAAATGTCTCCTGTGAACATATTAACCATATGAACTGAACAGCTTTTGAAAACAAGATGACAAGTCATCCATCTAATATGAAGCATATGAAAAGGGATATATAATAAATGCTGTGGTTTGGATGTATTTGAACAGATAAAGTGGGTTGTGTAAACAGGCCCAGCAACATCACAGAACAAAACTGCAGTTCATTCGATATGTCTCAGTGTTCAGTGGTTCACACAGAACTGGACTTTGCGCAAAGTGTGCTGAAATGTTTGATGAACAATAAGAGGGTGAAATTATATTACCTAGTCAGTTAAATTAATTATATAAATGCCTTATACTGTATATGTTCAGAAGCTTAATCTAATGTATTGAAATAACAAACTTAATAAAATGAACAAAAATACACTGTCTGCTCTTCATCAATAAAATCTGCATTAGAAATTCTATAACTCAATTCTGGAGGTAAAAAGGGTTAAAACCAAGGTTTCTCGAGTTTACATTAGTGATATCTGTTCAACTAAAACAGACTAATAAAGAGCAGAGCTGGCATACCCACACAATTGCATGCTCAGTATTTCCATTGTCCACATGAGAATATGAATGCCGTATGTATTTGTGTAAGTTTGCCCTTATAAATCATTTTCATGCATGTTAGCAGTGGTCATTATGCGAAACTTTATGAAAAACAGCCTCAGTTAAATCCGAATTATGGCCAATTTCATTGCAATAAATACTGAGTTTTTATTTGAGAACCTTTCTTTAAAGTGAAATAATATACATATGTGACTCAATGCAAGGTTAAATATCCATTTTTATGTCTAAAAATGTGATTTCATAAATATTCAGTACATTTTCAAGTTTACAGTTCAAAATTATTGTAAAATAATATAATTTAGCACACTTTCTGTTCCATACCCCTCCTCCCCTGCCACCTTGAGTGGTTTCTGTAAACCGACCGCTTAAAGAAAACAAGTGAAAGAAAATAGTTGCATTGCTATAGTTGCTATCTAATGTCATCATGCCAGAATAGATGTAGGCATGTGTGTGTGAGAGTTGAATATCGCCTGGACAATCATTAGGTATCAGTTGCACAGTTATAAAACTGAATTTGATAAGCATATGGATTGTAAAAACGTTTTTCTGCTGAAACTTGAACTTACATAACAAAGTCTGTCACTTTTTCTGTGCCTGCATTTCTGGATCTTTCATAATCAACTACTATTATGGTGCAAACCTATTGAAACTGCTAATATCTCCACAAAAATCAATGCATGTTTTTTTTTTTTTTCTCCAATATCAGGAAAACAGATGACAAACACTGAGCACAGCATGTTGAACAGTTGCCTAGTTTCTATAAAAAGTTATGTTAACAATATTCATTATTGATTTATATTCTGTATTTATGTAAATTGTAAGTTGTTTTAACAACAAAAAACTATTACATGTTTAAGGTGTTTGTGTGATTTTTTGACAAAATTGCCCAATCCAAGTCATGAATTTTGTCATTAATAATCCTTTAAGAAAGCTGACCTTTCTTTGAGTATTTCTTCTTTGAGTATTTCTTCTTGTATTTCTCCCATTTATCCAGCTGTGTCTTCATTCTCTTCTTATAAAGGTTCAAAGTTTTAGTCTTGTAATTTAGTGTCCTGTTGGTCCCATTCTTATTTCCCTTTCTCTTTCTACACTCAGGGTAGATCCAGCATGCCGTGTTCCTTTAGAGCAACTTCATTTCTCTTGTACACTTCTTCTATCGCTCTCACAACCCTGTTCAGTACCACAGTGGCTTCTGCCTGCGTTCCCACACACACCAACTTGTAGAAATAAGGTCGTTCAGGCATAGCAAGAAAAGCCAGCTCTGCTCCTTTTCTCACAAACCAGGTGTGATGGTGGGCCAGTGTGCGCTGGTAAGTCTCTTTGCAGAGGTCAGAAGGGCTACGTAGACGCCCTCCTTCAGTTGCATCCTTCCCTAGTTCCTGCAGGAAGTTTTGCAGCCAGAGTAGAGCGCGGTGTAAGCGCAGAAGAGTCCTGCAGCCTGAGTTCGTCTGCTGGTGAAAATCCACTAAACCATTCTCCAACTCCCATTTAATCATAGACCGAACAGATGTGTATCCAAATGAGAGGCCGTGGTTCATTTCAGAGTAGCTAGAAGATCTGTTATGAGATGGCACTGTGTCTCCTTGCTGAGTCATTCTTTTTCTGTCTTTCATTTTCTTCTCTGCCTCTTTTTCCGCCTTTTGTGCCAGGTCACGGATGATGGTGGTTTTTGAATCAATTTCTTGTGAAATTAAACCCACCATTGGCCCCAAGGCTTCCAAAAACCTTAAATGCACAGAAAAGAGGAGAGATATTTTGAACATGCATGTTTCTACTTTATTTATGATATTATTATCAGAGTGTTGCAGTTCTCGGATTTGATTGGCCATGTGTTGTGGAAAGAGTAGTATGTCCGAATTCATATGGTGCGTTCCGATTCATGTACTTGTGCACTATTTTATACATCCGTTTTGTAGTATAAATAGTGTGAGTAGTATGTTTACAGTGGAAAAAAAGCTTACAATACCCAGATGATACACTTAATTCAACAAAAAAGTTAAGAGTGAATGCACTGTGGCAGCTCTCTTTACAGCTATCAGACACCGATGCTGGATGACAAAATAACTGTATCAATTCATACAATAGATGGATGCATGTAGTACATAGTATAAGTGAATAGTGTATAGTGCAGGAGTTCTCAGCTCTGACCCTCAAGGATCACTTTCATGCAGAGTTTTGCTCCAACCCTAATCACCTGAACACAGTAATCAAGGACTTAGGGATTACTAGAAAGTTGCAGGAAGGTGAGTTTAATCAAGGTTGGAGCTAAACTCTGCAGGAAAGTGAACCTCTCAACCAAAGTTGAGAAGCCCTGGTTTAGTGACATTTGGGACACAACTAGGCCAATAGTAGCCTATTCATAAAACATTAGGTGAAAAGTACCGGTATGACCTACTAAGTCTGGTGAGATTCTGAGGCTTGCATCTGATGGACACTTTACTATTCCATGAGGCCATGGGAGAGCAGTTGTGAATGGCAGTGAAGCGACACAACTGACGCAGGCGCATTGTCACATGACATTGAGACACCGAATTATACTCATACTAGCTATATAATACATAGTTTTTTAATGGTATAGACTAGAGGTAAGTTCTTCAAATGTAGTACCTACCTACTTTTGCTTTTTAGACGCAGCTAGTAACTCTTTCTGCAAGTTACATTGGCAATCCAGTTGGTGGCGACAAGTGACTTTTGAGTGAGTTGTTGAATCATTCAACCAATTTGTTCAACAACATTGTTTCATTCTGGAACGAAACACCACTAATGTGTGTTGCTCGGAGACACGCAATGGTTTATTCTTGCTTTGCTACTTGTTGGTAAAAAAAATAAAAATAATGCACAAAATAATGTGTCTAAAATATAAATTATTCAGTATTATTAACTTGTTTATTGGAGTTCGTGTTCTTCATCTTGCTGCATTGTATGTTATAGCTTTGGAATATTTAGGTTAGCATAGCCTGCTATATGATGAGATTATGTCCGTTAACCTACCTGATAAGCTCATCCCAGCTTGCTAGGTATGGCTTTAGCAGCACATCATTGGCCGAGACTGGAGCTTCCTGCAGGTGAGCCAGCAAATCGGCAATTTGAAACCTCTGACCAGGACACACCCTCAGTGGAGCCTCACCTTTATCTGAACTATTGACTAAAGCCAAAGACGGAGGCTGAGAAAAGACAAGAGGTGGAAACGTGAGGTAAGAGGGACAGATTTCTAAGGAGAGTGGTGCAATAAAATGAGTGACAATAAATGGGCAAAGTTCCTGTTACCACGCACAAGCTGGAACTAACTGACAGCTTCGTATTATATCGTGTTCTGTTTTATATTTTACCATTCTTACCTTGTTTTTTAGGCTATAAGATAACGAACAAATATCCCAGTGTTGCTCCAGGTTCCCATCTACAATGAGAGGCAGAGGATGGGAGAATAAATATTTTTAAACAGGAAGAGAAGATTAAAAAGTAATACAGTCAACTCAAATCACATAGTTTCACAGAGTGTAAGTTAATTAGACTCCCACAGAAACACATCCAGGAGTAGGGATGGGCAAGAGTACGCGAGTGCTCGGACGTGACTGCGATGATCAGTCGTGAAAACGAGGATTGCCCTGACTTTAAAAAATATATTTCTCTTTTTTTTCTGATTGGTTATTGCAGCATGTGTGGTGGTTCCTGCGGTCTGATTTGTTAGCGTTAGATATTACGCCTTCCAGATCGGCGAAATAAAGTGAAACTGGATTTGAAAGCGCGCACTGCAGTGATGCCTGGAATCACTTTAATCATGACAGTTAAGTGCAAAATGTGCAGCACCAATCTATCATATACAAAACATTATAATGAGAACACGTTTGTAATAGAATGTTGTAAATTCTCTGTGCTTTAGTTTTTACAGTGCGCTGTTAATGGAAGAGAGTGTCCACAACAAGAGTTACACATCAGATTAGCACGATCAAGATCATGTGCGCATTCACGTCTTTTTGTGCAGATGTAAGTTGAAGGATTACTTTTATGATGTCTATATCTGAATAATGTCAAATATTAGACGCGTTTGATTGAGTTTAATAACCAGCTAGCAAAAAGCTGCAGTTTACCAACCGGTGTTCATTCTCTCTTCAGTTTCAGCTCAAATGCAATGTCTGACATTATTGACTATGATTGGGTTATTTGAGGCAGTCATATTCCTTTTAGATAGGCTATTTCTTTTTCAAAATCATTGATGATATTAATAATGCAGCAGTGTTATTCTGTTCTCATAATTTAAAGTTGTTTCTCTTTATGGTGCAAAAACGTGCAGTGACTGTAATCACTTTCTATCATGAAAAATAAAATTAAGTTACAACATGCAAGTTGTAATGTTACGTTTATATTATGTATCTAGGATATCTGATTATTAATCTCAAAGGATGTGTCATAGAACGGGCTTCAGTTTACTGGAGATCATTTAATCTTCAGCTTTACCTCAAGCAGCTATTCCTTTTAGATGTTTCTTTTCCAATAACATTGATGCATCATAATCTAGCAGTGATATACGTTCATGGTTTAATAGATGCATGTCTTCATGTCATTTTTTTATTTGTCAACATTAATTTTCGTTAATAGTCTTAAAATATTTTAATTTTCATGACGGACACGCCTGCCCTCCGAGTAGTACTCGAGTAGGCCTACTTGTTTTTTGAGGCCTGTCAATGATAGAAATGAGAAAATGTTGACAAAAATGCCCATCCCTATCCTATAGGTCTATAAACTGTATCACTGACTTGCATGAGATAAAGTAATCAATTGTAAATAATATTTATCTGAATATTAAAGGAGTAGTTACCTCCAAAATAATAATAAAAAACATGTCATCTTTTACTCATCCTTATGCCATTTTAAACATAATGACTTACTTTTTTTTTCCTGGAAAACAAAATTATCTCTGAGACCGGTGAGTTGAACTTGAACTCAATCATTAAAAGATCAGACTCAACAAAATTGTGTAGGCCTACATTTTAAAGTTAAATTCATAAATCTGGTGCACTTTGAGAGTTGAAAATATAGAGCTCCAACCCATATTCAGTGTGTAAATTGAACAAAGTCAGTGCATTGACTTGTACCTGAACTTTAAAGGGGACTCAAACCTGTTTTTAGTTGTGATATAGTGTCTCAGTCTACATTACACTACATAATACTACCACTAAATAAATGAACATTTCATAATTCGTTTTTTTGTCAATTTCTATACATCCAAGAGATGAACTTAACCTGTGAGTTTTTATTTTGACGATAAAAAAAAAAAAGTCAACTATACAAATGTGAAAATAATCCGTAACTGCGTTCCTAAAAGCACGCTAAACCCAGCACATGCACAGATAGAGTTCACTGCATTCATTCACTTTGAACTGAGACAAGGACCTGATCGCGGAGTGAAGTGCACACTTCTCTTTGTGCAGTGCAGTCAGACAGTCTTTTGATAAGGACACATAGCCTTATCACGCTTTGATTTTAGTTTGTTTGACAGCAATGGTGCAAAACACAACATTAAAGACCATTTATGTTTTTATGGGAAGTTTAAATATACTTTCTGGCTGCCACAGTCTAGTTAATGAATAGGAAGCACTGAAATGTATTTGTGACGGTCAATGTTGATATTGTGGCGAGCCGCCACAGATAAATCAGTATGGGAAACACTCCATCTACTTTCATGAACTGTACACATATTTAAGATACAAAATAAGATTAAATATATTTTCAGCGTCTGTTCATTGATGAGTGCACTGTAAAAAAAATATAATCATGATGAAGACATGACAACATATGTTTTTACATTAACATTAAAATTATTTTAGCAATTTCAACTTGTTATACAAGATTCAACTCAATTTAAGTCAGCTTAATATAATTTAAGTTGAAATTACTTGAAAAGCCAATTTGATTATACTCAAAAATTTAAGGCAGCAAAACCGATATTGATGTAATTACAAGCTTCGTTAAAATTAAAATTAGAAAACAATACTTCAAAAAAGAAAATCTATTAACCTGACCCCACCACTTTGGTGTGCAAGAAAATCTGGCCTATGAACCAATTGTACATGCACCAAATATGTTACATCGAGTCGAAGAACAAATAAAAAGAAAATATGGAAAAACTTACGTAGCCACATGGAGCCAAGCAAAAGGAGGATGAAGACTATAGCAACACAAGCCCTGAATTTGACTCCCATAATGATCTGCTGTCTTCCTCTCCGCTGCGTCTCCTCGGGTGGCCTCTCTTTCCTTCTCAGTCTATTCACTCACGCTCTCTCCTCAGCATCTCTACACCACCACCACCATTGCGCTCAGTATATTTCTTCTCTTACACAGTGTTTTTTTGATTGGGTTTCAATCTTCGCTCCAACTCAAATTGCCTGGCGAATCCTTACTCTCATGTTTTTACACTACTGCAGACACAAACTCTATGTAATTTCCTGTTTTGTGTTACTCCTCTCTTTCCAGTTTATTCCACCAGCCTAACTTATGCTAAGTTGATCTTTGCATTATGTTGTTTTTCTTTCTCTCATCTCCTGTCCTGCTCTCTCTGTATTGTCAGTTTCCAATGATGTTGCTCAATCAGAGTCCATAGATTAGTCAGGAACAACAAATCACTCCTTATTAGGCAACCCCTAAGCAAACTGTAGTAACCTTTACACCAACACGTACAGACGCTACACACTTGTAGGCTACAACACGTGTCAAATAAATTGTGAAATCCTGAAATCCGCAAGGGAAGGTCCTGGGTTTTATCTGTCCAATATGTGCATCTCTCAACGAAAGAGAGATTTCTTTCTTCGACAGAAAATAAGGACTGTTTGAAAGATTCAAATGTCCCATTCAAATGTTGAATTCAAATGCGTCACATTCAAATGTTCTGGTTAGGCAGCTAAATAATGTTGTTGGTTTTTATTCTTTAATTACCTTAAATTCATATATTTGTATAATTTTAGTGAATCTGACACACTTTTCAAAGAGACCATGATATTTGTATATTAGAATGGTTGATGGCCAATGTTAATCAAGTCAGCACTGGATCGACAGTCACTCTGACCTAATATGTCAGTGAGCACCTTAACTAAACCCTAAGCCAACTTTTTTTTAGTTAATGATCTGTAAGAATGGGGCTTTATTAGTGTTGTTCATTGATTCGAGTAACTTTTTTGCCATTTGGGTATAAAGTGTTTTAATTCTACAATATATGGCGTAAAAACGTCTGAGTGCTGCCCTCTTCAGGTTGAACGGTGGCTACTGCAGTTGAATTTTCCTATCGGATGTTTGCGGTACTACGCGACGTAAGCAGGTACCAGTTCACCACGCCCTCCCTTGGTACGAGCTACCACGCATCAGTTAGGATAGCTTAGTGAGCGTAGATTTATTTAGTACAGTGGTCAGGAGGGTAGGTTAGGTGTAGTGTTGCTGGTTGCAACAGCACTGCTGGACTGCATAGCTTTCCAGCAGACTTGGAAATTAGGTGCCAGTAGAGCTCAAGTGTGCAACCTGAATTTTACGCGGGATTGCTTCTCCAACGCAATAGAGGTGGAAATGGGTTTCTCTCCACACAGCTCGCGCTTAAAAGCGACGCAGTGCCAAACGCTGCTCCTCCTGCATGGACTCCACCACCGCAGCGGCATCTTGATGTGAGTGATCATATTATATAGGCCTAAGTTATATATAATCACAATTTATGGTTAGGCTAAAGTTAATCCTCTGGGGTCGACAAACGCGTCGGCGCATTTTGCTGGATTTTTTCACATAGCGGCAAAATATGAATATGCCTACAGAGGGCGCGCGCTATTGACATCAACTCGATAAAACTCATCAGATGCATCATGTACCTTACGTCGTTTCTTTTACTGTCTATGCTTGCGACCCATAGACAGTTGCGACCCTGTGAGTCACTCTCCATTTTAGAGTCTGACACTGCGGGTCTCAGGTGCACGCCCTCCGCTCAGCCCCGGTTCGTCCCCTCTATCTCCGCTGGGGTCTGCCCACTTTTTCAGCATTTTTCAAATATTGCCAGTGGGTGGAGTCAGGCTTTGACCAGGGGTTTATGCTGCGTTCCAGGCAGGTTTTTGAGCACGTAAATCACGACTTCAAACCACGACTCACGACTTTGTAGCGTTCCAGGCCAGTCACGCCAAACTACCTGAGCGCAAGGAAGGAATTGTGGTAGCTAGATGTAAACAAACCAGCATGGCGGACCTTACGGGGCTTATGCGCATTTGTAATAATTTCTGTCGCCAAAGGTGCTTACTCCTTGTTTATTTATTATTATTATATTATTATTAATTTGACTGCAACGTTATATTGTCCTAAAGACAGTGTATTCTCACCGTGTACCGCCTGCAGAAACACTGCATCCGTAGGGGCTGCCATTGTTGTTTTGTATGGTTTCGCGGGCTATGTGACGTCAGAGCTCGTAACTGGAAGTACATCGATCTAGTACGAAGTCACGGGTTTGACTGCCGTTCCAGTGCACTTTCACGGGTATAAGGTTGGAAAAACACGGGTTACAGGTTGCCTGGAACGCACCATTAGTTACCCTTTAAAAAAAGCTGTCATGCCCTAAAAACCTCACCACACTGGTTTGAAAGCTGATGAATTTGAATGCCCCAGTTTGGCAGAGTAAGTATGACTGTAGGCATTAGCAGTCTACCCAAGTCATCTGTTATAATTTATAGACCTCAGTTCATTTACATAAAGGCAAACATAGTCACTCATCAAGGGTGACGTTATCTGATCAAAGCTATCATTAATTCACACGCTATATATTATCAATGTTATTTCCCTCCTCATGATTAAATTATTCTTATCTCTAAGGTGATATATTAAAAGTCAAGACAAATCAAGAAAAATTCTGACGCCGAGCTGAATTTATTTCAGGCTAAAACATATCGTCATATTTTTTTAAAGCAACACCAAAGCACTTTTCCTCTTCCGTCCCCCTACAGGTTGGAAGCGGAATTATCCAGTACCGCTGTCGTAAATAATTTAGCCTACCACAGCCTACCGTCGCACACACGCTATTTGTTTATCTAGCACTGGCTTTGGAAATAACGATGTCCACAGACAAGGTAGAGTATTTTGCATGGTTTTATGAAAATATGATGTATTGCGACATCAGAAACGGCTGTTTTTTATATAGGCTCCTCCACCTATCGGCTATAGTAACGCTTGCCGTAAAGCAAGTCAAATTTGTAGTTTCTTATGTCTCATTCGAACTACAGATCCGCTACCCGATCTGGCAAACTTGCATAGTGCGGTTATAGCTGATAGAGGGTCGCAAAGCGAATGCAGAAGTGCCGTTCACCCTGTTACGAGTTGATGAACCACTGAAACGATTTTGGAAATATTATTTTGAGGTATAAAAGAATATTTGGTGTTGCTTTAAGAGGTGGTTCCTTAAAGGAATTTCAGCATACGGCTACTGTTTGATTGGCTAACATCATTGCACAGGAAACAATATCAACAGCCACTCCACTCACTATTGCATGCGAGAAGAGTTTTGAAAACATATAAAACCTTCATTTACAGACAAAGCATTATGAAATAATTTACTTACGGATTTTGATGCAGCTGCTGTCAGAGACAATACCGTTGGCTGCTTCATCTTATCTATCAACAGAAGTTTGTTTGCAAACTCTCCTTTACACTGTGCCTCGTTTACAAAACAATTTGCAGTCAAATACTCTGGACAAACATAAGCTCAAATGCAATCCATGACACCATTTAAAATAGACCATCCACTTGTTCCGGATGCTGGTATGCTTCTAAAGTCTCAACAGAAATGAACAAATGAGCAGTTTAAACAGAACGCGTCAAAGTGAATTTTCCTTTATGCGTCCAATGGCTAGAGAATACACATAATGCACTGCTAGTATAAGTCGCACTGAATTAATTCCTGCGTCTGACCAGAAGATGATGCCCGCAGCTGAATATCATACAGGTATAACTTCCTATGTTTAATTAAGGTTTATATAGTTTCCATAACAGAACTGAAGATAAATTTTTTTCATCTTACTACTGGAGCAGCCATTTTAATAAGTTTCAAATTATTATGACATAATTTGAACACCAAATTTGGTCAAACACCAAACTCCATGTCAGCATATTGTAGCCTATGGCTTGCGATCTCTTAAGTGTCGTACATTAGAAACGAAGCTTCACATATTTCTGCATCATATGTCAGCAAGTGGTGCAAAAGCTTATTAAAGTGGGATTTGAGTGTGCAGTATGGACTCTTATTCTGGCTGTAGCCTACTGAAGACGAAGCGGTTTGACCAATCAGATGAAAGGGGCGTTTCAGCGCCGCCCACATGTGCGAACTAAATATAAGCCATAAACCGATTTGTAAACCACAAACGAAAATTGAGAAATCGAGCCGAAATCTCATTTTCCGTTTATTAAACTAAACGAAAAAACAAATAAATGATCCGTCTTTTAATTTCTCGTTATTCCATTCCAAATAGGAAATGAAATGATCAGATCATACACGGACCGTTTTGGATGCCTGAAAACACAAACCTTTAAAAAAAGTTTCATCGCCATCTAATGGCCTAGGGTCCGTGTACGCTTTGATCATTTAATTTCCTGTTTGGAATGGAATAACGAGAAATGGAAAAAAACAGCTCTTTTTTTTCGTTTAGTCTAAAAACGGACACTGAGATTTTGGCTCGATTTCTCATTTTTCGTTTTCGATCCGTGTGAATGGGGACCGTTTTGACAATGGTGTCGTCTGTCCGCGGAAAACTCAAAGGAAAAACTTCTCCGTTTGAGTAACGTATCATCGTGTAAACGTAGCTTACCATCAGTCTCCAAATTCGCTCACACGTTTTCATTCACTCCTTCAGGTGAACTATATTAATGGACTTTTGACACAAAACTGAAGGAAAATTTACTCAAATGCAGAGGGAATCGAATGAACAGTTTTAAAGGAACTGTATGTAAGAAATGTATTTCAATTAATCATAAAATGGCCCTGATATGTCACTAGACATTAAGAATGTTCATTTCAAATACTTATATCACTGACAACAGTAGTCCGGCCAGGATATTGTCATTTAAAAGTGAAGTTGCAGCCCTCAACTGATGTTGATGTTGTCATGTTGTGTTTTGGCCTGATGCGCCACCCTCCAGCCTCCACCTATCTACTAATCACGAAGTCAGTAGTGTTTCGGCATCCGGGTTGCCAGCTCTGCTCTAGTTACCACAGCTGCAGCTAACGTGTCGGATAAAAAATGTCTAACGTTACGAAACCTAAAAGACCTCGTTATGAATCCGAAATACGCAAAACATCTCTCATGAAGCATAAACATAATTAACAGAAAAAAAAGTACTGTGTAGGACTCGTCACTTGCCATTGGAAGCTCCTTGTAGCAGCCTACGTTCCTGCTGGATCCTGCAGCCTAACTGGCAACCTAGAGTCAGGGGGGAGGGGGAGGGGATACACCGCTCTACAGTAATTTGAAAGTGATTGCAGTACCAGTTTTGGCCACAATCTTACATACGGCTCCTTTAACAGATTTCCCAACAATGTTTTGAAGATCATGTAATTTCAATCTCATACCACAATCATTTCAAGAACACAAATAGCAGTGGTTCTCAACCAGGGGCCCTGGGGCCTGTACCATGAAGGTAGCTGAACAAACTCGGGGTTACAGGATTGGTTTTGAGTTGACAAATCCAAACCGATGCGATCAGGCTTTATTGGTACCATGATGCAGCTCATCAACTTTCTCTGTCATCTCAGGCTTTGATCTTTAAGCTATGATTACTCCACGCGCGCGTGCACATAAAAGAGTGACGTCGACACTGAACAGCCAATCGCGGGTAGTAGAGCGAGAGCGTTATATTTTTCCGCGGAGGAGCAAGAGATAATTATTCAGAATTACGATGAATTTAAATATGTATTTCAAGCTCGAAACAATACGGTCTCTGCTGCCAAAGCAAGAGAAGACTGTTGGAGAAAGATTGCTGATTGTTAATGTGCAAGTTAAACAAATACGTTCTATATTTATGTAAAATTATGTATAATGTATAGCCTATACGTGTAATAGTAATATACTATAGCCTATTTTTATAATATATAAAAATGTGCATGTACTAAGAAAGATTAATATTCATTGATTTTTAGATGCAACCCCAACTCCAAATGTTCTTGGCAGCAGATAAAGACAAAATATAAAAATATAATTCAAAGTGGTGAGTATTTACCACAATCTTTTATTATTTTTGTGAACATTTTATCACAAACACTTGTTTGCAGCAAACAGAAATAAAGAGTTAAATTCAGAAAACCAGAATACACTACTGGAGGAGTTGGCTCTGAGTAGGCAATAAGGGGCGGCCGATTATGGATGGGATTACAGGTGCTGTACAATCTGACCCTGGTGCTGGCTCCTCTAAGCAAGTAACACTGGGTGTGCAATACATTACCACTTTTTTAAGTTGTAAATATGGCTGACTGTATGTTCTGCAGTAGAGGGAAATACAGTGTCCCTGTTGAAGCCAGCACACACACACACAGTCTCCCACACAGAGGTCAGTATGCAGCAGACACACCAAACATAACCTGCTTTACAACAGTTATGCTTTACTTTGGCCTATTTTTATTTATTAGGGTGGAGGAAATGAAGACACTCTGTCTGTGTGTTCTCAGACAGTTGCTGATGTGAATGCACTGGACGTTTTATTATGGCAAACATTTGAATGTGTGGCATAAAAAAGGGACGGGCCCTTACACATCTCTTTTATTGTAGGATTTTTCACAACCTGCCCCAGAAACTGAGGCCTCTACCTCAATGGCCTTCAGAAGAAATGTGTAAGGATTTAAAACCCTTGACATAAATTACAGTCAGTCCTGTGTTTGTAGGAAGTCAAGGAACTTTTTGTGATTTGATTAGCCTCCAGAAAACTTGTAATGATCATGTTTGTGGTGGAATTATGGCCCCGTTTACACTGCCAGTGAAATGTGACCCAATTCCGATTTTTTGCTCACATGTGACACAGATCGGATGTGTTCTATGACAGTGTAAACAGGAAAAAAACGCATGCATTCGGATATTTCCAGATCGGTTTCAGGCCTCATTCATATGTGGAAATAAATCGGATATGTGCCAATGCGACTGTCATGTAAACAGGCAGATCGGATTTTCTGAGGCATTAGGCAACGTCTCCGCGGTTTAATGACGAGAGAAACCCCGACGCACATCTACAAAGGGACGGATGGCCCGACGAAACGTTGTGTCATTGTAGGAGAGGAATGTGGAGAGGGGCACGGGAAGTGTTTTCACATGATTGTAAATTTAACGAAAATTTTTGTTCATTTACATTTATTCATTTTAAGCAATTAATAATTTATTTGTAATAAACACTTTAAGTGGGCTATTTAAATTTAAAAAGTGCTAGGACTATTTACATGTTCAATTATATTTTTAAAACATGCGCGCAGATTGTGATGTAATATTGTGTGTGCATAGAAAGAATTTGTCCGCAGCCGCTCAAAAAAGAAAAAGAAAATTGTCCATAGCTGCTCTACTCCTGAGCGCAACTCCACTGTCAGTGTTGTGTAAGTAAAGGCTCTAGACAGTTTTTTTGTGTTAATTTCTATTTCTTGTCGCTGTGCAGGCTCTTTATTGTATAACAGTGAACAGCCCTTAATTTATGTGCCGTAGATCGGTCCGTTGCATTACGAATGAAAGCAGTATCAGTAATCTCAAATATGTGATGTGCAGTCAAGTTCGGGTGTGTGTATGTTGTTTTAACGAGTGTTCTCACCGATACGCTTGTGATTCGTGGATAACGAGTTTTATAGACATTGTTTCTTATTCAAAAGTGGTGTTTGGCAACTTTGCATATCGCAGAGCATGAAACATATTTTGTGTCCGTCCATTTGTGCAAGAGAATTTAACCCTTTAAGCATGCGCGATATGTTTCAGATATAGGCTACTAGCCATGGCAAGTGTAAACATATGAATCGGATATGGGTCACAATTTAAAGAACGTGTAAACAGACAGTCAAAAAAATCGGATTTAGGCAACAAATCAGAATTGGGCATCAAGACCTGCAGTGTAAACGAGGCCTATGTTTCAGGTGGAAACAGACTCAGTCAGGGCCCTGTACAAAAGGAGACTTGAACTAGACTGCACACTAGTAGACTTGAACTAGACTGTTCACTAAAGGAGACTTGAACTAGACTGCACACTAGGAGACTTGAACTAGACTGTTCACTAAAGGAGACTTGAACTAGACTGCACACTAGGAGACTTGAACTAGACTGTTCACTAAAGGAGACTTGAACTAGACTGGACACTAAAGGAGTCGTGAACTAGACTGCACACTAAAGGAGTCTTGAACTAGACTGCACACTAAAGGAGTCTTGAACTAGACTGCACACTAAAGGAGTCTTGAACTAGACTGCACACTAAAGGAGCTGGAGATCAATTGGAGATCAAACAGCTGGATAAAACTGATCTCAGTATGTGAACTTATTTAACCAAGTAACACTTTAGTATGAATATTTATTAATGCAAATTTGTCTTGCTCTCTTTCTCCCTCTCATCCCACAAAACCAAT
This sequence comes from Rutilus rutilus, assembly GCF_951802725.1. NCBI lineage: Eukaryota > Metazoa > Chordata > Actinopteri > Cypriniformes > Leuciscidae > Rutilus > Rutilus rutilus. The sequence continues at coordinate 24,545,029 of NC_140221.1, forward strand.
AAAACAGTTTGAGACCTATATCTGCAGTTTCAATGTGCTTTTATTAAGTGTAATATTGTATGGTGATTGCATCTACATCTGCACCAGTTGGGTGGTCCGCTCTGGTGACTCTGAAGCGCCGAACACAGTTGAAACGTGCCTTTAGGATGCCAAAGGTCATCTTCACTCTGGTTTAACTGAGGGCCACACTGAAGCGGTGCTGTGCATGGCCCTGTCTGAGGGTCATGATAGGGGGTTATAGGTTTTTCTATCTCAGTTCAAATTAACAGTGTTGTGTACTGTACCAAATTTAACTTGCTTTCCTCAAAGCGCTGACACAACAAAGACTCATGGAAAATTCGTGAGTCAAGCACTGGAGCCAGGCCATTTAGCATCCAAACTTGTGATCATACGTTCATGACCACCACAAGTCGTCTGTAGATGAAATGTTTAGTAGATCATTGTTATATCTGTTAATGTTACTATTAATTTAAAGATTCATCTCACAGAAAATAATCATTCACATATCCACATCATGTCTACCTGAACATTAAGGCTGTGATAGGATTTCCTATTAACATAATCTGCCTCATGTTCCCCTAGAGCAGTGGAGATTGGAGCAATAGACTGCATACATGTTGCAATGACTCTAGGGAATCATATCATAAGATTAGCAGAATAATAATAAAAAAGATTTAAAATAATTCTTAACATGTATTGTATAGTACATTTGTGAAATTTGCTTTTTGAAAAAAAGAAAAAAAAAGTGTTCATGTGATGTCACCCTATCAATATATCTTACCGGCAATTTTATAAAAGCCCTCTTTTATGGACATGGTCGATAAATGTCCGGGGAACACTATTAATGAAACTATTCACTCCTGCAGAGCGAGGACCCTTGCGAATGGTTTGACAAACCGTGTTTTCCCCCAGCTTCTGTGCGTCACCCACCGTGCAAGAATGTAGCCACTTGCAAAAAAAACGCATGTTCAGGTAAGTGCATGAATTCGACGTGTTAAATTCTTTATGTGCGGCTCAAGAAGTTCGCAAAGATAAGACATTGCTTCCGCGGAAAATCTGTATCTTTCATACAAATAACTATCAGGAAAGGCAAGGGGATTTTGTCTGGCTAAAAACTCTTTCTTTACGAAGTGCTCGTCTAATAATTTGCGCTGAGATGTCACAGGATTTGGAAGAAAAGGTGAAGTCATTGCAACAGACACTGGGAATAAGTTACGTCACCTATATGTTTCTTTGCTCTCAGCTGATTGGTCAAACTTCAGTCTGAGATCTTGAATCCAGAACATAACCTGCCCCGGAGCAGGTTAGCCGTGCAGCGTAAGATACCATGGCAACGAACACCGATTAAAGCCGAGCTACTTTCATAGTACCTAAAACCCAGAGTTGGCGGAAACTAAGCTGAAACATAGCCGGCTAGCCACCTAATCCGGCTTCATGGTACAGGCCCCTGGTGTATCTCTGGAAAAATTTATCTTCAGTTCTGTAATGGAAACTATATAAACCTTAATTAAACATAGGAAGTTATACCTGCAACCAAGGGGGCTGCAGGATGACTTAAAGGTATTTCAATTGACTAATTATTTATATAAAATAATCTAACTATAATCTAAATTAAAATGCTAAAAACAGACAAAATCAAGATGTAAACTGCAATATATTTATTTTAAATTACTACTGTTTTTATTTAAACAAACATACAATTCTTGACATTTCTGGAATCACAAAATGAATTGTGGTTAATAATTTAATACATCAATAAAACCAAAGCTAAGTGCAAGTTGTTTTTGGTGTATATAAAGTGCTGCAAAGAACCATTGAAGAACCTTTATTTGAGTGTAGCAGAGCTCCCCCTGCTGGACTGTTTTTAATATATTTATTTATTTATTACTTGAATAAATTTGGAATTGAGGCGGTGCGGATATGCAAGTGTAGCAGACTTCAAGTGGTACCCTCCGGACACCAAGGAAACACGACCACACAATGAATGGGATGATCGACACGTAGTATTTATTTTCCTTAAACAGAGTAGTGAGGCAAGATTAGTACACAGACATCACAAGGCCTACTCTCTCATTCTCTGCTTCCCAGTCCGCATACACCATGCGTCTCAGCGCGAACGCAAGCAACCCTTGTAATAATAATAATAATAATAATAATTCATTACATTTATATAGCGCTTTTCTCAGCACTCAAAGCGCTTTACATAGAAGGGGGGGATCTCCTCAACCACCACCAATGTGCAGCATCCACTTGGATGATGCGACGGCAGCCATATTGCGCCAGAACGCTCACCACACACCAGCTTACTGGTGGAGAGGAGACAGTGATGAAGCCAATCAGTATATGAGGATGATTAGGAGGCCATGATGGACAGAGGCCAAGGGGCAAATTTGGCCAGGATGCCGGGGTTACACCCCTACTCTTTCGAAAGACATCCTGGGATTTTTAATGACCACAGAGAGTCAGGACCTCGGTTTTACGTCTCATCCGAAGGACGGTGCTCTTTGACAGTATAGTGTCCCCGTCACTATACTGGGGCATTAGGACCCACAAAGACCACAGGGTGAGCACCCCCTGCTGGCCTCACTAACACCTCTTCCAGCAGCAACCTGGTTTTCTCAGGAGGTCTCTAACCAGGCTCAGCCCTGCTTAGCTTCAGTGGGCATCTCTTGTATCTACCAACAATTTTTCAGAAGGCTTTTCATCTAACAATTTGGGATGTTTGCTACATGCTCATGGTGAGATTAATCCAATATGATGAATACATTTTGGTAAGACACATTTAGAAAATTAAGACAAAAAGTCACTGTTCATGACACTTATCACATGCATCTTTGACATTCTCATTTGGCAAAGACAGTGTGTCACGTTTCTCCGGATGTGGAGTTTCCGGTTACCCACATAGAACACGGTTCAATTTCAGGTCATATTAATAGTACACAAAGGAGACAGGAATTCATGCTCCGGTAAACCCACCAACAAGCTTTGCAATCCAGTAACACTTAAGCTCATGTACCTTGTACCACTTAATCCCAGTGGCCAGCAACTGGCCAAGCAATGCATCGATGCCAGTTGGCTCATACAGAATGTAAATAAAACAAAAATCCATGAAATAAACAACATGATTCTATAATCTAATTTAAATGGCATCAAAGAGCCTGACCTCACCTGTTATTAAAGACTGTGTGCATAAGATTATTGAAATTTGAAACATCAGTAGATCATAGTGGCTATTTCATTTGAAATGCTCTCTATGGTGTGCAGACATTCTTTATAACCGACCTATAGTGTCAGCTATCATAGTGTGTGCTGGACCTCATAAATCATTTAAAACCTGACATGCAGGACAGTTTTGTACATGAGCTCACCACTCAGACATCTCTCATAACTCACCGTTGAGCTTTTTACCTTCTGGGAACAAAAATAAACTTTTAACAGTTCTCGTTGTTCCCTCACACACACTTTTCTATTGACCTTTATTGGTTTGATACTGAGCTATAATATTATCTGTCCCCTACCCCTACTACCAAACCCTATTGCGTTTATAAGTGTTTCCCTCATAAAGACATGCCGATGTAAGATCATTTCAAGTTTTATATTCTTGTGAGGACATTTGGTCCCCATGTACAATGTGAGAGAAAAATGATCTGTAGAAAAAGGAAAGGTACTGGCAATTTTCTGCCAGGACATCTGTTATTTTATGCAATGCGTAATTCAAAATACAAGTAAAACACCAGTGAAAAAATTCCTTCATATTATGTACATTGGGGCATATTTTTACGGACTTTTCTTATACAACACAACACACCATTGGCTCCATAACCCCTGCATTTACTTTGTTCCAGTGATATACAGAGCAGAGCACTGGTTATTTATACCCACGTGCATGGGAGACATCAACACTGTGGCCCTAAAGCCCCCCTCCCCACCCTTACACCTGTTGACATTGCTTATCATTTGCTCAGACTGAAACACAATTCCCCAAGGCTGAACAACACTATCAATAACCGTTATACGTATCGTCATTAAGCCATTATGATACTCGAAATGCACGACTGTAAGCATCATCATGAGCTCGCGCAGCAGTTGAGTGAACCAAAGCGAATTGAAATTCACGCTCCTGTCAGCATGGTTTTGGCTCTATTCATTATATCTGAGATCACTTACAGTCATACTTGAGAAGTAGCCTACATAATCTGAATCATTGTTGCTTATTATTAATGGCGTTATGATATTGGCGATTAGTGAATGTGACTTTAAGAGCGCTGTAACTCGAGCCTCGTGCAGTGACAGCTGTAGCACCGAAGAGAAGAGAGCGAGCTTGGTTACTGACTGCTGGAAAGTTACGTGTCTGTCTCTTTGTTACCAACTTTCAAGACCGTCTTTTGGCGACCATGGCCATGGCCGACCGGTTTGGCAGGACGTGTGTATTTGCTTTTGCGCTCGTGGCCACTGTATTAGTATTACAAGGTACGTGCTCTTGTGTTCTTCAAACAGTGACTGACGTGGTTCTTCGTCTTTATCACACTTGCCAGTGCACTGTGACCGCGGGCAGATTTATATTGAAGTGTATTATATTTTATAAAGGTCCTTTCTATTTTGTGGATATTTAATAATATAAAAATGTAATATAAAGCTGTTACAAACATTAACATTGTGTTTAGGTGTTACAGCAGTGTAAGCTACTGTACTTTATTGGGTTTACAGTGCTGAGTCTGTAAAGTAGCCTATTAAATGGCTAATGTATATTATGAATATTATGCTATGATTTGGAATCTTGTAACATTAAAATTTAATGATAATTGATATATCTCCCTAGGAAATCTTAAATATTACGCTGTTAACTTTTAGTAATAAATTCTGTAAACTCTGAGTTTTCACACTTTCACTAATTTATTCAATTTGTCTACTAACAATGTTTTTGTTAGTATGTTTTAAAGCTAATTTCTGTCTTTCATTCTTTATTTTGCAGTCAGTGGAAATGAGGAGAGGCAGTTGATTGCAGATAAATTTAAGAACTACAATAAAAATATTCGACCAGCAAGAAACATTGATGAAAAAGTGAAGGTTCAGGTCAAGTTAACCCTTACCAACCTCATCTCCTTGGTAACTAATCTCCCTGCCAACAGTAACAAGTATTGTGAGTTTTTAGTGAACAGACATACAGTGAGGAAAATAAGTATTTGAACACCCTGCTATTTTGCAAGTTCTTCCACTTAGAAATCATGGAGGGGTCTGAAATTGTCATCGTAGGTGCATGTCCACTGTGAGAGACATAATCTAAAAAAAAAAATCCAGAAATCACAATGTATGATTTTTTAACTATTTATTTGTATGATACAGCTGCAAATAAGTATTTGAACACCTGAGAAAATCAATGTTAATATTTGGTACAGTAGCCTTTGTTTGCAATTACAGAGGTCAAACGTTTCCTGTAGTTTTTCACCAGGTTTGCACACACTGCAGGAGGGATTTTGGCCCACTCCTCCACACAGATCTTCTCTAGATCAGTCAGGTTTCTGGGCTGTCGCTGAGAAACACGGAGTTTGAGCTCCCTCCAAAGATTCTCTATTGGGTTTAGGTCTGGAGACTGGCTAGGCCACGCCAGAACCTTGATATGCTTCTTACAGAGCCACTCCTTGGTTATCCTGGCTGTGTGCTTCGGGTCATTGTCATGTTGGAAGACCCAGCCTCGACCCATCTTCAATGCTCTAACTGAGGGAAGGAGGTTGTTCCCCAAAATCTCGCAATACATGGCCCCGGTCATCCTCTCCTTAATACAGTGCAGTCGCCCTGTCCCATGTGCAGAAAAACACCCCCAAAGCATGATGCTACCACCCCCATGCTTCACAGTAGGGATGGTGTTCTTGGGATGGTACTCATCATTCTTCTTCCTCCAAACACGTTTAGTGGAATTATGACCAAAAAGTTCTATTTTGGTCTCATCTGACCACATGACTTTCTCCCATGACTCCTCTGGATCATCCAAATGGTCATTGGCAAACTTAAGACGGGCCTTGACATGTGCTGGTTTAAGCAGGGGAACCTTCCGTGCCATGCATGATTTCAAACCATGACGTCTTAGTGTATTACCAACAGTAACCTTGGAAACGGTGGTCCCAGCTCTTTTCAGATCATTGACCAGCTCCTCCTGTGTAGTTCTGGGCTGATTTCTCACCTTTCTTAGGATCATTGAGACCCCACGAGGTGAGATCTTGCATGGAGCCCCAGTCCGAGGGAGATTGACAGTCATGTTTAGCTTCTTCCATTTTCTAATGATTGCTCCAACAGTGGACCTTTTTTCACCAAGCTGCTTGGCAATTTCCCCGTAGCCCTTTCCAGCCTTGTGGAGGTGTACAATTTTGTCTCTAGTATCTTTGGACAGCTCTTTGGTCTTGGCCATGTTAGTAGTTGGATTCTTACTGATTGTATGGGGTGGACAGGTGTCTTTATGCAGCTAACGACCTCAAACAGGTGCATCTAATTTAGGATAATAAATGGAGTGGAGGTGGACATTTTAAAGGCAGACTAACAGGTCTTTGAGGGTCAGAATTCTAGCTGATAGACAGGTGTTCAAATACTTATTTGCAGCTGTATCATACAAATAAATAGTTAAAAAATCATATATTGTGATTTCTGGATTTTTTTTTTTAGATTATGTCTCTCACAGTGGACATGCACCTACGATGACAATTTCAGACCCCTCCATGATTTCCAAGTGGGAGAACTTGCAAAATAGCAGGGTGTTCAAATACTTATTTTCCTCACTGTATATATAATTACATTATATCAGTGATCTAAATAGCAGTAAACATAAGTAAAAGCTGAAATATTACAAATAACATAACATTTGTTTTTAGAAATGTGCATGTACATCATTGCTAGTATATTATAAAATATTTTGGTAATATTTAGATAATGTTTGTAGTTTCTTTTAGAAATAATTCAATTATATATTCAACAGGGACTGTGCACAGTGCAACAGCTAGAGACTATTTACATTTAGAATCTTTTCTTCCCTGAACAGAATGAAAAAGCGGAGACTCTCACTACAAATGTTTGGATTGAGATTGTAAGTATCTTATGCAACCTCCTAGGGGCCGCTCACACAGAACGTGTTTTTACTTTTAAAGTCGCAATGTAACAGAAGTAATGACGGATCTTTTCGTGCATTCGAGTGAAACAGATCATCGAAAAAGAAAACAATAGTACTCTCTTCTCTTCACTGGTTGTTGATTGGATGGAGGTAGTTTGAGAGCTTGCAGTCCATTGTTAAAAATAAAATAAAATAAAAGTAATAAAAAGGGACAGGGTTTAAATGATTATAGAAGTCAGGCATACAGTACCAGTCAAAAGTTTGGAAACACTACTATTTTTAATGCTTTTGCAAAAAGTCTCTTATGCTCATCAAGCCTGCAGTTAAAAAAACAAACAAAAAAAAACAGTAATATTATGAAATATTATTACAATTTAAAATAATGGTTCTCTTTTTTAATATACTTTAAAATGTAATTTATTTTTGTGATGCAAAGCTGAATTTTCATCAGCAAGTACTCCAGTCTTTGGTGTCTTATGATCCTTCAGAAATCATTCTAATATGATGATTTGATACTCAGTTATTATCAATGATGGAAACAGTTGTGCTGTTTAATATTTTTTTTTGGAATACTTTTTTCAGGATTCATTGATGAGTAAAACGTTAACAGCATTTATTCATAAAAACAGCATTTATTCAAAATAAAAACATTTCTAACAATATAAATCGTTACCATCACCTTTTATCAATTTAACACATTCTTGTTGAATTAAAGTACTAATTTCTTAAAAAAAAAAAAAATATTGTTCCCAAACTTCTGAACGGTAGTGTATATTGTTACAAAAGATTTCTATTCTAAATAAATACAGTTCTTTTTAACTTTTTATTCATCAAATAATCCTGAAAAAAGTATCTCAGGTTATAAAAAAATATTAAGCAGCACGACTGTTTCCAACATTGATCATAAATCAGCATATTAGAATGATTTCTGAAGGATCATAAGACACCAAAGACTGGAGTACTTGCTGATGAAAATTCAGCTTTGCATCACAAAAATAAATTACATTTTAAAGTATATTAAAAAAGAGAACCATTATTTTAAATTGTAATAATATTTCATAATTTTACTGTTTTTTTTTTTGTTTTTGTTTTTTTTAACTGCAGGCTTGATGAGCCTAAGAGACTTCTTTCAAAAGCATTAAAAATAGTAGTGTTTCCAAACTTTTGACTGGTACTGTATATCACAAGAGAGAGGTCTGACTTTTTCCTGGAACATGAAAAATGATGTGCTTAAAAAAAGCATATACATAAATGAATCTACATAAGATCAATAACATGCATTTTGAACAGGTGAATTTCCCTTTCATGCAGACAAAATGTGATGCCCAATGTAAAAAAAGAAATGAAACATTTTTCAAAAGTTTTCAAAACCTTTTTAAAAGTTAAACTTGGCATGGCGTTCTAAACATTTAAAGACGTCTGTCTCGTGTGTTTACAGAAAAACAATAGAAACGCGGTGCAGTAGGATACAAAAACTTGTTTTGTCGGAATAGCCTTCAAGATGCTTCAAAGAAATAATTTATCTTTCATAATCATTTATCTTAATTATCTTATATTTCAAGATGTAAAATACTTTTCTTTTTTTTTGCTTTTTCTTATTCCTTTGCATCATCTCTCCATATTTACTTGATCTTTTTTCTGAACAATTTTCTCTCTCCTATATTTTTGCTCCTTCATTTGTTCACGATTATAATCTAAAATGTCTTGTAACGCGGTACATGTGTCTGTCTGCACTTCTTTTTTCTGTTCTATGTCCTGCTAATTCCTGCTTTTCTTCTTTCATGTTTCTGCTCTTTAGCAATGGCAGGATTACCGTCTTGCATGGAATACATCTGAATATCACGGCATTGATACGATCCGTGTGCCATACAACACTGTGTGGCTACCAGACATAGTTTTGGAAAACAAGTGAGTTAGCAGTAAAAGAGTAAGTTTTCCAATATTTTCTCTTTTGTCACTTGAAAAGTGATCTCTTTTCTACTCTCTTCACAGCATTGATGGCAAGTTTGATGTGGCATACTACGCTAATGTGTTGATTTCGAGTGATGGCTCCATGTACTGGCTTCCCCCTGCCATCTACCGCAGTACCTGTACCATTGAGATCACCTACTTCCCTTTTGACTGGCAGAACTGCACACTAGTCTTCAGGTTGGCACAGAGTGAGATTTGTGTTTAAATGCAAGGCTCATGGGTTCATGGAGATTCATGATTTTTTCATTTTTATTATTTATTTTTATTTCATCTACAGGTCTCAGACATACAGTGCAAATGAAATTATTATGATATTGGCAGAAGATGCAGATACAGGGAAGCCTATTGAGTGGGTGGACATCGATCCTGAGGCCTTCACAGGTGCACAATTTACACACACACACACTTAGACACAATTTGAGATCACTAAGATTTTTTTTTAAAGAAATGAATACCTTTATTTAGTAAGGACAGACTTAATATGATCAAAAGTGACAGTAAAGGCATTTATAATGTTGCTAAATATTTTTATTTCTAATAAATGCTGTTCTATTGAAATTTCTATTCATTAAAGAATCCTGCAAACAAAGCATTCCAGTTTCCACAAAATATGAAACAGAAGAACTGTTTATACCATTGATAATAATAAGACATGTTTCTTGAGCACCAAATCAGCATATTAAAATTATTTCTGAATGATCATGTGACACTGAAGACTGGAGTAACTGAAAATTCAGCTTTGCCATTACAGAAATAAATTACATTTTAAAATAGAATTTTGTAGAATTGTAATTTTTCACAAATGTTTTTTTACTGTATATTTGATAAAAAATGCCGCCTTGGTGGTGACATTAAAAAAATGTATAGACCTCAAATTTTTGAACGGTAGTGTAATTTATTCAAAATTTGAAACTAAACATTTCAATGAACCGATTAAAAATAATGATGAAACTCTTAAAGCAATTACAATTCAAAAAGATAAATCAAGAACAGATAAAATAGGGAAATGATATATATAATTTTTCAGTTGTACTGAGAAAGCATTTCAAAGCATTTTGAAATGCTTACAAAGCATTTATTACATCACATTTAATACTAAGAGGAGGATCATCCAATAACATGTCTTTCTTCTGATGCTCTAATTATATGTTCTCACAGAAAACGGGGAGTGGGCAATCAAGCACCGTCCCGCCCGTAAGATGACCAACTCGCGTTACTCCCCCGATGACCTAGAGTACCAGGAGGTGTATTTCAACCTCATCATCCAGCGGAAACCACTCTTCTACATCATCAACATCATCCTGCCCTGCTCTCTCATCTCCTCTCTGGTTGTTCTGGCCTTTTTTCTACCTGCAAAAGGTGTTTGCATGTGTAGATATTCTGAGGTTAATGTACAGTATGCCTCAAAATACAGTATTAAGATCCCTTTCTTTTTGTCTTACAATGTTGGTAGTGGTACTCCCTCCGTCTGTCGTATCTCTTTTGCACTCTGTCTGTCTCTGTACACTGTTTATCTTTCTTTCTGTCTCTTTTAGCTGGAGGGCAGAAGTTGACTGTGTCCATTTCTGTACTGTTGGCTCAGACTGTGTTTCTCTTCCTGATTGCTCAGAAGATTCCAGAAACGTCACTTTCCGTGCCTCTTATTGGCAAGTGAGTGTCAGTGTGTAGACAGCTGATTTTTAAACCAAGTTGTATCAGTCTTACTGGCTTTAATTCCACTCTTTCTTGCTTTGTTTTAGGTATTTAATCTTCGTCATGTGTATGACCACACTGATCGTGACCAACTGCATTATTGTCCTCAACTTCTCCCTCCGCAGTCCTAGTACACACAACATGTCGCACACCATCAAACATGTGCGTTTATGTGTGTTTTGTCCTAAATATATAATATTTCCTAATTATAAATATTGCTGAATCTGTAGTCCTTCTTTTACATCCACTAGATTTTCCTCGTGGTGGTCCCTCGTTTCCTTGGCATGGCCTCATTTGTGGATGAGGAGGAGCCAGGTGGAGGGACGTATGAAATGAGGGAGAGGCGCCGCAGTTCGTTTGGGCTGATGCAGAGGGCAGAGGAATATGTTTTGAAACAGCCACGCAGTGAGATGATGTTTGATAAACAGAGAGAAAGACATGGACTTATGCGCTCAATTGGTAAAACAAATTCAAACATTCACTTACCTAAAGAATTCATTATTATACAGGAATATAGTGAACTACAGATGCATACATGTGGTCATTCGGCATAAAACGGAAGTATCCAAGTGAAACGGCTTCTTGTGGGGCGGAACTTGATCTTGTCCTTTAGGAATTAATTGAAAGGTTGTGGTTTGCAATTGCTGTGATCTCATCCGAGTGACAGGTGAACACTTCATCAGAGAAGAGATGAGATGTCGTTACAAGACGGAGGGGAAGTTTTTTGATTAAAGATTGTAAGGGCACATGAATTTGAAAGAAAAAATGATGTGCACAGATAAATCATATTTAATAAACACTGCAATGTTCCATAAAATTTTGATTCAATGAAATCAAAATGGACAATTCTTATTTTTTTAAATAATGTTGCAGTGTTTATTATAAAGGAAATGTCCATGCACATCATTATTTTTTTTATTTCATGTGCACTCTTCATGACCTATGTCTCAGCAGAAGGTGGGACTAAATATCCTCCACAACTGATTGGAAACTGGTATTCAGATCTGCCTCCATTTAGTTAGCAACGACCAACTTCCTATGATCCAGTCAATTCCCGAGGACGAAGTCCCGGCATACTCATTCCAGAAGCCGTTTTACTCGGCTATATGACACAATATGGATGAAAAAAAACTGTCAACTTCTGTTTCATGCCGACTTTAACAATTAGTGGTGGTGTGTAAAACATTTAATTCCGTTGTAGCTTCAAATGTGTTTGTGTATGTCTCCCTCTAGTGGATGAAATTGATGTGAGCAGTACGGCAAACCTATACAAGAGTCTGGCAAAGACAGCACCAGAAATAAAAGAGTGTGTGGATGCCTGTAACTTCATTGCTGAATCCACTAAGCAGCAGAATGACATCGGATCTGTAAGTGTGTGTTTGTCTCCTAGCAAGAGAACACTTTTATAAACATCATAAGTGCGGTCATCTCCACTAACACACTTGTTTTATTTATCTTGTTTTTCATCGTGTTCCTCTTTTTTTTTCTTTTTTTTTTTTCAGGAGATGGAGAGTTGGGTGCTGATTGGAAAGATGATTGACAAGGTTTGTTTCTGGGCAGCCATATTGCTATTCTCTGTTGGAACAGTGGCCATCTTCCTCATGGGTCACTTCAACCAGGCACCTGACTACCCATTTCCTTGGGAGAACAAAAAGTACTTACCTGAGTAGAGAAGAAACTCTGAAGACTCTGTCCAACAGGTAGAGAGATGGAACGAGCAAAGAGGCAATTCCTTTCTGCTTATTTGGAACATAAAAAATGCTAGGACAAGTTTTATATCTGGAGTTAGAGTACAACAAGCTGTACATGATTTGAACAGTATCGTTCGACTTGATATGAGATCTTGTCTTATATTTGATATTTGGAACTATGGTTGTCCATGCATGCATTGACATTTTGTACTAAATATTACTTACACTAGTGGGATTTTTATAGGAATGTACATTTTGCTTATAGTTGTGCAAAAAAAGAAAGAAAAGAATTAGTGAAATAACAAGGAATAAATTAGAAAGATTTCAGCTCATTTCATACCATGTAATGGTTCTCCAGTTCACTGTGGCTGCATTTTTGCAATGCCCCAACCCCAGGTTATCGTCTCTGTTTACAGTGTGTGTTACTGTTCACAGTGTGTTACAATCAGACCCTTTTTTATAACTGATTGTACTGTAGTATTTAGCATTAGTATTATTGAGACGCATGTTAAATTTTTGTTTGTTCTATCTTATGTATTTCATTGTCGTTTTAAATGTTAAATTTCACTTATGCAATTTTACAGTTTGTTATTTACTATAAGCTTTACACACACACATATTAATTAACACTGTCTTAAGATATGCACTGCAAATTTATAAGAAAAAAAGTTTGAAGTCTGCTTGTAAGAACACTTTTAAATCCTTATTGAGCACTGTGCATTTTTCTACATGCACCAAAGACGGAGAAAAAATGAACTGGCATATTCAAGGTAGACATCTATTTGATAATTTTTTTTAGCTTAGATACCATACTCGTAGAAAGAAAAATTGTACAAAAGCTGTCTATGGGGCAGAATTCTTTTAAAAGGTATACTTATATACACTTTTCTTTTTTATTTTAAAGGTAATACTATATTGGCTACCTTTAAGGTACTAATATGTACCCTTGAGGGGTAAATAAAGTACAAAAGTGTAGAATCCAGTGACATCTTTTGTATTTTTTTATTTTTTTTTTGAGAGAGAGTTTTACTTTAATATGTAAAGGTACAGACAACAGTTACAAATTAATAGAACAATTACTAATATAGACAACACAGTAGGCCTACGGTCGGTCACGATATCTGTGAATATATGTATGTGTGTATAATTATGTGCATGTATAAAAGTGGAGGGATATATTGCAAGGAACTTTGTAAACTCTTGACTTCAGCAGCAGTTACATTTTAGTTTTCAAGTTACAGTGAAAAAGATTTTTTTACAGTGCACAGTGAAATGGTTTCATGTGAAAAGGGTGAGCCTGTTTAAACGGTATTTATAATTCCACAATGACGATTTCCTGTGCTGTTGCTAGCCTAGTGCACTGAGGGTGTTAATTTCCTGCCATACCCAGAGGTTTCTGTCGTGTATTTGCTTCCTGTGGTCCAAGCTCTCTGAGTGTTTCCTCTGATTTAGATATTATAAGTGTGTTGTTAGAGTACTCATAAATCCACTGTTCCACCAGCACAGATGCTCCATCAGCGCCTCTGAGGATATTCTGTAACAAGACGCTGCGTATCTGTGCTGCAGCACGCGTCGCATCTACGCAAATTACGGTGTGGTTGTGGAACGTTTACGCCAACGACAAATACACTTGGGGAATATTTGTTTTAATAATCCAGACAGCACTTATAGAGACAATATATTTATGGAATGTTTCTCTAAACGGACCACATTTATATATGCGCCAGAATGGCCATGGAAAATGTAGCTGCATACGTACTTATGGATTCTTTCTGGAGATCATTCTCGGGGCTTTACGGTAAATTCGGCCTCTCAAGTTTGTCTACGTTGAATGTTACAGCAGCAAACCTACTACGCCTTGGGAGTTGTGATGGAAGAAAAGTTATCCAGAAGTTGGAGTATAACTTGGAAATAACAACATACGAAACTACAAAGAGCAAAACAAACACTTAATCGCGACAGTTTCCTTGTGGGTGAGTAATATTTAATAATTACTCTTGTTTAGGAAATACGATCACCGTGCATCGGAAAATGTGGCTTCATACATATTTTCAACTGTATTTTAAAATATAATTCTTACGCTTGTCTTTACAATCTGTGAACCCCTTTATTGTTATAAATCTCATACGATTTTATAGAGGTTTTAGAGTTTCGTTTTATTTGGCGAGTGAAGGGTGTCCCATAAAACACGAGACAGGAATGTTAATGGTCACGAAATGAAGAAGGTCAGTGATGCATAAAAATGGATCTGTCCTAAAAAACTAGTGAGCTGCCTATCTAGACAGAATTTGTTGCACCGTAAACGCGTGATGTTCACGGCCACGGGTTAACGTTACATTCCCACATCAACTCTCTTCTTGACCGTTTAAGGATTATTAGTGCACAGCCTCATCCGGGTTGCCAGGAAGAAGCAGTTTTGGAGAGATTTTTGAAGAGGAAAGTGTCTGGGATAGTTGTGTGTGCACACTGCTCACGGGACAGAAGAAGATACGACGAGAATAGTTAGATATCAGTCATAATCGTATTCCTGCCTATGTCCTGGGGGGAAATCATTTCAAGTAGCCTACTTGAATATTAGATTGGTTTTGATTTACATAATAATTATGTATTGAATGCATGCATTACCTACATAATACACAATTTTACAGACTTAAAGGTTTAGTTCACCCAAAAATGAAACTTCTGTCATTAATTACTCACCCACATGTCATTCCAATCGAAACTGAAGCTCAAACAAAACGCGCTGCGTTACTGCGTAACACGAGAATGAACATCATTGGTTCTCGCACTCAAGTGAACATGCTTGAGCTTCCATTCACCGTAATTCATGTGCGAGTTGATGAATGTTAATATATAAATAAAAGCCTACATTTAATCTGTTCATCAAAGTGATCGTGTCTCTTCAGAAATTTTGGACTAAACCGCTCAATTAATGGATTCGTTTTGCGATCTCATATGATCTTTTTGTAGCATCAAAGTAGTAGCATTGCTGTCAATCAAGGGACATAAATCTCTCCGATTTCATTAAAAATATCTTACTTTGTATTCTTAAGACGAACGAAAGTACGGGTTTGGAACAACATGAGTGTGAGTAATTAATGACAGAATTTTTTTTATTGTTTTTTGTGAACTACCCTTTTCCATTCCAAGTATCTGTTAATTAATTGTGGTTGTAAGCAGCTTGAGCTGTTATCAGGTAAATTGCTCTTCAGGAAATCACATAGTTTTGAGTCATGGGCACGGTTCAGGATTTGTAGCTGTGGTTTTCATATCTAGGCAAAAGAGTTGCACATTTGGAAATCAAATGCAAACAGCTGCAGTAGGCTATATCTTGAGAGTGAACTACAGTGTCAAATCATTTTACTCATACATGGTTTTATGATCGGTTTTATCTGCTATCTTTTTATACGTTTATGATGTGTTTAACATCTCCCTCCCTTTCTTCCAGCTCCTCCAGTTTACTTTAGCTTCTCTCTCTCCCACTGTGTCTAGTGTTTCGCCTGGTTGCCTGGCAACAGTAGGCCCAGTCAGCCAGTGCAGCACCCTCTAACAGACCTTATTCAGAGCAGCGCCATGATAGGTATGAAAGCGAGGCTGTGAGGGATAGACTTACCGTGTTTTCATTGGCATCTGCTGTAAAAAGCTGTACAAGCTCCTAAATTACTCAAAGTTTTCCACAGCTCATGGTGTCTGGAGTTTTTTTCGTCAGCTGAAATTTCTTTTTGACAGCAGAACAATCCAAAAACACATATAACAGCACAACCCACTGAATAGATGCATGTCTATCCCTCACAGCCTTGCTTTCATTCCTGTTAAAAATCAAAGATGGCGCTGCTGTGAATAAGGTCCTATTACCTTTTCTTGGTACTGTTCTCTTCCTTTTTGACTTAAAATATTTGAATTTATAATACACTACCATTCAAAAGTTTGGAGGGAAATTTGTTTTTGAAATAAGAAGCATCTTATGCTCACCATGGCTTAGTTTACTTGATCAAAAATACAGTAAAATAAGTTTTATTACAATTAAAAATAAATAAAAATAAAACTATTTTAATGTATTTTAAAATGTAATTTATTCCTGTGATGGCACAGCTGAAAATATATTCAGCAGCCATTACTCCAGTCTTCAGCGTCACACGATTCTTCAGAAATCGTTATAATATGCTGATTTAGTGCACAATAAACATTTTTCCTATTACAATTAATGTTGAAAACAGTTGTGCTGCTTCATATTTTTGGGGAAACTGTGACATTTGTGAGATTTCAGGATTCTTTGATAATTAGAAAGTTTAAAAGAAATATAAATCTTTTACAACAATTTAAAGTTTAATTTTGATCAATTTAAGCAATAGTATTAATTTATTTTAAAACAAAATGTTTGTCAGTTGTGTCAGTGATAATGTCAGAGTAATATCCAGTGTCGTAACAGAACCTCAGAGACATGGCTAATATCATATTACCTAAGGTATCTTACTCTGCTTTGTTAATTACTTACAACAGCACTATTTCACAGCCTGTTCCTGGAGGTTCCCCACAATGTCATGGATATCTTATGATAGGTTAGTGAGTCATCTGTGCCACAGCTGGAGTGCAGTTTTTTTATTGCTAGAATGTTGTGTTCTTTTGTCTAGTGGCAAAGTTGCTTTAGAAATACAACGCAGTTCAGCTCAAAGACCATCTGGATTGATTCCTATTCCTAACAGCCACAAGGGCTTTAGCTTTTTTGTCCTAGTTATTTTTACTTGTTCCTAAATGAATACAGATTATGTGATAATAACATTGCGCAGACAAATCCTGTGCCTGTGAATATAAAATACATGCACAGTGATAACAATAATTAATGTTTTAATCATACATCTTTTCATACATATTATGCTATCCGGCTTAAGTTGCTTTACAATTAAATTGCATACAAACTGTCAAAATATGAAACGTGCTTATATATATATAAAAACAGCAAATAAAAGAACCAAATAATAAAAGGAGAATAATACATCACAAAAGAAATATATAGAAGATTAAGGAAATATTGGTTTCAAGTAATATAACAAAAAGCATATAGAAGATAAAATGTGTTGATATAGATGATATGAATGGTTAGATGATTCTTTAGTTCCCGAAGCTCCACATCCTGCTATTAAACGTGAACTTTGTGTTAGAAGCCCAGCTCTCTATCCATCTCTCTCCTCCCTGCAGCACTTTTTAACCCTCTGCTGCTGCTCATGTGGCAGTCAAAAATAAATCAAATGAATGTACTATATTTTAGTTCGATAATGTTTTTTATTTAATATTGTGTATTTTTAGGGGATTTTATGGTACTAAATTATATTTATGGCATAGTTATAATCCATTTCTTACCTGTTAATCACTTTTTAAGCATAGATGTGAAATGAAAATTTCTACTTAAACTGTCTTAAATCTTGAATGCTAAGTTTTGGGAGTTTTTGGGAGTGCAAAATGGACTTCAGGGTATAGATGGACTAAAATGAACTCCAAAACTTACTGCCAGATTCTGGAAGATGAATTCTTCAAATAGTGGTAGAGGATGTGGTGCTTGTCCTTCAAGAGTTACTCTCAAGTCTGTCTGTAAAGCCTAAAAAAAAAAAAAAAAAAACGTCTTCATGTATTTTATTACACTTCATCTTGTGATTCTTAAGTGGGGGTCATTTTTTAGGATTCTTTACCTAACCTAAGTCTCTGAGATCCTGACACCTTGCACTTCTGGAGACTCCAGGTAGGTTGCAGTTCTGGAAAATGGTGGTGCTGGAGACTAAAGGGTTCTTGATGGTTTCACACTTAATTCTTTACCTTAATTCTTAATTATTTTGCAGTTAACATGTGTCTTTTCTTCTCCACCTGTTTTTTGTCTGACCCTGCTGACCCAAAGAGCATTTCACTGTCCAATGGTCTTGCCTTAACTGTTATTTTTAGTATTGCATTAGTATTGCATCCTTCTAATGGGCATTTCATAATTTTTTTACTTTTCAGTCTGAGTTAAATCTCTTTTTTGGCTTATTTTATCTGTAAACGAAAATGTGCCTAATAATTATGCACACCTGAATATAAGGCGCTTTTCATTTCCAGCCTTCATGAACAATGAGCTATATATCACTTATTTTTCCCCTCTTTGTGTGCGTGGGTGTTCGTTTGTTGGTGTGTTTGCACAGGTGTGTCGTGGTCCAGAAGCCTTATGGCTAGTCCTGAGACGAATGCAGCTCAAAGGTGGCGAAAATGTGTGGACACCGTGCTGTGCGACCTTACTGAGGATCAGCTGAAATCTATCAAAAACAATAGTGGTGAGACAAATCACATACAATAGTGTTTATTAACATATCACAAAGTTTGAAACCTGCCTGTAACTCTCCAGTGAACCCAAAAGACCATGATCGTTTAGTTCATGTGTTTTTACTTTGAGCTTGAATATGCACCACTTGTGCACACAGTTTTCATTGGCTTTTTAGCTTGTTCATTGTTTGCCTCATAGCTATGATCACCGTGTAAATTGTTTGCATACCTTTCTATTGTCTGTCCACACCCTGATGGACAATTTCAAAACTTATTGGAGTTTTTAAGTCTGTTTTATTGTTTTAATAGTTTAGACATTTAACATTAACCGTTTATCCATTTTAAATGGAACAACATGAAAATAATTATTGGTTTATTGGTGTTGGCTAAAATTGTTACAAAGAGCACAACAGCTTTTTTTTAATGTAGATATATATTTGTCACAAGAACAAATAAGTTTACCATTTATATTTGTAGTTACAGTGTCATGTACCAAGAACACAGAAGGTTTTCTATATAGACAATCAAGACTCTGACAATGACAATGTGAGCTGTAAGAAAATTTGATTGAAACAATGTCTCAGATGTGATCAGATAATTCCAGTGCTCAGTTCGTCATTGCAACTAAGGAATTTCAGGGGACAGGCATAACGCTTGTGACATTTTCTCAGTGTTTATTTTATTACAGAACAAAAACAGTTATTAGTTATTTCCTTAACAACTCACAGTTAACATACAGACTTCTTTTCAATCACTGTTTTGTCTCTATTTATGCCACATCCACATTTCAGTCATGCTGTAAGAACAGGTATTGAAAGTTTTACAATGGGTTGTTGTTCCTTGTGAAAATATTGTGAAACATGTAGAATGCAGAGAGAGGAGTGACTGGCTTCACGGCTGTTTTCTCTCAACACTGAAACTCAGTGACTTGCCTGATCTTTGACCTGGTGATATAACATTGTTGATACTGAGGCCTGTCACAGTGGCTGGTCTTCAAAACACAACGAGGTGGAACGGAGGGGCCAAAGTCTGGGATTCAAATCTAATTCAAACCTGAAAATAAACAAATAATTATTATGGTGTAAAATAAATAGTTTTTCAGATTCTGCACTATTTCTACTAATTACAACCCGATGGCCCGGTAAAGGCGACCAGCAAGCTGGCAACCCCCCTGAAACCACGGAAATGCTCCCGAGCCGACGTAGGGAGAAGGAAAATGGGAAGCTCTACCCGCCGTACCTCCACACTAAAACAATAGTGCAGCGAACCCCCTATTGGGAAACGCTGCTACGCCTACAAGGCCTACGAGCAGCTACTGCCAAAACACACGCCCAAGCACTCCCGCTCGAGTACGCCAGCAAACAAATGACAACTAATCAAAACTAATCAAACTCAGGCATGTCTCCAAGAGCTCCAACAACTAACCATATAAGGACAATGACGTCACGGGATCTCCCCCCAGAAAACCACCTACTATGAGCTACACTGGCTCTCATGTGCCCCTCAAGTGCTCCTAAACAAATTACTAAATCAAAGCACAACGCGCACTAAACAAAAATCAAATGACTAGCAACAAAACGCGCAAAACCAATGGACGAGCCCCCACTTTGTTATGACTGACTCAGGGCCATAACAATAGATAGGAGACCATGCCACAAACAAACGGTGCAAAACATGAGTTTATTGTGTATCTAACACAAATTTAAACAGCAGAACCAAATATGGAGTGTGAATGTCAGTATCAGTAGTGTAGGGCAGGTGCATGGATGTGTTGTGTGCGGGTGCAAGTGTTGAGTGTAAAAATAAAAGACATAAACTTAAATAAAAAAACGTGCATCTGTGTAAAGTCCTGCCGTCCCGAGCGAGGGGTGAACCCAGACAGGCCACAACAGTAGAAGTAATCAAAATAAGGAAACTAATCAAATAAGGAAATCTGTGACATTGATCATTTGACTCTTTGTACTGATGGTAAGATATTCTCATTGAAGCACAAGATGCTCTTTGGATCATTTTAAATCATACCGGTGATGTAGGCTAGTCTAGACCAGCTCATTCGAGTCTGAATCAAGACCGAGTTCAAATGCTTCAGAGTCCACGACAAGGCCAAGACCATGAAAATGTGGTCTTTAAATCTGAGTCCGAGAGCATGTTTTATGGCCTTGGTCTTGTTATGAAATTGGGAGCATGTGGGCTCAGTCTTGACTCTCTTCTGGTCTTGACCTTAACTCAAACTCGAGTCAGCTGGTCTCGACTACAACACTGGGTTTTACACAAACTTGCGGAGTTCATGCATCTTGAGTGCTGCTTTCATTAAAACAGAAGTTCATGATGATTTTTCAATTCAGCTTTTCACTTATATTGTTTTGTATTTTTAGTATTAAGTTAGGCAAACGAAAAAAGCATTTTCGCAATAGTGGCTTTATTCTTGTCTTTTTGTATCTCTCTATCAGAGGAGCGTGACTTTTTCGTTGTACATCATCTAGCAGACCTGAAGGAGGGAGCCATTCCTCCTCTCATTCATGGCACACCTATCACCTGCAAAGTGGAAAACATGGAGCGATACACTACCCGCTCCAAGGTACGTTTGTGAGTTTTTACTTAACAGTGTATTGTTGCGTTATACCTGACAGTCTAAATATCTTGTTTGTAGGTAAATGTGTGCACTTTGTACACAGTCCGTCTGACACATGGTGAGTTCACATGGACGGTGAAAAAAAAGTACAAGCACTTCCAGGAGCTCCACAGAGACCTGTACAAACACAAAGTGTTGCTACAGTTCTTGCCTCTGGGGAGGTGAGCGCGCACGCGCACGCGCACACACACACACACGCAAATTCACAACGCTTCATTTGTTTGGCCTGGAGTTTTGACCTTGTGGTTTCCTTTCATTTTGCTTGTGATTTGAATTAGATTTGCCATTCAGAGACAACAGCTGGCAGGTTTGACAGAGGACATGCCGACTTTACATGGAACCGATAGAATCAGGAGAACATCTAGCAAACTGGTACATATGTACTAAAGCAAAGCATCTCTTCTTTCCAAAAGTTACACACCTAACGTGTTGTACAAGGTGTTTATATTTGTGTTTTCCAGAAATATCTGGAGGAATATTTAAACAACTTGCTAGAAAACACCTTCTACAGGAACTTTCATGGGCTGGTGAGAAGCATACATGCACATACTGTAAATACGTATAATTGCCCTACCCCTAAAAGAAAGACTTTACATTTTTTAGAATTAAAATACACATAATTTAAAAGAAATAAACATTATTGTAAATCGTTTGACTGGTATGTGGTTTGGTTTTATATGGTTTAACTATGTTTTTAACTGATATTCATATACCTTTTGAATAATTTTCAACTTTACATACTGACAGTTATCCGTCCTTCAGTATTTGGTCTACTGAATAAAAAAAAAAAATGCATATGTTTTTATTGTTGAAATTGTATTAAACAATTGTCTGGATATTGGCTAGTGGACAACATAATAGTAATATAATAATATCGGTCGATCTGTGATGTTTCTTAAAGGTCCCATGGCATGGATAATTTTATTATTTTATGTTTCCTGGGGTGCCCTTATAATGTTAGTATGTTTTTTAGATAATTTTTTTTCATAATTTAGAAATAAAAGGCATTTTTCCTAGCCTGATTTTAGCCTCTGATTTGACCGCTGTTTGAAGGGGCGTGTCTGCTGAGAGACTTCAGTGTAAACGCCCACTGCTGTGATTGGCTGACATGCTTGCATATGAAATTGCTAGCATTACATGTGGAACTCTCTCGAAAACTTTTTCTATTACAGCTATTATACGTTTTTACTATTACAGCTATCAAGATTAACGAATCGTGAGAAGTTTTTAAAGTATTTAGATCTATTCCCATCACATAAAAGGTTGCAGTGATGAGCATTGAGCAGATGACAGACAGTCTGTTGATCGCGTGAATGAAGATCTTATCATTGCAACGCAGTTTCTGGACTCTCACTAATGCTTTCACCAATGCAAACATGATGTAAATACGGTAAGAGCTTCGTTGTGCAGTGTAACAGCGTCATTGATTTCATAACGAGTTTTGGCAAGTGTCCAGATAAACTCACGTTGTGTGATTGACAGCTTGGGCGATTGGAAAGGGATTGTTCTTTGATCGCTTTCTGTATATATTTTAATTACAGTTTAAATAAGATTATTTTATTAAATACTACTACTACTACTTTACATCCTACTAAGAGAAACGGTGTGAAGTTGATAATTTAGTCACTGGCTTGATTTACTGATGCATAAACAGTATTGAATGATTTTAAAGAGAAAGATTAGAGTCTGAACTTGAACAATTACACATCAGAAATTCACATAACCCACTGGTTCTTCAGAGGCTCGGATGAAGGAACTAAAAAAATACTTTTGTGTTCATTTTTACATCCAAACACTGAGAAACTGCCATGCTTCGCTTGTTTGCAAGCCATGATGTCTCTCAAGGAAAAACCAATATCGCGCTTGCGTAGCTCATTTTCTCATGGGCGGGCCAGCAGAGAAAGGGGAGGTAACCTTTCCCCTTATGATGACACAAGGGAAAGCTTCCAGATTCGCCCATCTGAGCTTTCATTTTCTCAAAGGTGAAGCAGGATACCCAGGGCTTGGTTTACACCTATCACAACGTCTAGCCACTGGGGGACCATAGGCAGGCTAGGGGAACTCATATTAATGTTAAAAAAACTCATAAAGTGACATTTTCATGCCATGGGACCTTTAAGGATGTCCCGGATGTCTCCAAAAAGACTTATTGTCAGATTTAGCTAAATTCTGGAGACAATTTTGTATTCTTAGTGTATCCGAGTTGACCCCCTCACACACACAAATACAAAGTTACAGAGGATTTTGGTTGCATACATACTTAAAAGTGTGTGTATATCATGCTCTCAGTTAGACTTCCTGGCAATCAGTCCGCTGTCCTTCATCAGAGACCTTGGACCCAAAGGCCTGTGAGTACAGACTGTGTGTGTTTCTTCTTTTGTGATTTTAGTACTATTCCATTGTTGCTTACATGTATTTCTGCAACTCTTTTTTTAGTTTTTGTTTGTTTATTTGTTTGTCTCAGAGAAGGCTATATTCTGAAACGGTCCGGGGGTCACCGCATCCAGGGGCTCAACTGTATCGGACACCATCAGTTCTGCTTCCGCTGGTCCCGTCGCTGGCTTGTGGTGAAGGATTCGTTCCTCCTGTACATGTCCAGGTGAGTTCGGTACAAAACAAATAAACCCACATGTGAATTGATATCGGTTACCTTACATAGCTTCATGCTTTTTTTGTTTGTTTCATGTTACAACATAAATATTTATATTCATTCTCCTTTAGCATGAGTCATATTTACCAGAACCCTTTATTGTCATGTGGCAAACCTCTAATTTTACCCTCAGAAAACACTGATTACCACATCCAGCAGGGAGACGCTACATCCAGCATGTTTCATCTATGCACTTATATACAATGTAGGGTGGAAAGGATTGTCTCTCAAAACAAATATTGATCCCTCTCAGCCTGCCGCTTACTTTCTGCTTCAAAATCACAGAAGGTTATAGAAAGTTTAAAGCTGTAGTTTAAGATGATACTGGAGTTAGTACTTGGATTAGAAGCCTGTCAAACAGGTCGTTCCCTTTACTATATCCATTATAGAGGTCATCGGTGTTGTGTCATTAACCAGAACAGACACTAGGTCATTAAAGGACTATCACAATTGTGTAAATCTCTAATAGAATTTAAGATACATTTGCACAGGTCAGGAGTTTAGCCACACAGCACTGAATGCCTCTCTCAGTATTTTAACAGCATTTTAAAATACTGCAGGAAAGACATTTTGAGGAAATGACATGACTCATAGTTTTTACTTCTACTATTGTAGCTTGAGCCTGGTTTAGTTAGTTGCAGTAACCATGCATTATGCCTGTATGCCAAACAATGCTAGAAAACAGAACGGTTTCCTTGAAAACAAGTGAAACTTTGCCCAGCCCTTTATTGTGTGCTAGTAAAAAGCCCTGAGGGCAATGCTCGAAGTGGGTCAGTATGCAGTACAGGTACTTCTATATTTTAATCTGTAGCATACTCTTACTTTTTCTTGCGTACCCGTACTTCTCCCATGTTGCCGGTACTCTGACCGTCCCATCATAAAATATATTGGCTATTCAATGTCGTGCTTGTTTACATATCTTCATAAAGGACAATCAGAGGTGTTGTCTCTGTGGCTGACTGGCCTCATCTGGGTGTGGACCTCCTCATCAGTTGTTTATATATGTTTGACATATACAGTATATATTATTAGCACTATATATAAAACTCTCTTCCACTATTTTACACCTTCTCCACCTCTCATAATTACTATCGTTTACTATTCTTTTTAATGTTTTTGAAAGAGGTCTCTTATACTTAACAAGGCTCCATTTATTTGATCAGAAATACAGTAAAAGCAGAAATATTGTTGAATATTATTACAATTTATTTGAATATATTTTTGAATTTATTCCTGCGATGGTAAAGTGGAATTTTCTGCATCATTACTCCAGTCTTCAGTGTCACATGATCCTTCAGAAATCATTCTAATATGCTGATTTGCTGCTCAAGAAACATGTCTTATGATTAATGTCAAAAGAAGTGCATTTATTTGAAATAGAAATCTTTTGTAACATAATTATCTTTACAATCACTTTTTATCATTTTAAGGCATCCTTGCTGAAGAGTCTTAATTTCGTACTGGCCCCAGACTTTTGAACGGTGGTGTATAATCAATGCGAATCTGACAAAATTATTGTATTGTTTTTGAAATCATATATTTATACTTTTTTATTCTGTGTATAAAATGCTGCTGGAGTCTGCTCTGAATAGACTCAGCATTTGTTATTGTTTGTTACAATACTCATATTTAATGTGGATTAATATTTAATGTTGCATTCTAAATAATGACTAATGTTTTTGTAATAGATTTTTTTTGTTGTTGTTTTCTATCATGGCTGTGTATGAGCAGAGATCCCGGCAATGTGTCGTTTGTACTGCTTTATGACCCTGAGCTGAAGGTGTTGGTTGGACGTGTTTACACTGATACTAAGTATGGCGTCTGCATCGAGAACTTCAGCAGGTAAAACAGTGGAGACCAATATCAGGAAGTCTTCCCACTACTGATATAGACAGTTTTACAGAGGCATGTGTAGCCACAGCTTGTGTGTGTGTGTGTGTGTGTGTGTGTGTGTTTTGTAGGAAGCTGGTGATTAAGTGCAGTAGCTACAGGCAGGCCCAGTGGTGGAGTCATGAGATTCGGTGTCTCTCTGAGCGATGCGATTTCCTCCAGACCCATCGCTTCGAAGGCTTTGCCCCACCCAGGCCGGACACCCTCACAAAGTGGTGTGTGCATATACATAATTAATATGTTCTTGGATGTACTTCTGTTCAAAGAACATTGATTGATTGACTAGTTAGACAATGAAGTGGGTATTGAGTAAATTACTTACTGGTTGATTGACAGGTATGTTAACGGGAATGGCTATTTCTCTGACCTGGCTGATGCACTGGAACAGGCCAAGGAGGAGATCTTCATCACTGATTGGTGGTAAGTGTGCTACCACACACACATGTACAGTAGATGGCCTGAAAGCGTCAGTTGCTCCATTTGAAATGACATACTGTCAGTGTATGTACAGCACTCCATTTGATGAAAAAGAGCCTATTTTTTTGACCGTGTGTGGTATATATACAATCCAGACATACTGCTTCCACCATGTTGGCATTGCTATGTGACCCCCGATATTGGTTGCATCACTATTCTCCGCCATTAACAAATATGAGGATTATTCCTCTCCTGTGGCCTCATGGGATAGTAACATGTTCTTTGAAACACAGGTCATCTAAGTATTTTAACCTACGGACATACTACTCATGTGACTTACTGCTTTTCGTATGCTAAAAACTTCCATTCAATGGTTTGGGATCAGTAAGTTTATATTTTTATTTAGCAAGGACACATTAAATTGTACATTTATAATGTTACAAAAGATTTGTATTTCAAATAAATGTTGTTTTTTTCTAAATTTCTATTCATCGAAGAAACCTTAAAAAAACCTTTTCAGGGTTTCCACAAAAAAAGCAGCTCAAAGATAGAAATAAGAAATGTTTCTTGAGCAACAAATCAGCATATCAGAATGATTTCTGAAGCATGACACTGAAGACTGGAGTAATGATGCTGAAAATTCTGATTTACCATCACAAGAATAAATTATATATAGATTTTTAAACTGTATTTTTGATCAAATTAATACAGACTTGGTGAGCATAAGAGACCTCTTTTAAAAACATTAACACATTTTACAAACTCCAAAAAAATTTTAACCATAGTTTACTTGGGAAGTAGGCATTTTCGGATGCTGGGAATATCTGAGATTCAGTTGTACAATATTGTGTTGTCATTGTTGAATGTTGTGTTGTATGTTGTCATTATTGAAAGTGCTGTGAAGACATTTGAGTTTTCTCTCTGCAGGCTCAGTCCAGAGGTTTTCCTCAAACGTCCAGCTACAGGAACATACTGGCGCCTGGACAAGATTCTCAAACGCAAAGCAGTATGGGGGAAAAATCTTTTACATTACATTTATTCCTTTATACATTTCATAAGTTCTCTCCCCTATATATCTTAAAAAGCAGTCCATCTGTCAAACTATGTAAGTGTTTAAATATGTTGATTGCCATAAACTTTAACATTACTCGTGTGTGTGTGTGTGTGTGTGTGTGTGTGTGTGTGTGTGTGTGTGTGTGTGTGTGTGTGTGTGTGTTAGGAACAGGGAGTGAAGGTGTGTGTGTTGTTGTATAAGGAGGTGGAACTGGCTCTGGGTATCAATAGCGGCTACAGCAAGAGAACACTAATGAACATGCACCCCAATATTAAGGTTTGATTTACTACACACATCTGCTCATACTGCTGTTCTCTTCTCCCTCCCAATTTTGTCATTCTTTCACATCATGACAGCTGTCTTATTGTGTTCTTTTTTTATATAGATGATTCATTCTATATTTCCTTTTCCTTAGGTGATGCGTCACCCTGATCATGTTTCCTCAGTTGTGTTCCTCTGGGCCCATCATGAGAAAATGGTAGCCATCGACCAATCAGTGGCCTTCGTGGGTGGGTTGGATCTTGCGTTTGGGAGGTGGGATGACAGCGACTATAGGCTGAGTGATCTGGAACCGCCAAAACCAGCCAATCATGCAGAGGCAGGCCCAGAGGTACAGTTGTGACTAGTAGATATGATGAAATCCTTAAATGATCCCTGGGTCTTCATCTCTCCCTGTTTAATTTCTGTCTTTTAACTTCCCTCTCCCTCTCCCTCTTCCTGACTCAGTCTGATACTGTGGATGGCTCTGCAGTTCCTCTGACAGTATCTGCGTCAGAGTGTGAAGATGAAGTCGATCTGAGCTGTAATGCCCTCTTGTGGCTGGGAAAAGATTACAGCAACTTTATCAAGAGAGACTGGACACAGCTGGATCAGCCCTATCAAGGTACACAGTCCAATGTAGACTTACATCACTAAATATATATATATTTTTAAATAACCCATCTAACACTTGCATATCTTTTTATAAAAACAGCATAATTTTTTAACTGAAACCTGAAGGGTGCTCCGATCAGGTTTTTTGGGGCCAATTATAGATCACTGGAAGCAGTATTGGTCGATACCGATCACTGAAATAAATAATACTACGTGATAAATAGAAGGCTTCAAATAGACCCACTGAGGTTATTTAGCTAGTCTTAACAACAATGTATTTTAAGTATTAAAAAAATGAAGAGGTGAGAAAATATCATGAATTGACAACTCTTTATTTACTGGCAAATAACATGTGCAACATATTCCATTTCCTCTCTTAGAGGTGATTAGGAAAGACTTCTGTGAAATTAAAATAAAAAACAGAACAGTCTTTATCAACAGAAAGTAATCAAATGCATAGTGCAAATGCAAACTGCATAGTCTTCACTGTATAAATTAAATATAGATTAATCCTACTAAATCTACTAAAGAGCGGTTGAGTGATTATCTCTTTGTCTTTTCTTGTCTGATTAACATTAATGACACAGACGGCAGCAGGAATATTAGGCTGCTGTCACTTTAAGTCCTAATGCACGGATCCAATATACTGTTTCACATGTGACGAATTTCTACAAAATGTTTGTTTACTTAAGACATAACCAACAGTATTTAATCGTATACTCACCAAGCCAGGCATTTTTACATATTTCTGTGTGTATTTATCCGTTTAGGTGCGAACCCGTCTGTTTTCCACTCCATCTCTTAGCGCACACACAGAAAGTCGCTTGGGGAACAATTTCTATTTCGTGGCTTAATGCAGTTTTAAGAACTCTTTATCATCGAGCACATGCTGCAGTTTAGCAACAGTAGACTGCATTCTATGACAATCGCCGATCTAGCTGATTTGCTTTTAGGGAAGAACGAAAGTGCACCGCTGTGAAGGAAAGAAATGTACTAAAATCACACAGCCCGAGTTTCTTTCTGTCATGCTGTAGGGTTGCTGTCATCGCAATTTCTCCCTTCTCCGCAAAGACGTTGCAGATGTATTGTCCTTTTCAGACTCCTGGTAGAACTGTCAGACCGTAATGTAATGATTTGGTGCTCAAGTTTTCACTGTTGTGAAATATATGATACAGTTTTTTTAGGATTCTTTTTTTTAAAGAACAGAATTCTTCTTATGATTATCATTTGATATTTATGCTTTGCAAGAACAAAGATGAGGGAATATTGAATGTGGGTATAGCCGGTAGAGTAGCTTCTGCTTTTTCCCCCTCAGACAATGTTGACAGAACTCAGGTGCCACGCATCCCCTGGCGAGACCTGGGTGCGGTGCATCATGGGAAAGCAGCCAGAGATCTTGCACGACACTTCATCCAGCGCTGGAACTTCACTAAGGTCAGAAATCAAATGACTAATTTTAGTGATTGTTTTTGAATCTATATGCACTCTGGAAACTTCTATCATTGCTTTTTTCTTCTTATATTCTGTTTGTCTTTTAAGATCTTTAAGAACAAGTACAAGGATGACTTCTACCCGTACCTACTGCCGAAATCGCACTCCACGGCAAATAAACTGCCATTCACAATCCCTGGTGTCACAAAAGCCTCTGTACAGGTACATGTGTGTTCATGCAGTTTTCCTCATTTCATTTATTTTGTTTTGTTTTTTGCCATCATCATTTATTTATGTCTGTTTCTCTTTCATACTCCCAGGTTCTTCGTTCTGTCGATCGCTGGTCCACTGGCACATGTGAACATTCAATCCTCAATGCCTATGTACATGTTATTGAGAACAGCGAGCATTACATTTATATAGAGGTAACACTCATTCTATGACCTTACCAAAAGCATTTACCTCTGACTCATAAGACTTCACGCACATACAGCTGAACAGACACTGTGTTCTGTTCACACACAAAGTCTCAGTGTTGTGGAGTTGTTTACAGTGTTCTCTCCCACTAGGATCATGTGATTCTACTGCATTCAGCTGGCAACACACAATAGCCCTCTGCACTTGCCTCATGCTCAGAAACAGGGTCCTAATGCGAGTCAGCTAAACTAAGAAGAATGGATGTTATGGATAATAATAAATATTAAGTATTTAAGATGGACTTTTCTTAAGAAAAAAAATGATGCATTTATTAATGAATTTATTTAAATTTTATTTAAGTATTTTATAAGAATGTTCCAATTATTATCTATTTTCTAAAGAAAACAATGTCAGGGTTAGTCATTTATAATTCTGTATTACACACATCTAATTAGTCTACTAGTATGCTAGATTATAGAAGTAAATTGAGGCTATCCTAAGTTTATTTATGGTGATTTTTATAGGGATAGTTCACGCAGAAATGAAAATTCTGTCATCATTTACTCACCCTCATGTAATTTCCAACTTGTATGTCTTTGTTTCTTCTGCGGAACACTAAAGAAGATATTTTGAGAAATGTCTCAGTGTTTTGTTGTCCATACAATGGAAGTCAATGGTCACCAAAACGGTTTCGTTACTTACATTCTTCAAAATATCTTCTTTAGTGTTCTGCAGAAGAAAGAAACCCAAACAGGTTTGGAACGACATCAGGGTGAGTAACTGATGATTTAACAATAGTCTTCAAAATATCTTTTATTTATATAAAATATTCATAAACATTTGTTTCTTAGGTAAGACAATAGTGATCTTAAGGCTAATTCACACTGCACCAACAGACCATTACCGACCATTACAGACGATCGCCAGATTACAGTATAACATCTCAGACTTTCAATGACCAGAAACAAGCAGGGATAACGCACTGATCTGACAAAACCCGACGAACATGTCTGTTGCTGTTGGTCGACATCTGTAGGGGCGGTGTGAATAAGCCATTACAGGGAGAATGTTACAGTAAGAATGTTGGCTGCTGGTCATTGGCTGTAGAACATTTAGTAAGGCAGCTTTACTGGAAATAGAACTTTTGCAAAGATCACATGCTGCAGCCCACCATGTTCGTTTGATGCTCTTAGACAATCACATTATTTCAGTACCAGATTCCCAGAGCTTAGCAAACAAGTGAGACAAATGAAACAAACCCCTCTCTGTCCCTCCTCTTTTTTAGAATCAGTTCTTCATCAGCTGCTCAGATGAGAAAAATGTACACAACACCATCGGAGATGCTATTGTCAAACGGATCCTACGGGCTCACAGGTGTGTTACCTCTGTGAAAATAATACAAGTTGCAGTCAAATGAAATGTATTCTGCTGTGTTTCTTATTAGCATGAAGTGTAAGCTTTGTTTGAATTGTTTTAGTGAGGGGAAGAAGTACAGGGTGTTTGTTGTAATTCCCCTGCTGCCCGGCTTTGAGGGTGACATCAGTCAGGGAGGAGGAAACGCCATTCAGGCTATACTTCACTTCACCTACAGGTACACACACACACTCCAGCTGAACATCTACATTAATACACACTCTCACCACCCAAAATATGCGATCGTGTTTTACTAAGAGAACTTTTTCTGTGTGTAGAACGATTAATCGAGGAGAACACTCCATTCTTTCAAGATTAAAGGAACAAAGTAAGTATCTGGCAGAAACATATTTAGCTGTCTGTAATTCTGCCACTCTGGTAGAGTACATTTTTAGATACTGTCTTGTTCTCCATCTGTTACTTTCACATTTGTCTGTTTATCAGTGACTAAATGATTTAGTTTATCTGATGTTGTTGTTTTTAGCAATGTATTATAACGTTCTACCCATTAACCAATCACACTAATGGTTTACCATTTATTGTTTTAATGACTGTCTCATCTTCTCATCAGTGCAGGACGAATGGACACAGTATATTTCTCTGTGTGGTCTGCGCACACACACTCAGCTCGGCCAATGCCCTGTTACAGAGCTCATCTATGTCCACAGCAAAGCCCTTATCGCTGACGACCGTTGCTACATCATAGGTGAGACATTTGGCTTCAGATTAACACAATAAGACACAAGAGACTATGTCTGTGACTCAGGACAATAGGTCAAAACCTTTTTTTATGTACGTTACCATTCAAAGATGGATGTAAGACAGATTTTTGAAGAAATTAAAACTTTTATTTAACAAGGAGACAATAAATTGATACAAAATGACAGTAAAGACATTTGTGTTGTTACAAATGTTTTTTTTTTTATGTTTTTTTTTTATAAATCTAGGCATCAAAGAATCTTGCAAAAAAAATATCACGGTTAAAAATATTAAGCAGCACAACTGTTTTAAACTGTAATTAGAAGGTGATAACCAGATAATAATGATAAGACAAGTTTCTTGAGCACCAAATCAGCATATTTGAAAGATTTCTGAAGGATCATGCGACACTGAAGAAAGTTATAATGCTGAAAATTCAGATTTCCCTTCACAGGAATAAATTAAATTCAACAGTCATGTTAAATCATAATAATATTTCACAAAATTACTGCTTTACTGTATTTTTGATTAAATAAATGCTGCCTTGGTGAACACAAGAGTCTTCTTTCAAAAACATTAAACTTTTGAAACCCCCCACAGACCCATGGTGGATTATGGTGAAAATGAATCATCATCAAAGCTTTGATCTGATGACCGTCTTTAAATAATTTCTATTTTATATAGGTTTAACAAAGCAAAATATATAAAGTACCCCTGGGGTATTTGCACCTTGGGATGGAATTTGGGAATCGCTGACCCATGATACTTACTATTTGCATGAAAAAGCTCCAAAATCCTCCTGTATGTTGAAATCTAAAGTTCTTCAAAATGTCCTTCCTCTCCTGTTGTTATCAGGGTCAGCCAACATCAATGACAGGAGCATGCTGGGCAGTCGTGACAGTGAGCTGGCAGTGCTGGTTGAGGATGAGGAAAGAGTTCCCTCAGTCATGAACGGAGAGGAGTACCAGGCTGGACCACTAGCACTCGCCTTACGAAAGGAGTGCTTCAGGTGTGTATACTTGTGTCCAAAGCTGCGAGAGAGATGCACCAGAACAGGTTTTTAAAGTTGACTAGCTCTCTGTGAAGAAGTCAGAAAGAGTCACAACCACCAACCAAAACAAATAGTGTTAATCAAACACATATACTATATGAAACTTACATTAGACTTATATCAGAGTCTTCTCTGAAAAACCTGAAATTTTAGGGAATTTTAAACACAGCTTGGAAAAGTCATGAAAATTTCCATAGTGAATGAAAATGTCTTTGGAAATGCTTTGCATGGAGGCTCAGAAAACTGGATCCTCCAGCGTTTCCAGTACTGAATCTACAGCGCTATGGCATTGTGAGTTATCAGTCTGAATAAGCCAATGTGATTCAAGGCTGTGTAATAAAAAATAAATGTCTTTCTATTGAGCTGTCATCGCAAACTGCAAGCAAGAACATATATGCACAGTGCAACCAGTGTACACTACCGTTTAAACTTTAAAGGTTTGGGGTTGGTAAGATATTTTTGTGCCTTTGAAAGAAGTCTGTTATGCTCACCAAGGCTGCGTTTATTTGATTTAAAAATTCAGTAAATATTGTGAAAAGCTGAATTTTCACGTGTCACATGATCCTTCAGAAATCAACTTAACATGATGATTTGGTTCATAAGAAGCATTTCTTATTATCAATGTTGAAAACAGTTGTGCTGCTTAATAGATTTTTTAAGAAACCATGATAATTTCTTTTTCCTCAGCATTCTTTGATAAATATGAAGATAAAAAAAACATTTATTTGAATTTTTTTGTAAAATGTTAAATATCTTTACTGTCACGTTTGTAATGTAATGTTCCCTTGCTTAATAGAAGTATTAATTTCTAAAAGAAAAAAAGAAAATCGTATTGAGCCCAAACTTTTGAACGCTAGT
Organism: Rutilus rutilus; assembly: GCF_951802725.1. Lineage (NCBI taxonomy): Eukaryota > Metazoa > Chordata > Actinopteri > Cypriniformes > Leuciscidae > Rutilus > Rutilus rutilus. The sequence goes on from NC_140221.1 coordinate 24,579,149, forward strand.
GTAGTTAGATTCACAACAAATGAGTTTCATGAGGTAGATAATGAATCGTTCAAGACGAATCTCAAACCATGATTTACTGATGTGAATCATTATGAGGTAAGGCACAAATATCTGCAAGACTAGCTGACCTTAATGACTGTGTCAAATTAAAGGATTTAATTTATGCAATTTGTCATGAAATGTCACGAAATGTCAAGCACAATTGATTGGAAATGAGTAACAGAGATACGAGTATGATATCATTAGTAGTCAATAGCCAATCTTTTTGCATTTCTTTCCATGAAATACCTTAAACATAGTCATAATCCATCTCTTTTATATGAGAATGGTTCTGTAGCTATGATAGATCTCTGTTTGTGCAGTGAAGCACCTCGGCTTCCCATTTTGTCCAACTTCTCCCCTGTCTGTGTAGGAGTGTGTGAGTGAAAGAGAGGTGTGTGTGTGCGTGTGTGTGTGAGCAGAGCAATTTGTGTTGGCACGCTGCGTTCCATACTGCCAGCTACCAGAACATCTCTTGGTTGCCAAGGGAAACAGTGAGATGCTTCTAATGACGTGTGTCTGCAGCACCTTTCACTGCTAGCCTTGGGATGTGACCTCAAGTGACTGTGTTAATGTCCATCTCTGGGTCCTATGATTTGATTGAATTATTCCACTTTAATCTCCTCACGTAATAGTTTTCACAGTTCACATTTCTATTTGCTTTATGAGACTTTCCGCAGGCTTTCTACACCCCAAGGGTGCACTGTATCAGTTTGTTGATATTTTCTTTTTTGATGTTGACTTGTCCCTAATGCATGAAGTAAAATGCTCTGAACATACCTCTTGATATGATACGATTAAAAATTGAAATAAGATGTAGACTGAGAACTCTGGAAAGGGGGAGGGGGAGTTCTCACGTGATTTATCAACATACTATGGTTCGTTTTGAAGTGTTGCCTTGTGAAACATAATTAAAACAATAATGAACATTACATTTACATGACAACGATGTACTAAAAACGGAAAAGTGTTTCGCTTGCAGACGACAACGCTGTCAAAACGTTCCCTGTTCACACAGATGCCGATAGTTGACGATGTCACTTTGTGAAATGAAAAAAACAATCCGTCTATAGACTGAACATGTAATATGCACGCGCATGACATCAGTCTTTTTTGTAGTTTACACGGAGACAATAATAGCATTGTTTTTAAAAAGTTGCACTTTAAAACCTGTTTTCAAAAGTTTGCGTTTTTGTGAAAATGAATGGCCAAAATGCATCAAAGGTTTTCCGGTTTCAGTTGAAAATGGTGTTGTGTAAACGACCCCTGAGAATAAAGATGTACGGCATTAAACTAGCATCTTATTTTTTTTTATTACAACAGAAGTACAAGAGGTACTTGTCAGCTTACTGCACATAGAAGGGCCTTTGAATATTGTCTTGGACAAAGGGGGCCTTAGAGTAAAAAAAGTCTAAATACTGTTAAACTAAACTAACTGTCTAAATTCTAAATTACCTCCTCTCCTCAGTGTACTTCTCGGAGCAAAATCTGACCCAACTCTGGACATTGATGATCCAATCAGTGATCATTTCTTCAACAACGTTTGGAACAAAATCGCCCAAACCAATGCCGTCATCTATGAGAAGGTGAGGGACAGACCTTGTGTTCTGAATTTCTCCACACCCCCTCTATGCCATTTATGAATCTGATGTCTTTAACTAAAGGTTTTCATTTAAAGTCACTGTGCTGGGTTTGAACTGATACAAATGCATTGAATGCAAGTCTAAACTATGACAAAACCTGCAATTACTGTAATTTGCAGGTTGTGCAGCAGTCCTGCAGACAATAGCACCACTCCCATGTACTTCTATGCTATCATTACCCACATATTTACACTCACAATGCTAATCCCAGAGATCTCGATGGTTGCATGTTCTAGTTATGGATTGGGTTTCTGGATTCTTTTCACCTTAAAATAAAAGTTGGCCAGTGGATGTACTGCAGTACCTTTTCTTCACTGTGCAGGTCTTCCGATGTCTTCCACTGGACTCCATCCGTAACTTGCGTGAGTTGCTGGGGCACGTGAACACGGAGAATCTCAGTCTTACCGACCCGGAGAAAGCCAGAGAAGAATTACAGGCCATCCAGGGCATTCTGGTCCATTTTCCGCTGCATTTCCTTTGTGAGGAGTACTTGCTCCCGTCATTTAAAAGCAAAGAAGGAATGGTTCCTATGGATGTGTGGACGTAGCAGGGAAAAGCATCAAAAAGTGTGCCAGTGAAACAGGATTACAGAGTTTAAAATATCACACATCGGCTAACTAAGCTATAAGCTGCTGCCACACTTTTTTGTCCATTTATGTTTGGACTAACGTAATGGTAGTACATGTATGATTATCTCTGAACACTAACCCAAATACAGTGTAGAAACACATGCTGATCTTATATAAGAAGATAAATGCGTTTATATTAGGAGAATCCCACGGGGCAGTTGCTCATTTTATGAAGATACAATGAAATGACATCGATCTTCTCCCCAAATGCCCATTACGGCCACAGATGTCATGATCTGAGTATTTAAGATGGCCGAGGATGTGCTGCATATTATCGAGGATAAAATGAGGAACAAAGAAAGAAGAGAAAACAAGGAAAAAGAGAGAGAGAGAGTATTTTTGATGACTGAGGAACAGAACGTACATTTATTGTTGTGAATGTGTGGGTGGATAGCATTGCTTTACCTTCTTTTCCCTCTCTCTTTATTTCTTTCTTGCGTGCACTACACCTCTCAATGCAGTGGCAGCAAATCTGTCAGAACATTTGTGGTTGTTATGGTGACGGTTATAAAGAGCTGACTTGGTCTTGGCTGCTGAGAGAGCGATAGAGAGAACGAAAGAAAGAGAGAGGAAGATCGAGAAGAATCAGGAAAAAATAGACAAACCGTAAAAACAGGGATAACTGTGGGTGCTGGCGTACTTGGTAAGGGAAAATTATGTAATGTTTTTCGAAACAGGTAGGGGGGAGTGTTACGGAGCAGGGATCAGGTGGGGCATCATACATGGTGAGATATTCAGGGGGAGTCTCTCAGCTCAACATTTATCACCAACCACCCCCCACCCCATCTCCATGACAACCAGAAGAAATTATTGTTATGTAATTATGTCAGTGGCCCAGAAGGTTCCACTTTGAGTTTTTTGAAGGGGGTGTCGACACAAGTGGAGAGCACCCTGGAGACCAGAAAAGCAAAGCTAATTTTGTCAATGCCCCACTTTGTAAATGATTAGTAATCTCACATGTAATGCTGTAGAATGTTGTAGGTGACTTTACCTGCACTGGAAGAGAATGTTTTAGGGTTTGACCACTGAAGACACAATCATTAATATACTGTAACATTCTAATCACATCAAGCAGTCAACTTTATGAACTGACAATTATGCTTTTTTTAAAAAGAAAATCTGCTTTTGCACATTTTTATACTTTTTATGTACTGTATATACAATTGCTTTTATTTAGAAAGCATACGGAGCTCACAGACTAATACTTAAATTAATCTTGGCTAACACTATGTGTTTTCACAACTTCTGGATGTCTACTGTAGACAGCTAGGATAGACAGCAAATAGAATTTTCTTCAGATGAAAACGAGGCTGTGAAGGACAGACTTGCAGTCTTTACAACGGCATGCTTTCTATAAAGGTCCTAGATCACATGTCACTTTTTCAAAACTCACTTTCAAAACTGTTTTATGGTGTTTTTGGCTACATGTATGACATGTATTTTTGGATTAATGACTATAAATGCAATATCACAGTTATCTGTAAGCAATTGAGCAATCAATTATTTTTCCTTCATCTGTTCTCCATCTGAATAAATATACCATTCACTTCAGAGATGCTTTGTGTTGTTTGTTGTTCACCAGATCACAAAACTCGCGGTTTGGATCATATTACAGTTTTTAGGTCACGAATCGGATCAATTTTCGGATCAGCAAGAAGCATAGGTTTGGGGTCAGTAAGATTTTTTTTTTTTTAAATAAATTAATACTTTTCATTCAGCAATTTTTTTTTAAATGTACTCTTTTTTTTTTTTAAGCTTACTTTAAGTACTCCGATACCACAGCAAAAACTACTAGCCTAACTAATAAAGTTAAAACATTATTAAAGGCAAGAGAACAGACAGTAAACCAATTACAAGCATATATAAATACAACATAAAGTCACAAATAAATGAAGGACTAACTGTAGTATTCATTTCGGGTACAGAAATGTAATAATTAAATGTAAAATAACACTATGTCCACTGTATAAATGTAATATAGATAAATCTTTGTTAAAGCTGTGTTTTGTTGTTTGATTAACATGACAGACAACAGCAGGTATGTATAGGTTACTGTCACTTTAAGACCCCATGCACGCACTGATCCAGTATAATGATACACATCCGATTTCTTTCTCAACTTTTTCACTGAAGACATGTTTACGAAAATACTTGCTGAGACGGGTATTTTGACTGACATAATTTGTGTGTGTGTTCATCCAAGTGGAGGAATCAGTTTGGAGTCTCTCTCTGTGTGCGCGCGGCTGTGGGCACAGGTAACAGTGCGCGATACCGAATTAAATTATCTTGCTTCCCTCTTTTAGTGCTGGAATGGTTTTTAAAATCAATTGAATATGTAAACTACCAAGACAAAACACGTGCAGAGAGAGAGAGAGAGAGAGAGAGTGAGTGTGTGTGAGTGTGTGTGTGTGTGTGTGTGTGTGTGTGTGTGTGTGTGAAGTTTTGCCTACATTGTGGGGACCGGTTAGTCCCACAAATGTAATAAAGCCTGAAATTACCAACATTGTCAGGACCAGCCAACAAAGTTCAATTATTTATATAGCACCTTTCTTAAACTCAAGGTCGCTTTAAAGAGCCAACAAAACAAAAGAACCAACTGAAACAGAAGAATTTAAGTAAATAAAGTGTTTAAGTATAAGACCTTTTTTTTAAAAGCAAAGTAAATGATAATAATATATATATTTAAAACTAGCGCAACCAAATAGTCTATAAAAGTTATAACTATAATTTACTGTCATGTCATTCCAAACCTGTATGACTTTTCTTATGCAGAACAAAATAGAAAATATTTTAAGGAACGTTGGTTGGATACTTTTTTGGTGACCACTATCTTTTGTGTTCCACCGAGGGTCAAGAACGACACGAGGGCAAATGATGAATGTTAATATTATTATTATTTTGTTTTCCAGATGAACTATCCCTATAATAAACATACTAAATTATGTCTTAAATTAGAAAATTGTTAAAGTGTGAGAGTTAGGCTTATGTAAGTTTATGAGAACAAAATATCATTAGCTTAGTATAAAAGCAATAGAAGTCAATGTAAAACTTAAAAACAATTACAAAAAACAGCTTGTGTGATTATGTTCTGCTATAGTTATTTTATTTTTTTATTGTTTATGTTCTGCTACAGTTAGTGAGGTATTATCCCGGTAGGCTACCACCTGTCTCCATTGTAACTAGCTTATTCGGGAAGTTTGTCCCTGTTGTAGCACCGTAGCAATTCAGTCAAACAGTACAGGAAGACGGGAGTGAGAAAAGTGCAGGGGAGGGGGGAAAATAAAGTGGCTGGAAAACAGTGTTGTATATTCTTGCAGAGGAGGGACGTCACAACCCGAACACAGTAGAAGTAGGAATAGGATCATACCAACACAGGAGAGAGAAGTTCAATCTGATCCATGAAAACAAACGAGATTACAGCAAAAGGACAAAGTTTATTCCCGAGGCGACTCGTTTTAACAAATATCTTAATCATAATAATATTATGTAACGTTATGCATCGTGACGAGTAACTGCCTTAAAGGGTCCGGCCTGAAAACAAGGTGCTGTTTCTGATTTTCCGTTCTTCCCCCTTTCAACAAATCGGCTCCGGAGGTTTTGCGCACAACCGGGAGGTGCCGCTGACTGACATCAGGAGGGAATGAAAGTTTGCCAGGCGGGCGGAATTTTATTCGACGTAAACACTTCTTGTTTTTGACATCAGGACCGTGTATTTCAATCCGAGACACATTGTAGAGACTTTTGAAAACTGTGGACATTAACTGAGCCGAACACTGACATCGAAATCCACACAGAAATCCCGTTTAAGGCGTGTGCGTGGGTTGCGCCGTAACATGACGGCTGTGGCAGATTGACGCGGATATCACGAGCGAGCGCCGCTGTTTTGGAGCTCGGCTTTTGACTTATCTTGAAGTTCTGCCTCTTTATTTACATATTTTGTGATTTATACTGCTCGTGTATATATTATTCTACTGCTTTGACTGAGGTAGGCTTGGCTTAACTTACGCAGTGCTGCCAAAATGAGTTTAGAGACGGAGTGCAGTGTGGCACATCTGATTCAATCTCATGTAAATGTTGCCATGCAGTCTTCAGGATTATAGGCTCAACCTCAGCCTTTATCATCGATAAATGTTCGCTAGGCATTTCTCGAACACTTGCATGAAGAACCGGATCACTTAGCCTTAAAGAACCCTTTGTTCTCCGATAAAGAAGAAACAAACATTTTATGGTCAGAAATCCTGCAGCTGTTGTCGGTTAAACTGGTCGCGGCGGGGACGAGCCAAATGTTTCTCCGGGGACCTCACAAGTTTTTCTGAACTGTCCATTGAAAGAAATATACTGATCAAATAAAAATACCGCTGTCGTAGCTGCAGTTTTGGAGTACATATTTAGAATTTCCTCCTGAATCGCTGTAAAAATGTCAGAAAACGCACCTACGCGGAGTCTGGATGACATCGACCTGGCCGCCCTGCGGGTGAGTGTGTGTTTGTGTGTGTGTGTAACTTATGTGTTGTTCACCTGCCTGCACCTGCCAGAGGCCTTCACACCCAAACAAATCCATAACAGTATGATATATGCCGATATTATGGGTTATGAGGAAACTATATACATAACGAGCTTTTAATAACGATCTTAAAGGTTTACTAGCTCGTGATTGATTATTTCCTGCGAGCAGGTGAGTCTTGGGCCTGTATTGTGTAATAAAATAATCAAGGCCTGGAGTGTTTATTTATTTCTGTGTGTGCAAGTCTAGGTCTCTCGCTCTCTCTCTCACACACACACACACACGTACATTTGTGGTTTGGGAGGGCCTAGTTTGCAAATAAGTGTTGACACTGAATATGCTTCCTCTGTAATCTTAGAATATCTCCCTTGTTGAATGGGGAATGCCCTGCAAAAACATTAGTGTAACTTTACATTTAGGCCATCACTCACCATGTTTACGTACAATACAAATGTAAAGGCATGATTCAGTGGACTGTCTGTTTTTTGTTTTGTTTTTAATGGCTTGGCTTCTTATTTTTTTTATTTTTTGTTACAAAAACTCACCATTCCCTACTGACCAGATGCTGGAAAGTCTCAGTTAATGGATACATTTGATATGTTTACAGCAACGATTGAGTCCATTTTGTGAGGGGAGAAAATGAGTTGCCCACGTAGTATGGAGAAGTGGGCAGATTATTTTCTTGACATTAATCCAGACTTTATGGCAAGAAGATGATAATCCTTCACCAAAGTATAGCCTATGTTAGCAGGAAACCAGCTAAAATACCATTTTAGCAACAAATTACCTATGCACTCTGTCAGTAACGGTCAGGAATATTTTTCAAAGAATTCTCTCATGTTCACCAAGGCTGCATTCATTTAATCAGAAATTCATTGTCATCAATATGTTTACTATTTAAAACATCTCTTGTTTTTAATATAAAACGAAATGCTTTTTTGCAGGATTCTGTGATTAGACAGAAATCTTTGTAACATTGTTAATGAATTTATTGTCACATTGGCTCAATTGAATGCATCTTTGCTGAATGAAAAGTATTAATTTTTTTAATCTTACTGACCCCAAACCTATGCACTGTGCACATTAGCCTTAGAATAGCTGGCATATTATGTTGTATACTAGAATAGACTGTGAATTTAATGTGCAAGCAGAAGGCTAATCTAGTCATCTAGCTTAGAGGTAGGCTATGTTAGCAGGTGGCTAATCCAGTGTCTTAGGGCTAATTATGATCACTAATTAGGTGAATACTGGCATATAGATAAGGTAACATGTCAATCTGAAAATAAAAATCATTTTACTTTTTAATTTAGTATAATTTTTATGTGCTTTTGTCATTTTTATTGTATTACTATTTAGGTTTAAATTATTTATTTTTCATTTTCAGGTTTAGGCTAGTTTTTATTTCCAACTGACTATTATTCAACTTAAAAATATTTCACTTAGTTTTCAATTAGGTTTCATTAAAATGTCATACAGTAAATCTATGGCAGACTTCTCCAATCATTTAGTTAGTTGCCAAAGCAAAATTTCCAATTTTTAATGTTTAAAAAAAAAAAAAAAATATTTATATATATTTTTCCAGCTTTATTTCAATTAACAAAAATGTTTTTAATAGTTTGTCGAGGTATGTGTCCTTCCTAAACAACTGCTTTGAACCTTGCGGACTGGACATAAACACGACAGGACTCCATCCTTTTGACACTTCAGCAGTTACGTGTGTTAGTGCGGTTGTGAATATGCCATAAACGATAGACCTCTGGCCGTAACTTTATATCTCTTGTGTGTTGGTACAGTGAGTTCCTGGGCACGGCTCTCCCAGGGTGTGATGTGTGTGATATTGCCCCTAGAGAGAGAGAAAGAGCACGATGATTCACTTAAGCTCATTGTTTGATAGCTGTCCTATATAACACCCACATACAGCGTAGATGCACATTTAGGCGAGCATAACACATTTAGACTATCTCAAGAGTTCTGCCTTACATGTGGCCCTCTAGCTAGAATCGCACACGGCCGAGGTGGTTTGTAGTTTCGTTGCATTGTTTTTGAACTTGAGAGCAACCTGCTCTCAAGTTCACCTGTGGTCATCTCAGTTTCAGTTCTTGTAAGGATCACTTTTAAATAACATTGATTTGCTAGAGCATCAAACTTGGCACAGAATCAGCTGAAGTAATTTGCTGGCTCCTGAATTTTGTAAAGTCATGTATTTAAATTGGTCTAGTATTACATAACATAGACTGTAAAAAAAGATGGACGACGCACCTTCATTCTTTTTCATTGTAGAAAAGTGAAGCCGCCAATGTCCCAATTTTGCGCTGATTCGGTACCCGAGTCTGCGCGGTAGTGAGAGTGGAGAAGTATGAAGTGGAGCCGAGGTATCAAGGCCCCTCCCACACTCCCGCAGAATCAGTTAGTACAGTTTACTGCAGGACAACTCATGTCAGTGTGAAATAAACAGTTGAAATGTAGAAATAAAAGCTCCAAACTCCTCCTGAAAATCCTGAAAAAAAGTCTGTTGGTGCTTCAGTGGCTACTTCGCTCAGAGAATCATGACGTGTCACTCTCGGTTTTACAACATCAAATTACTAACTAAAACCAAACTACCAGAAACCATCTTTGGAAAAAAAAATTGAAGTGTAAATTGATTTAGTTTGTCTCATAGGCCATTAGACTACATGAAGAGGGCGGGGTTTATGACCTATACAGGGCCCAACCACCTGGGGGCGATTGAAACGTTTTGGCTTCACTTTTCAGGACATGTGCAGCATAATTTTTACATAATCATAATAGCAGCCTATTTGACAGTTGGGTTGTTTATGTAAATGCGACATAAATGCTAATGATATCTTAACAGAAACCAAGATATCAAATAGTAGTGATGTAAGATATTGGTTAAACACAAACTAATGAATATGCATGTCATGATGACTAGAAAAATCTGCTATACTGTACCTTACAAAATGTAACAGAAGCTTGTTATTGACTGATCAAAATAAACCAGCTGAAGTGCACATGTGCCTAAAGCCAGATGTTTGCCATACATTGGCAAGGAGAGAATATTTATTAATGTTTGTTGGTATCTGTATTCATGAGGTTGCAGGTTAATGATGTAACTTGATCTAGTGATGCTTAAATATTGATAACCATAGGCTGGCTCTGATGGGTATTACTTTAGTGTCTAATGGCTTCATCTTCCTGTCAGATAACTGCATGCTGTTCTAAATATTTCCAAAAGCTATTTTTGTTTTCCAGCCTTAAAGGGGGAGTTCACCCAAAAATAAAAATGTTATATGTGAATAAAAGCCTAAATTAAATCGGTCCATCATATAAATCAATCTATCTATCATCTATTGTCGATCTATTATCTAGCGAAACTATCGTTTGTTGGTAAAGGGTGAGAGACCTTGCGAGCCACGTGATTTTTGCCAAAGAGCCAGGTGTGGCTCGCAAGCCATAGGTTCCCAACCACTGGTGTACGAATTTCACGAACTGCCGTGAGACTGGGCTGGTCTGACAGGGTGGGGGGCGTGGCATCACGATGGTGGCTTTCCATCGTGATGTCGGTCATCCATCGGCACGCACAACCCTAATTAACTGTTCCAAACCAATTTGGCAAAAAAAAAAAAAAACATAACTATATAAAACCATATAACTATATAAAACTATAACAAAACCAGGTGTCGAGAGTGTGTGCATCTTTTTCCATTAAGTAAATTTCTCACGTGTTGCCAAGGATTGACGTGATGTCACTGTCCGGAGCAGAAGGTGGTGGTAATGCACCAAAAAGCTGGTTGTAGGGCCCTATAAAATACGTTTTATTTTTTCCCACATTCCAAATAAATTTTTTTTCTGTGTTAATTTTTCTGGACTCCCATTTGAATGGTTAAATTAAATTGTAGTAATCAAAAAGCATGTGTAATTAATTGAAATCATGAAACGTATACAATTTAACAATAATTTATACATTTTTAGGCCACTATGAAATCTTTTTTTATTTTATTCCATTTTACTGGTTTAAACTGTAATGACCAATTATAAAAAATTTAAAGCAAATTTGACCAATTATTTAAATTGAAGCAAAACTTTCTTCAAAGGTTAAACCTTTTATATTGACGGGTTGCCGAGTAAACCTTTGAGTCTCTCTGTGTTTTTATAATATGACGATAGTTTTTCTCAAATCAAGCTAAAATGCGGCTAAAGTGGCGCTCAGAGCGGCTGTGTAGATGAAGTTCATCCATTAATGTCCTCATATAGGCTGAAAACATCGCAAGCGTCATGCATGCTTCAGTGAGTGTGTGGTCCCGCGTCTGCGCCATTCATTCACAGAGATGCGCAGAACATGCATGATTCCTTTTTAAATGGTCTTTATGCAGTTTAATATTCACAGACACTAGTCTATATCGCGATTTTATTTAAATTTACTGACCTACTTTTCATCCAAGATCTGACAAATTCCGTGAAATTCCGCGTTATACAGTAAATTACGCTTTTATGCCTGGATTCCACGTTTCCTTTACCCTGGAAATCCAGACCTAAATCTAAAAGATTTAATGGTTTGGCGTCGACTAATGAAAATCGCCCAGCTCGAGGGGCGGCACCAAGCATGCATTTGAAAATTTCACTGCACGCAACTGGATAACACTATGACCAATCACAACAAGCCCCATACGCTTAGCTACCAGCGGAGCTAACTGGTAGATTATACTCTTACCGTATCCGGTCGGCAAAACAGCAAAAACGCCCTTCTTGCAAAGGAACGATTCGAGCGCCGTCTTCTGTTCCTCTTTTAGATAAAAAGCCAAGTCTAACTAGTTCATTGTAGCGGCCAAAGCCGTTTCAAACAACTGGTGTTCATCCATCGCCATCTTGCAATGTTTTCTAATGACTTCGACATCACAGCGCTGTCGTCATCTGTTTAGCTCGCCTCTGGCCCGCCTATATCAGATAACCCGATGTGATTGGTGCAGCTCAGATCGAGGGGCATATTAAATGAGCATCATTACTCGACACCAGAGTAACTCGCTGAACAAATTCAGCTTGTGCTCTCGTGAGAACTCTGGATTACCAGGGTACGTTTCCTTATGTGTTTTTCGCATCGTGGAAATGAAATCATATGGTCCTATAGTTGCCAACCACCGTAAAACACGAAGAAGTCGTCACTGTCTCTTACTGATCCAGCATCAGTCATACTTAGCAGTTGTATTTCCGATTTCAGCTTGAGCTTTAGAAATGCTTGGGAAAATGTAGCTTGTGTGGACGCTACCGCTCTACTTGATCAAAAAGAGAGTTTCGCTACTGAACAGCTATTTGATTCAGAAAACAGCGACAGCTACCACTACGCTACTGAGAAATGTAGGTAAACTAGTAGTGCCCAACACTAAGTAGTCTAGCTGTGATAACTTTACCCGTATTAAAGTACCCCTATTTTACTTTTTCGAACATTACCTTTTATGCTGTGTGTAGCTGTTTATGAATGTAAAAGTCGCAAAGTTTTAAAGATCAAAGTGCACTACAAACAAAGTAACTGTCTTCTAAAAGAAAGAATTGATTCTGAACTGCCTAAACAAGTCGTCAGCAATTCCAGTCTCACTTCCTGTTACATACCTACGGAACAATGTACAAATTTGGATAATTCCAATTTCATTGGCTGCCCGCGAACAACGTCTCCTTTGACCTTCCCTCAAACACTGTGTTTGTAGTTGAGGCCTGGAAGAGTTTGATTTGTTTTGTCAGAAGATGCTATTTTCAGCACTTATCAAGTGCTGAGGAAGACTCCGGAGCTGAAATTCAGAAATGGGAAAAGGTGTTTCATTTCTGTCACACGCTGCAAGCGGTAGACCAATCATAACAGACTTGGCTGGGTATACTTGCAGAAAAAAGTGGTTTAGAGAGACTGAATCTTTGAACAAACTGTAATTTGCAATTTTGGTTACACTTTATTTTAGGTGTCATTGTTACAGTGTAATTATATATTTAAGTACTGAGTGATATTAAACATGTACTTACTATAGGATAGGATTAGTTAGGGTAGGATTAGGATTTGGTTGAGGGTTAGTTGCATGTAATTATGCATAATTTACTGTTATTACTATGGTAAGTACATGTAACATATTTAACAAGGACACTGTAAAATAAAGAATTTTTTTCAAATGGGTTTAGTAATCTAATTTGCTCAACTTTTATGAGAGCATCATTTCTCTGTTAGCATGGCAATTTAAATATCAATAAAAAATTGTGTCATTTTTAAATTTGATTTGATGTTTTTTCTGTATGTTTTAAATGGGTTTTTCAGTGAACATTTACATATATTGGCACATATTTCCATTGGTACATTGCAGTGTCACTCATCACACATGCATGGACATACACTGGCTCATTTGGAAGATTTACCCTGCTTTTTATTTTATTTTAAATTCTGTTGTTTCACAATTTTTTAAAAGCCACAGGCAAACTTCCCCCCTGTATTCTCCAGGGAAAGCCTTATTATATGTTTATCATCTTATTCATCGGTTCATTTATTAATTTCCCTGCGTATGTGTCATCTGAGACAGATGATCTCTCTAGAGTATAGACTAATTTCCTTTGATCTTTTTAAACTCAGTTTGAATATTATAAGGGCACTAAAATATAGGTTTGATATGATGTGCTATTTTATGTTATAAATGCTCATTTTTTAATCCTGTTTGTGTCTGTTCTCATTTCCATTCGCCCTCTTACTGATGTTTCACATAAGAGCATGTTGCTCACTTACAGCTCACCACTCCAGATCTCTTTAAGAGAGGGAGAGAGGAAAAGATAAAAAGGAGATGAAGAGAGTGAGAGAGGAAAAAGATTGCAGTTATTGGAGGCAGATGAGAGCGAGATGATCATGGTGTGTATATGTGTGTGAGAGCTAGGAAGAACGTTAGCCTTGTCCACCCACAGAGCTGTACCGAGGCCATATTGAATCACGCACTGTGTGTGTGTGTGTGTGCTGCGCTGGCTGTTTTTAACCCTCTACTCATTCTAGTTTTTGGCTGCGCTCCCCAGCTGAAGCCACACATAAGATGTACATAAAGCTGCTTGAGAGTTGCATAATGGGTCTTAATACACGACATTGCAGCATCAACTCCTTTTTTAAACCTTGGGGTTTGTAAAAGCATGACGCCTTGTCTTGTTCTCAATGGCTGAGCAGGTAATGGTTCTGTCATTGCCATCCTGAGCCAGAAGGGAGCTGCTCGTCTAAGAGAGAAAAATTATCTCCAAAAATAAGCTTGATTTAGGCCATGAAATATTTTCTTTCCTGGTCATCGTAGACTTAGTTCAAATCGTGTAGTTTGGATATTTTACACTGAGAGTGACAATAAGAAAGTACAGAGAGAAGTTCTGACTTATAAGGTTCGAAACACACCCAGTGCAAGTTACAAATGCAGACACTTCTAGCTATGCTAGCTCTATTTCATGCATGCTGAAATGCCCGACCACAATTGATCAATTCTCAGCATTGCCACAAGGGGAGCCATAACTACATTAGCATAAAATATAAGGGAAAAAATCTGCCGTTTCATCAAGAATTTATTGATTCTGATTTGTCTTAAATATCCTGGTTACTTAACGGTTTCATTAACCGTTCTTTTAATGAAATGATGTTTAAAAAATGTAAGCCAGTTCTTGAGAAAAGGTTAAAACCGTTAAGACCAATTATAAGATTTGATTTATATCACCTCTAAAAAGATGTGAAAAGTCAATATGTAACTATTTATTGACTTTAAATAAAATAAAATCTAATAACTGGTCTTAACTGTAAATAAAAACAACAACACTAAAATACCAAATGGAGAACAGTTTCTTTTTTTTAATGGCACAGAATTAATTAATTCTATGTACCTCTACCTTCCCCTGAGGTTTGCTTTGCCAACGTAAGAGCGCATATCAAAGAATGTTCAACCATGTTGGTCAAATTCTGGCATCTGCGTTCACATTCCTGAGTAAAGGATGTTTCTGGCCTAAGCCTCTAAGGTATTTTGGGGTCTTAATGTCACTGGACTGAAGTACGTAAATCCAAATGAATTTCCCTCTACAGTCTTTATTTTAGGGGTTTGCATGATTGTATGATTTCACGATCTTAAAAATTGTTTCTCTCCGTCAGGACCCAGCAGGAATCTTTGAGCTGGTGGAAGTCGTGGGCAACGGCACCTACGGACAAGTGTACAAGGTGAGATACAGATGGAGGGCAGGAGAAAGAGGGATGGCGATATTTGTTAGGAGTAAATGCTATCCTATTGTTACTCAGCAATCTTAGATGACCTCTCGAATGATAAATAAAACTCCAATTTGTGTTCTTAGAAAAATTGAGTTATGTACCGACATGTGTGTTTTGAGTGCGAGAGTGAAGATGGATTGAGTGGTTGCTGGTACATGAGTAACAGAGGACAGAAGTTGTTTAAAGCAGTTGTGTTCATGTGTACGTGAGGGCATGTGTGAGAATGTCATTGCACTCTCAGCGTGGTGCAATAACACAGAGTACCTCAGATCCCTGCAGCTGTGCTCAGACCTGTCAATACTCACCGTTGAGATGAAGACGCCTGGATGAGGGGAGGAAGCTGACAGTGCCGAATGAATGGAGAACAGAATGAATGCAGATACATTCAATGGTTAAAGCTAAATTGCGTAATTTCTGTACTATTAGTGCCACCAAACAGAATTTGAAAAATAAGTGTGGTTTTCAAACAGATTTCCTTAACTCTCCTCATCTACAATTAGTCAGTCAAACATATAGTCCAGTGATGCTGTTTCGGGTTAGTCAGGTATGTTTACACTTTTTGGATAAATTGGTCTACAAATGGCTTTCTTATAGTCTGCATATTAAGCTGGGATAGGAGAGAGTATTTTAATATAGAAAAAAAATACATTCTTCATTTTTAAGGAACCACATGATATGTAGTGTGTAATAAGTCATTATACTTGCAGACTCATAGTGATTTTAACCCTAAAGGCCTCTGTAATTATTGCAATGTATGGCATAAGCGGCCTTTAAAGAGTGTGTAGGGTGTAATTTCTCCTTCAGGCTGTATTGTTTGGAAAATGTGTCGTTTATAGACTAGTGAGGATATAGTTTATGTCATGTTTAATGAGTGTGTACTGTAGTTTCTAAAGGAATGTGGTATGAATGTGTTTAGCTTTTGGGTTGACAGTGATGTGGTTTATCTAGCTTAGTTTTAGTGTTGTGTTTAATAATGTAGTTTGTAGACTAGTGTATACTATGTGTCTTCCCGTGTTATTTCTCAAAGTACTATGGTTTTAGCACAATAATTTTGAAAGGGTAATTATATGCAAATTAGAACAAGGTGGTGAACAATAGACGTACAGTCCGCAATATGTTATATATTAATATACTGTTATGTTATACATTAATGTACTATAATGTACCTTTTATTTGGATTTAATCATTTGTCGAGCCAAAATAAATTTGTTTGAAAATACATACACTACCTTTCAAAGGTTTGTGGTATGTAAGATTTTTTTGAAAGACGTCTTTTATACTCGCCAAGTCTTTTTTTTTATATATATTATTACAATTTAAAATAACTGTTTCTATTTTTATATATTTTAAACTGTCATTTATTCAGCAAAGCTGAACTTCCAGCAGCCATTACTCCAGTATTCTGTGTCACATGATCCTTCAGAAATCAATATGCTGATTGTGGTGCTTCAGCCAAATTTTTTTTTTTTTGATGAATAGAAAGTTCAATGAACAGCATTTATTTCAAATATAAATAATTTGTAACATTACAAATGCCTTTGCTGTCAATTGTGATCAGTTTAATTCATCCTTGTTGAATAAAAGTATCCATTTCTTAAAAATAAAAAAAAGAAATTACCCCACACTTGCGAATGCCAGTATATTTTTGTCAGTTTTCATCATACTTCTATGCCTTACTGCCTAATTTTTGCTCATGTAAAATTAAATATGGTGGTATCTACTCTGATTATGGTGTATTAACAAATAAAGTTAGTAAATTAGCCATTTCTATGCTACTTGCTATTGAAATTCTTTCTGCCTCAGGGTCGTCATGTAAAGACGGGCCAGCTGGCGGCCATAAAGGTCATGGATGTGACTGAGGAAGAGGAGGAGGAGATTAAAGCTGAGATCAACATGCTGAAGAAGTACAGTCACCATAGAAACATTGCCACCTACTACGGAGCTTTCGTGAAGAAGAGTCCGCCCGGACACGATGACCAGCTCTGGGTCTGTGCTTCCTCAGACTTCTGAACCTGATCGTCTCTTGACCTTATAACTGATCTCATAACTGCTCAAATTCTTGCATCATGACACTGTGATCAGATACATCTATAGTCTGCCATTAACTGAAATGGTTTAGCATGAAAAATATATATTTCTTGGTCATGGACCTTGTTGATTTGGAAAACAATGGCTTGTATCAGCTTGCAGTTTCATATATGTACATATATGTGTGTTTTTGTTCAGCTGGTGATGGAGTTTTGTGGTGCCGGCTCAGTGACAGACTTGGTGAAGAACACAAAGGGCAACTCTCTGAAAGAAGACTGGATCGCTTATATCTGCAGAGAGATACTGAGAGTAAGACTCTTAAAGTCACCATGAAATCAAAATTGACAATTCTTATTGCAGTGTTCGTTATGAATGATTTATCTGTGTGCATCATTCCTTTTTCTTCAGTCATGTGCCTTTGTAGTCTTTAAACAAAAACTTTAACTCCTCCCCCTCGCAATGACATCTCTTTACTGATGGCATGTGTGCCTGCAAGTGTGCGGGACAAAAATGCATCCCTTCCAGCAAACTGCATGTGTCGCAACATAGGAAAAAAAGATGATCTCAATTTTCGTTTCATGCTGACTTTAACAATACATATTACATGCCTGATAGATGGTGCCTAACTGCAGCCTTACTTGAGTACTTATTTGAATTGTGTATGTAATGTTGCACAGCCAGTAAACGCTGTCTCTCTGTTCCTCAGGGTCTGTCTCACCTCCATGCTCATAAAGTCATCCACAGAGACATCAAGGGACAGAATGTACTGCTTACAGAGAACGCAGAGGTTAAACTTGGTGAGTGGGATATTTGCTTGACAAAAAAAAAAACAGACTAGCTCAGTAACTGTGATATTTGATTTGTGTAGCCCAGTTTTGTATGTTTGAGTGTGTCTGTTGTCTTGCCCATATCCTGTCTGATTAGAGAACATCTTTTAACAACTAGAGCAAAGCACTGAAGCTCATTAATATAGGCCTGACACCACGACAAAAATATCTTCACACACCACAACCCGAGGGAGAGTGTGGCTTAAGTGGAAGAGTGTGTCTGTGTATGAGAAGGAAGGAATTAGCATTGATGAATATAAACATTTTGGCTGCGCAACAGGTTTCATAAGACTTTGAAAGCAAAACGTGTCGTGTAATATTACAGACCCTAATTGCTGCTTCTTTCCTCACTCTTTCTGTAGTGGATTTTGGGGTGAGTGCACAGTTGGATCGTACAGTCGGCAGAAGAAACACTTTCATTGGCACTCCGTACTGGATGGCCCCAGAAGTCATCGCCTGTGATGAGAATCCTGACTCCACCTATGATTACAGGGTAAAATGAGCTTCTGACTGTTGATGTACACCACTGTTTCTCAACCAAAAGTGGGTCGCAAGACCGTTTTGAGTAGGTTGGAAGTGTGCAGTCAAAGAAACAACAGACTTTTTATCTGTTTAATTCTATGTTTTTTCTGATGCAAGACTTTTATTTTGAAAGATGTTCATGAAAGCTGTTGAAATTTCTTTAGAAAATCTCATTGACCTCAAACCTTTTGACGGTATTATACATCTGTGTGTGGGCCACATTGTCTTTGTTTTAAAAGGTACATCAGGCATTTTCCCATTTTTTTTATCTTAAGAAACAATTGGTACTTTTGACAAATAAATTTTACAATAAGTTTAACAGACAGATCTAGAATTAGCTGCATAAGAGGGTCTTCTGTCATGGTGGCTGCCATGTTGAGATCACATAAAGCCCTGTTATCATATGCTGATGATACCAATACTGGCCTCTATCACAAGGAGAGGGTTTGTGAATTCTGATGATAAAATGGGGATGTTTAATTATATCAATTAAACATTATAAAGCCATTATCAACATTTAAATGGGACTAATTGTTTGTTTTCTGTTTAACAAGAATAATACAATATTGTCAATCAACAACTCGTGAGATTTAAAGCAATATTAATTCCCTTAAAAACCTGTCTACAGAAAATACACGTGACATTTAGCTTGGTAATTATTCAGTGAAGTGATACTGAATACTACACTTTTCTCTGTTTGGTTTGTAGCATTGCCTATAAACCTTCTCTGTTTGGTTTATAGCATTGTCTGCGAGGAGAAATGGTTCCTCTAAGTCTAAACTACTGTTTGTTGGCAAAGTTCTTTGTTTTTCACCTTTTAGCTCATGATACACGTTAATGTATAGTACATAACCAATAAACAATGCAATTGTTATTATTAATGTTTTTTTCTTTAAACTGGATTTATTTTTATGTGAGGATCCTGTTAATACACATTAGTATTGGTAGTATGAATTTGTCCATTTCAGTCCACCCATCCCTATTATTGCACCCCTTGTATTGATTGATTGTGTGTTTGTGTGTGACTTTGCCTGAATAAAATAACCTTTTTTTAATTTTAATTTTACAACAGAGTGATATCTGGTCTCTGGGAATCACCGCTATAGAGATGGCTGAAGGAGCACCTCGTAAGTACACTGTCTGTGTGTTTACAGATGCAGATTACAGTGTGGATCCAGACCTTAATATGAACAAAATAACTATCAGTCCCTCGTAGCAGCAGTATGACACTCACATTACAATCGCAATTGCAGCTTCTGTTTTTAAGTGAATATTCCAAAAAGGGTTGAATATGTGAGTTTGCACAGTTACTGCTTTCACTTTACCCCTCACATACTCTGGTCTGAAATGCAAATGGGGTGACGTATGCTATAACGTTCTGTTTCTTACAAGCACAGTTATCGTCTTCTGCATTAAATGCTCAAGCTATTTAGAGTCGGGTGGATTCTCATGGGCTGTCAAATATCGTTCATCAGCTGGAAAAAACGTTCTGAAAAAGATCCAAATGATATCGTTCCTCTGTTGTTATCATTATATTTATTGTGTGGACTTTCCTATTCTCATAGAATTAAAATTATTATTATTATTATTATAGTTTTCATTATAGTTAACATCCTTAGTGTAAATGGGCCTTAAAGATGATGTGCTTTTTTCTTCAATTTTTAAAAAATATTCTATTTAAAACATTTCACATTTTATAAACCAAGCAAACAGTAACGCTAAATGTCCCTCTTTCCCATACCTGTTATGCCAGTTGAACAAAAGAAGTAATAGAGTAACAGAGGTCTATCTGTACTCCATTGTCATAACTTATGCAGCACAACACTTAGTCATATTCTCTCTCTTACACGCTCACACGGACACCGTGTAGCAGCGGCCCAGTCACCGCTCTACTTTCGTTCATGAATTGTTGTCACCTCTTGAATCAGTTAGTTTGTTAATTGGGCACATAGGTGAAAGAGTCTTTTATCAGCGTGTTTGATCTCTGTGCTCTTTCCCTCAGCGTTGTGTGACATGCATCCCATGCGAGCTTTGTTCCTTATCCCACGGAACCCTCCTCCTAAACTGAAGTCCAAGAAATGGTGAGGACACGCTGTTTCAGCTGTTATTTTAAGATCAAGCTATATTTTCCTTCTTCCTTCCCTCCCTTTTTTCCCCTCATCTATATATACATGCACTGCATACTAAGTTATGATCGCTGCCATCCATATAGGTTCTCTTTTTATATGTGGTTTCCTCGTTTTTCAGGCAGGAGTTGCAGCGTTTGCTTTCACACCTTTATACACCTTTTACACATATAGAGTGCTGTTGCATGACGAAAAATGTGTTCTCTTTCTACCTTCATTTCATCTATGTTTTTATCTTTTCTTCCTGTTGGTTGCAGTTGTCATATATTGGCATGCCATGCTATAGTTTTCAGATTGGAGTTATTTTGGTACTTTTGGTCAGAGCCCTGCCCTTGAACAGCTGGTTATAGAAGTAGAGATGGAGCATTTGTTGGGTTTGAATAAAAAAGGCGGCCTTGTTTCGTTTTACTACATTCTCTGTTACTTGCAATGATGTGTAAGATATTCTGCTTCAGCCTGTTCTGTTGGCATTTTTTCAATATGTGTCTGTCTGATTTTGTATAATTTAGAATCTTTTTTTCCTTTATGACTTTATATTAAACTATTACAGGGCTCATCAAGGAGGAGTTTTTCTTGTTTAATATGTTTCTTTTTAGCAATATAGTTTTACTACTCGTCAGAAAGAAATATACACTGACTGTTCAAAAGTTGGGGTTAATATATTTCTTAAAGTGCCCTAATTATGCTATTTTAAAGGTTCATAATTTTGTTTTGGAGGTCTTCTGCAACAGGTTTACATGCATCAAAGGTCAAAAAGCACTTTCATTTTCTCACAATATACACTGCACATCACCATATTTTTCAATGATTCTCAAACGACTCGTCCGAAGATTCAGTCTCTCTAAATCCCTCCTTTCCGTGAGCTACTCAGTTCTAATTTGCCAGACGGCCCAGTCTGTTGTGATTGGTCTACCGCTTACAGTGTGTGTCGGAAACAAAACGCCATTACCATAACTGAATTTCAGCTCCGGAGGCTTCCTCAAGTTCACCGATTATACACACTGTAAAGACAGAAACGACGGCGTCGATTTTACCATATCAATCAGAGAGTCCGATGATGAAACATTGGAAGAACTAGTTATTCAACCCGAACCTGCATCGGAAGGACGACTTGAACAGGATGTTTCTCAGTGATGCGCTACTCAGTTTGAAGTACATTGTGAGATGTTGCAACTGTAATTCTTCAGCATTAACAAGTGCATGTCCATCAACAAGTAGATTTCTAATTTATTGCAGTGCACGTGTGTAAACTATATCAATAACTGTATCAATATCAACGCATACGTTAGCCGAGCACTGACGTGAATGACTGATGAAACATTAAAGTTTTTAAAACAAATCTTGCTCCATCCTTTATCCATCCAATAACAACAATAGACAGTCTGCATTAATGGACACAATTTTAGGCAGTAGTGGACCCAGAGCTCATTTGCCGAAGTATTTCAGTAAGACAGTAATAACGCGAGTTAGACCTACACAATATAAAACACAAACCTACTGTTTTGAAAACCCAGAAGAAAATATATACATCTTTAATGGAGAAGCTTTTTGTAAATCCCATTTAGACCTCAATCATTTAATCAAATGAATCAAAAGGTTATACTGCTGTTGTATTGCTGTGGTAATTCTTCACATCTTTTGGAAGTGTTTACAAAGAGAATTTGATTTTGCAGAGCATAAAACAGCAGCTTCTTGACATGTACACAAAACCAGCTTCAGTGTTTGAGGGCAGATCAAAGTTAATGTTGTTTGCGGGCAGCCAATGCAAGACCATAGGCGGGCATTTGGCAAATGTGTTACCGTGTTACGTATGCAGGTCACGAAATAGTTCCTGACGACCCGTTTAGGCTGTCCAGAGTCGATTTCTTTCTTTTGGGAGACAATTACTTTATCGTGCACTTTTGACTTAACAACTTTGCAGACCGTTAACAGTCACAGACAGCTGTATCAAACACTGCATGAAAGGTAATATTCGAAAAAGCATAATAGGGGCACTTTAAAACATAATAAAAAAAATTAAAAAAATTGAAGCTGGCGTGAAACTCTTTTGCACTGACCCGAGGCCTGTGGGCCTTGTATAATAGCATTCTATAACCAGTTTTATTTTTTTAATTGACTTTCTTGCTAATACATTAATTTCTTACATGTTTTTCTGTCTCTTTCAGGTCTAAGAAGTTTATTGACTTCATCGAGGGTTGTCTTGTGAAGTCCTATCCGAGTCGTCCATCCACAGAACAGCTATTGAAGCACTCGTTCATCAGAGACCAGCCCACTGAGAGACAGGTCCGCATCCAGCTCAAAGATCACATCGACCGTACACGCAAGAAACGTGGCGAGAAAGGTATGTGCAATGCGTTTTCTTTAATGTTGCCTTTGCAAATGATTTTAGACAAAACATAAGAGCAATAGAGCTTTATTAAACACAGAAGCCCCAAACATTTCATGACCCAAGCACTTAATAATTAATTCAGTAGTTAAATCAGTTTTATCATCAGAGTCAGGACAGATGCAGGGGCTCCTCTTGGATTATAGATTATAATTTGTCCACCGGAGCTCTGTGGTGGAACAGGATATTTAATAAAGTTTGTTTGCTTGCCTTTGTGCAATGAGGTCACCAAGACTCCCATCCAATCAGAGATCATCTTTGCCTTGGACCACAAATAGGGTGCTTGTGCATAACTGTGTAGCTTAGAGTAACTCATGAGATCTGTGGCCAGGAGTGTAATCAAATAGCACAGCTGGGCTTGAATTATGTTTCTTTCTGGATATGAAGAATGAAGAACAGCTAAAAATGGAAGCATCCAGCCAGCAGCCTTCAGCATTATTATTAGAGCTCACACGGTATCAGTTAAGGAAGAGTGCAGATGATTTAGACTCTAAAGTGCTGCAGTATGCATAAACTGTGTTGAGCCATATTATATTAATGCCTAAAGTCTTTCTTGTTATTTTCCTGCCCCCCCCCCCCCCCCCCCCTCTCCTCTTCCACTGCTCCCCATTTCTCTCTCTCTCTCTCTCTCTCTCTCTCTCTCTCTCTCTCTCTCTCTCTCACTTTTTCATTTTGTCTTGATTCCTCTCAGAGGAGACTGAGTACGAGTACAGCGGTAGTGATGAAGAGGATGAGAACAGAGGTGATGAGAGAGAATCCAGGTAAACACAGCAGCATCTGTGTTTACACAACCCTACATAGCACTACACAACATTGCAGAAGCTCTCCCCAGTGTTACTGACATTTTGTGTTAACTTAGCATTATATAGTGTGTGAATTTTATATCAAAGTTTAATGTATAGAGTCACCAGAGATAGCTAAACTCTAGGGTCGAGCTGCATTAAAGTGAGAAAAATGGTTTTGAACTTGACTTAAACTATTACGTAATTGACCTGAAACTTCACATAACCTAGTAGATAATTTTACTTAAGATTTGATTTGGTAATCAATTTTCCTTGAGAACTGACTTAAACTAGTAGATAGCTGACTTGAGATTGAGACTAGTTGATAACTGACTTGAGTACTAGTACATAACTAACTTGACTTGAACTAGTAGATAACTGATTTGAGACTTGGCTTGAATTAAATGTATCTTTTGATTCACATAAAACTTCTGATAAAAGATTTAAGACTTGTCTGTACATGTCTGAATGAGTCAGTAATAAGTAAGCCATTTGTTTGTTTAAGGTGGGATCATCAAATCATGACATCTGCTATTTGGAAACAATCATTATTTTTGCAATTGCGCTTGGAGCTTTGGGGCAGAAATTACACCCTTAATAGATTTGTTTAGGGAACTATTTTATGTGCATAGATGGTTCCTCGTATGCTTTATCATATTACTCAACATGGATCAATCCCTACTCACTTGCACATGAGTGCATGCCCTTGATGTAACTGAGAGAGAAATGAACGTACAGTCCTCCTTGCAAACCTTAGCTGTCTAAATCAACTGACTCTCCTGTTTCTCTGTTTATTTATGTCTGAAGCTCTATTTTGAATGTTCCTGGTGAGTCGACATTGCGGAGGGATTTCCTGCGGCTGCAGCAAGAGAATAAGGAGCGTTCAGAGGCCTTAAAAAGACAGCAGGCGCAGCTCGCCGCTCAGCGCAGAGACCCCGAGGAGCACAAACGCCAGCTGCTGCATGACCGGCAGAAACGGATAGAGGAGCAGAAAGAACAGAGGCGTCGCTTAGAGGAGGTACACATGCATGCATGTGCACATGAAAGTCACTGAACATCATCTTTCTTCTCACAGGAAATAAGGGCAGCGTGCCAATCATAAAAGGTGGTCTGTATTTGTGCACTGACAGATACTTGCTCTGTTTGAGATGTGGTATTTTCCTCCATGCATAACTTACATTTCACAGGTATAATCTCCATCTGTCAGTGTTAGAAAGTCTTGCAAAAATTCCCATTTTGCTGTCTGAAGTGGACGAGCCTTATGTAAGCTAGTCTCTGCTAAACTTCAGTGAACGAGGACCGCCGCACGCAAGCGCCAAAAAGACAGATCGCAAAAGAATAGGAGCGCGATAATTCTGACTAAAAAATGTGTATATATATATATATACACACACACACACACACACACACACACACACACACACACACACACACACACAGAATAAAAAAAAATTGGCCATATCACCTGGCCCTATGAACTACTTTTATAATACTTTTATGGTTCTTTTTGCAACCTTCCCTGAAGCATAACAGCTCCATCTTTATTTAGTTTCATTATATTTAAAAACGTGCCCAGTGTATTATTTTGGGTTCCACAGAATAGAAGGTGATACAAGTATGTAATAACAAGAGTAATTAATGACATGATTTTCATTGTTTGGTGGCCTAATCCTTAAAGTGTTGTAGATTTTATTTCCTGTCCATGAATGTTGGACTGAATATAGATCAGAACAGGTCATTGAACGCTGCTATGAGCAGAATATTTTAGAAAAGTCAATGTTTGACATAAAACACGTAGTTCACAGCCAGAAGATTTACAGCAGTGTTTGTTGAAGTGCTGAACATTTTTCTCTTATCTGGAGCCGGTCTTTCTTCTTTAGAGTGAACACAGGGAGGTATTTGTGGAATTTTGTTAGGTACATGTTGGTGAATTTGAGAGACGCACCCGGTAAATGGGTGAGAACTCTACATACTCTGCAAAGTCAGACTTTTAATTGATTTAGTTTTGAGTGGTCATTGTCACTGGATGACTGTGGAAGGACATGATTAGCATGACTGCCTGATTATCCTACACTAGCTGAGAGAGACATGGGGGTGATGAATAGGCCACAACACAAAGGAGTGTGTGTATTTGTTATGTACTGAGCATCATAAGCCATTATATTCATGTCTGCCTTTGTACACTAGGAGAGGTTCCCAAAGTCAAGCCCCTCACAGCTAAGCTAATTAAATCAAGAAAAGGTGGGATCAAGACATGTTTGCTGGGGGATATAGAATATGGCACTTAATTAACTTTGTATTGTAGGGTACAAAAGTCTGAGACCACTTTAAAAATCTGACCAAATTTGCAATCCCATTGAAAGCAAAGGAATATTTTGAGCTGAAATATATTATTTTCATTTAATAATGCACTACCATTCAAAAGTGTATTACTTTTATTCAGCAAAGATGCATTAAATTGATCAAAAAGGACCTTGAAGACATTTACAATGTTACAAAAGATTTCCATTTCAAATAAATGCTGAATTAAATGCATTTCAAAAAGAATTCTGGGGTGACAAAATCTATCACTAAAATATTAAGCCCAATTGTTTTGAACATTAAGAAATGTTTCCAAAAGCACAAAATCACAAAACCCAGTATTTAAATAGAAAACTGTTATTTTAAATTGTACAAATTTTTCACAATATTACTGTTTTAACTGTATATTTGATCAAATAAATGCAGCCTTGGTGAACATAAGATACTTCTTTCGAAAACATTTAATAATCTTACTTGATAGAATAATAATAATAGGAACAATAAATATTAATAATAATTATAACATCATTATTAATAACATTATTGGTATTTAAATAATATTAATTTAACAATTTTAAAGTTAATATTTAACTCTTCTGCACTATTTCTAGCTCACTAATCATAAAAGTAAATTTGTCATTGAGTAGTCGGATGTTCATCCATTGAAGTGCAAGATGCTTTTCTCATCTCTAATACTACTTGTATATGAAAAAAAATATATATATATATACATACATATATACTGTATATATATCTCAAATTTCTCACACACACTTTGTCTTGCTATCAGTGATATTTAAATTCTAATTAATAATTATACTGTAAAATTGCTTGTGTTGGGAATGATATAGTTTAGGTTTGCTGTTCAAAGTTTCATACTGTATATAGGCCATGTGCAGTGTGACAGCAGCACCATCTAGCCACTAACCCACTGAGTACAGCACCGCAGTGCACTGACTCACCAATATCACTATACTCACCCTCTCTCACCATAACTGTGCCCAATGTCTTAGTCACTTTCGCTTTCTCTCTTTTCTCTGGCTATGTTCTCTGTTCTCTCCCCCTTAATTTCCCTTCTCAAAAGCATTACATGATTTTTTAGCAATAGGAAGGCTCTCATTATTTCAGCCAAATATGTTAAAGTGACTCACACTCTCTCTCTATCTCTATCACGCACAGCAACAGAGGAAGGAGAGAGAGATGGTGCGGCAGCAACAGGATAAAGCTCCTCACCGGAGACTCGATGACATGAGACGAGAGGAGGACAGGAGGATGGCAGAGAGAGAGCAGGTAACCAATCACAGCCACAGAACTGCAGCCGGGCCGGCCTATCGCAGCCTGGCGTGGGTGTTCCCCACTCAGCACAGCTCTGGCCCTGGAATGTCTGTGGAGTGGTTGCCATGGCAGCAGGTTCTCAAATGCAGTGTGTGTGTGTGTGTGTGTGTGTGTGTGTGTGTGGGTGAGCCGTGTGCAGCCCTACATTCAATACAATTCAAACTGACAGAAACACAAAAGACCAATCAGCATGAATTAGTGCTCAATGTGCCACAGGACACACTCTTCAGAACGACCTCACATGTACATGCCTCACATCACACTTCCTTCAGTTTTCCTCCTCTAAACGACTGGAGAAACACGCATACGCCACACACTCCTCAGAGTGGCAGGAACTAGTTGTAAACACTCACTGCGTGCCATTTTAAGATTATAAAAGCGGTGTGACGTTACGGCTCTACCGCAGTAAGTGAATGAAGCGCGTGGAACAAATCTCTTCATTCTGTCGAGGTGTCTTCAGCCATTTTAAAAAGCCCATCAGAAACACTTCTTTAAAATGTCTGCCTCTATCTTCAGAGGCTGCACAGACAGGTGTATCTGTCCGCTCCCTCAAATATCTTTTTATTCTATCCTTTAGAGTCTATTCTGATCCGTCTCTTCCTTCCTCTCCTCTTCCACTGCTCCCCATTTCTCTCTCTCTCTCTCTCCATCCCTCTCTCTGTAGGAGTTTATAAGACATAAGTTGGAGGAAGAACAGCGGCAGTTAGAGATACTGCAGCAACAATTACTGCAGGAGCAGGCATTGCTAATGGTAACACTCCTTTCTTTCTCTTCCCTCTGTCAGTCCTCAGACAGTTTTGGTGCGTGTCATGTTACAGGACCCTGAGATTGTGCTGGAATCATCAGAATCCGCCTGGTTTCAGAATTTGAAACATACAAAGCAGGGTTTTGAAATGTTCTGGAGCATGGGTCTTTAATTATTTAATTATTCATTTTATGAAAATATGCATTAAAGAAAAATACAGTATTAAGTAAAATTCCCCCAAAGCTAGCGTTAAGAAGCTTAAGTTGAGCTAAATGTTTAAATGTTCCTTCCAAATTAAAATAAAATAAGCTATTTAAAATTATTTGATTAAAAATGCCGTAAAAACAGTAATACTGTGAAATATCATTACACTTGTAAAATATCAGTTTTCTATTTGAATATGTTTTAAATATGTCATTTAGCTGTGATCAAAGCTGAATTTTCATCATCATTACTCCAGTCTTCGGTGTCACATGACCCTTCAGAAATCATTCTAATATACTGATTTACTGTTCAAGAAGCATTTATTATCATTATCTGTGTTGAAAACAGTTGTGCTGCTGGTTCATATTTTTGTGGAAACAGTGATTAAAAAAAAAAAGTCAGGATTATTTTGATGAATAGAAAGTTCAATAGAACAGCATTTATTTGAAATAGAAATCTTTTTTTAACATTATAAAAGTATTTACCGATCAGTTGAATGCATCCTTACTGAATAAAAGTATTAATTTAAAAAACACAACTTTACTGACTCTAAACTTTTTAATGGTAGTTTATTTATAAATGAAAACAACAACGCTCTTAAGTATAAAGCAGTTTTAGACCCCTGTTCTTAAACATGAGAACCCTTGCTGAAGTGAGACACGTGTATGTGTCTTCACAGCTCTGTTTATGTTTTAGTCAATATAACAAAGATTTGATTTGGTAATTTGTTTATATTGCTTGGATTAGTTTCATTTTAAATGTACAATTTGCTGCGAACAAGGTCAAAATATCAGAAGAAAATACAATATGACATAATTACACACAATATTACATCACTGTGTACCCAATACAGCAAGGCTGTTTTACATATTGTCCAATTGTTTGAAATCCTTGACAGAAGAATTTTACAGCTAAGGGAAATGTTTTTCTTTCATTCTTTAGTTGTCAAAAACTTCAGAGAATGTGAGCCAATATATCCTAAACCTCAAATAATCACGTTTTTGTGTGTAATTATTCATTAATTCATAATTATTTCCTTTGCATGTTGGGAAGGGGCATATGTTTTACATTTTTCTTTGTGTCTCCGTGTTTGCGCATGTGACACTGTGCTGTTTTGTGTTAATTATTTCCTGTGCCTGCAAAAAATGCCTTCTACATTTTTTTTCTAGTTAATAAGTTATTAATTGTTTGTTCATGTGTGTGAAGGAGTACAAGCGTAAACAGCTGGAGGAGCAGAGACAGTCGGAGAGACTTCAGAGACAGCTGCAGCAGGAGCACGCGTATCTCGTCTCACTGCAGCAGCAGCAGCAACAAGACAAGAAACCACAGATGTACCACTACAGCAAGAACCTAGAGAACAACAAACCAGCCTGGGCTAGAGAGGTACGCTTACACCCTGCTGAAAACAATAGTGCTCTGAATTTAAGCATCACAATATAAATTCTCATGCTTTGTTTCTCAGGTTGAGGAGCGCAGTAAACTGAACAGACAGGGCTCTCCCAAAATCTGCACTACAGTCTCTGACACCAACATACAGTCCCGTTCAGAATCAATCAGCCAATCAGGAGCTTCGCAGACTCCACCCATGCAGAGACCCGTGGAACCACAGGGTGGGCAGGGAAAGGTGTGCTACCTGTCATTTTATTCCCTCACTCAAATCTCAGCGGTCATATTCGGCTAGAATGCAGTGTGAATAAATATTTCTTAAAAAATACAAGAAAACATCTGTGTGAGTCTGCTTTGGACTGTATGCTAGTTAATGTCTTTTTTTTTAAGTCAGGGACACACCAAGCCGACGGTCTGCCATCGGGCAACGTCAGGCCGTTTTTGATATCCGGCCGACATAGTTTTGTTTCTGTGTGTTCTGCACCATTGGCTCAAGTTGGACGTTTTTTTTTTTTTTTGGGCCGATTCAACAGAATCTGCGTCGGGCCGTCGGTGAGAGAGAGAACTCTGATTGGCTGTTCAGTTTAGCAAACGAGTTTAATAAACACGAAAGTGATGAAAGCAAGCGAAGAAGTCATGACGGCACAGACAGAAAAGCTGTTCTAATTTCACGTCATATTACCCGAGCGTTCAACAGCGCAAATATTTTCATAATAACATGAGCGTAGTGGAATAAAGAACGTGATCAGCATGGTTTATATTCAAAAATGGTTTTTGCTTTGTTTATGGTTTGTATAACTGCTTTCGCGTTCCCTTTTTGAATGACGAATATAGATGAGTTTATCTGCTTCAATTGACAGTTATCTCATTTACACGCAGGCGCAGAACACGCGCGCTAGTCGACAGTCGTCTGTAGTCCTTTCGGTGTGTTCAAGCACAGATTTTTTCCCCGACGTAGGCGATGCGAGGCGACAACACAGCCGGCTTTTATCAGCGCTAGTTCTTTGGCGTCGGTTTGGTGTGTCCCTAACTTAATGATATGGAAATGCAAATACAAAACAATATATTGATTTCTAAAGACACTTTTTATAGGTTTCCACCTCAGTAATTTAATGTCTTTGAACTATGTACACTATTGTTCAAAAGTGTGTGGTCAGTAATATTTCTTATCAAAAACAGTCAACAGTCGCTCAAAAAACACCTATTATTATCAATGTTTAATGCAGTCATGCTGCTTCATATTTTTGTGGAAACCGTGATACATTTTTTCCTGATTCTTTAATGAATAGTAAGTCAAAAGAACTATTTGAAATAGAAATATTATAACATCATAAATGTCTTAACTGTCATTTTTTTAAATAAGTTTTATATGTTCTTGCTGGAAAAAAAACTAATTCTTGAAGAAAAATATTCTTCAACTTTTGAACGGTAGTGTACATTTTAGGGTTTTCTCCAGCATATATTGATTTGTTGTTATTAGCCATTATTTTTTTTTATTAATTAATAGTCATTTATCATGTACTTCATTTTAACTGATTAATAATAGCCATAAAAAGCCTTGATAAGAAAGAAAAAGACAGTGATTTGCAGGAGGATGTCATCATTTCTGTTCTTTAATGCTGCATGCTCTGGCTAACACTTTACTCTCTTTTCATTGACTTTCTTTTTTCTTTTTCTTTCCTGTGGGGCCCACTCGCTTCCTCTGTAATCCTCCAACATTTTTGGGAACATCCTCTTCACTTGCATATCCTGCACTTGATCTTCTACCTTACTCTGCTGCCCAACCCTCATTGCCTGTAAACTGCTTTACTGATTTACGCTCTCTAAAACTCTTCTAAACCCCTTTTGCAAAACAAACAAAAAATCCTAATTTCTCTCTCAAATAAAAATAAAAATCTAACCTTGCCCAATTGGCCTACCTTTTACCCTCTCACTTTTCTTTTGGCTTATGTCTCATCTTTTATCCTGTCCTCTTGTCCTCACTCCCATCTACCGTAGTTCCAGATGGCCCACCTGGTGCCGTTAAAACCGTACGCCGCTCCTGTCCCTCGCTCCCAGTCTCTTTGTGATCAGCCCACTAAGACCATGTCCGCCTTCCCCACCCAGGATCCCTCTCCCACACCCACACCTCGTCCTCTACACTCCAGAGAACTAGTCCGTCAGAACTCTGACCCCACCTCAGAGACCCCTGCCCCTCAGTCTCGACCAATGAGAGACGACCGGGGACCCTGGATCCGTCTTCCTGAGATTGAACAACCTCCTAAAGTAAGACAGAATATTGTTTTTTGTTTTCTTTCTCTCTCTCATACAGTTTTTGTAAAGCTCAGGTTTGTGCAAACAGCTTGTGCAAATACACAATGTAATAGGTGATTTAATGTATCACTTTCCCATAATCCCTTGTCCTTCTCTCTCCCTTAGATTCCTCAGAGAACAGCCTCCATAGCCACCGCACTGAACACAAATCTCTCCTCCGGTATCAGACACCCAGTCCGAGCAAGGTAACATACACACACATTCAACTGAAGTGACACAAATCATATCACTGCACTGACTCCTGCACCGTGTGTTTATTCCGTGTCAGTAATCCCGATCTGAGTCGCAATGAGCGCTGGGAGAGAGGAGACAGCATGAGCATCATGTCCAACCTGCCACAGACCGGCTCTCTAGAGAGACACCGCATACTCAGTGAGTGTTGTGTGGGTCGTGTTTTGCCAACTTGCAGAATTTAGTGCAAAACCAAGCACACTTTGCAATCTTTGCGTTAGCTTGCAATTTGTCCTATTTCCACAGTTTGACCGCAAAAAATCCTGGGAGGGAGAAAAGCAAGATTAGCTTATAAAAATCCCAAACAAATTAATCAATACATGTTCACCTGTCCTGCAGAAAAGCAGAATTATGAGTATTTCTGTGCCGGTGCCACCATTGCCTTGTGAATGGGGGACCAGGACCACAAATATTTACAGATAATTGTACTTTCACATGAAATCCAGGTGGCACTGCTTAATAAATGTTAAAAAAAGGTTTGTATGAATGTTAGATAATAGAACATAATGTTGAATCATTCCAATCCATCTGGGGACATTTGCAGTTGGAAAACAGGGTTTGTCTGTAGGAATTATAAAGTTTATAATGTTGTTGCGGGTTCATTTCAGGCTCGTCCAAGATGGATTCCTCCCCCACCCTCTCTCATGACGGCCGACACAAACCAGGAGAATCCCGAACCTCATCGAGGCCCAGCAGGCCAGCGGTAAGATACAGACACACACACACAAACAAAAGAGTCGCATGTTAAAACACACTCACTCATGCACATAGTGTCCCAAATCGTTCGCCTGTGTCTTGTATAGAATGAACACACTCGGCCCTCCTCTAAACACTAACCTCTGTTCCTTACGTTTCCTCTGCTCCTTTATCCTTCTCATCCCTCTCTCCTCACATCAATCTCTTTTCCTCCCTCTTCCTGCCCTCAGAGCTATAAGAGAGCGATAGGAGAGGTCAGTGCCCGTATCCGTGTATCAGCATGAGTCTGTATCGGTGTGTGTTCTTGCATGCTTGCATTTTCTCATAATGATGCTAATTGTCAAATGAATGTTGTTTTTTCATTACATTTTGAAAATAATGAATAATAAAAATGTAATTCTGGTGAATCACAACATAAATTACATAAGATTTAAAATATTAAGTCTGTCAATCGAATTAATTACGGTTTGGATATGCAGATGAATCAATCAAGTGAATCAATAATCACTTACCATATGCAATACCATTCAAAAGTTTGGGGTCAGTGTATATTAATACCATTGTTCAGCAAGGATGCATTAAATTGATCAAAGTGACAGTAAAGACCTGTATGTTACAAAAGATTTCCATTTCAAATAAATGCTGTTCTGTTGAACTTTTTATTCATTTAAAAATCCTGAGAAAAAACGAATCAGGGTTTCCACAGATGTTTAAGTGGTTAACTGTTTTCAACATTGATTATAAGAAATGTAGCAAATCAGCATATAAAATGATTTCTGAAGGAACAAGCGACACTGTAGACTGGAGTAACGATGCTGAAAATTCAGCTTTACAATCACAGGAATAAATTACTTTTATAATGTGTTAAAATAGAAAACATTTTTGATAAAATAAATGCAGCCTTGGAGAGCAAAAGGGACTTATTTTTACAACATCTTACCAGCATCAAACTTTTGAACAGTACTGTATATTTTCTGACAAAGGCATACCAATGAAGATGAGTTCATATGAGTAAAGGCAGATGAGAAAAGCATTAAATAGACAAAAAGTGTCTGCAGCAATCCATTTTTGCAGGGATCCATTCTTAAAGGGATATTTCACTAAAAAAATTGCATTCTTTACTGGCCCTCATGTCAGTCCAAACCTGTGTGACTTACTTCTGTGGAATACAAAATAAGATATATTTAAAATGTTTTTTTCCCCCATACTATCATTCATTGAGGTGTTGTTTTTGAACCCATTGGCTTTCATTATTTGATCATGTGACATATGTGGACATTATTAAAATGTATTTTTTGGTGTTCCACTGAAGAAAGAAGTTGATGACAGAATATACATTTCTGGGTGAACTATTCCTTTAAGAGCCGTTCACAGAGGATGTGCTATTTACACATGCATCTCAGAACATTGCGTAGCATCTCACGTTTTTTTTCCAGAAATCTCTGTCCTGTTGTTTTCAACTGAACACCAGTCCACAAACATCGTGTCTGTAGAGGGACAGTCCCACGTTCACAGCCTTTGTATAACCACATTCACCTTCCCCACCAAAGATCCCATTACCACACCCACTTTCCAGATAGCTTTTGAAAGCCAGAATGCATGATCGAAATCTTATGGTCTGACTTAATCTGGGGAGATCCAATGTTATTGTAATGGTGACTCTAGATGTGAGATGTGATGAAGTGTTGCTCACTTGCCTGTTGATTTCTTCTTCATGTGAATGTGTCAGGACCATGGGCTGTACTCTAAGGAGCGGGCAGAGGAGCAGCCGCGGCCCCCGGTGAAGGCTAATGACTACTCCTCTTCCTCAGAAAGCAGTGAAAGCAGTGAAGAGAGTGAGAGTGGAGAGGGAGCAGAAGAGGAAAGCCCTACTGACCGGTAGGAGACAACGATTGTGTTTTTTTGTGTTTGTTTTTTTTCCACTATGTCAGGTACAAAGTCTGTAAAAAAAAAAATGTCTGGATGATTTGTTTTTTGTTTTTCATTTGTTTTCTTTTAATGTGTGTATCAGCCCACGTGATGCAGATTCTGACTCTGTAAACACTATGGTGGTCCATGAGGAGGAGGAAGGTGAAGGAGGAGACGAAGAACGTGCTGGAGGATATGGAGACCAAACCATGCTTGTACAAAGGGTAGGATTTGTGTGTGTGTGTGTGAGTGTATATGTACTGGTTTTACCTACATTGAGGATTAAATGTATTCAGGTTTCAGGTCTCTACACCCACATTATAAGGACATCCAGCTGTCCGTTTAATTCAAATGGCTAATTAAACTTACTAAACATTTCTTAAATAAAATGTAAAAATGTAAGTTTTCTGTGAGGGTTATGTTTGGGGGGTGATTCACTACCTACAGTTTGAGAGTTTCAATCAGAAGTGCCTCAAAAAAATATATTTTGAGTGTTTGTTTGCATGTGTAAAAAAAAAAAAAAGGGTTTACTGCTTTTGATGGACTGTGTTTTTCCTATGTGAAATCAAGTAGAACATGAATAATACCAGTGCCAATATGTGTTTGTTTCTGTGTGTTTGTTTTTGGCAGACTCCAGAGAAGCGTAGTCATAATGGATACACCAACCTGCCTGATGTGGTTCAGCCCTCCCACTCTCCCACAGACTCGGCCTCCCACTCTTCCCCTGGGAAAGACTCTGCCTATGATGTGAGCTCTGCCCACCTAACTTTTAAAAGCTTCATTCTCTCCACCATATATAATTGTATCATGTTTTCTTACTTTGTTTGAGTGATAAACAGATACACTGCACAACATGTGTGTAGTTGATTTGATTAACTAAGATCATGCAATCAATTTCAGTATCAGTCCAGGGGGTTGGTAAAGGCCTCTGGAAAGTCCTCTTTTACTACCTTTGTGGACCTAGGAATGTACCAACCATCAGGGGGCACAGGAGATAACATCTCTGTTGGAGGTACGGTATTAAATTGACTGACAATTGCTAGCTATTTTTTTACAATCTCGCATGAACTGTCCCATTAATGTTGTTTCTAATGCTCAAATAGCATTAAAGGGGTCATGACACAATGAATCACATTTTCTTTGATCTTTTGACATATAAGAGGTCACTGTACTATTAAAAACATCTGAAAAATTCATCCTCGCTGCAAAAATACCAAGCTGCCAAAGAGACTTGTTTTCCACCTCCGTCCATTTGTGACGTCACACTGCAACAGATATTTGCATTTGACTGCCTCCACAACACTTCAACTCCTATTTTATCCGTTCATAGTAATATGAGTGTACTGTCTTTGTATATCTAAAGTCTTTGAAGTGTGTCTTGACGTAAGAATTAATCTATTTGAAAGTATGTGTATCTTATTTTAAGGATCCTTATGTGTTTTTTACTGGAAAACAAAAGAACTGATTTAGAAAATAATTTACGATCATTGCTTCATTGTTGTGAAGTTGCTGCTGACAGATGACTCAATCACTCACTGCTGTGCTTCTCGGTTCTCTGCTTGTGTCGTTTGTGGGTGTTGTAGGTCTGGGCTCACGTTTTGAGCAGCTGAAGCTGGAAGTAAGGAAAGGCTCCATGGTCAATGTCAATCCCACCAACACTCGTCCAGTCAGTGACACTCCTGAAATCCGCAAATACAAGAAGAGATTCAACTCTGAAATCCTCTGTGCTGCTCTCTGGGGTAAGAGCTGAACGAGAACGGGTTGTGCGTGCGTGCGTTCGTGCCTGCGTGCGTGAAAGCTTGCCAGTGTTTGCTATACTAACTAACTACATTTTTCATTATGGTTTCTCAGCTATCTTTTAAGGTCGGCATGAAACAGATGTGATAGTCTTATCCTCCCTATTGCAACGTTTATCTAAAGTGAAACAGCTTCTCGAACTAGAAACAATTGACTTGATTTTGTCCATCGGAAATCATTTGGATAGTTGGACCGTTGTGGTTTGCTACTGCTGTGATCTCATGTGAGTGACAGGTTGTTCAGGCCTTGCGCCAGTAAACAGGAATTAATTTTTTTATTAAAGATTACGAGGGCACATGCATTTTAAAAATGTGCACGGATACATTATTTATAATAAATACTGCACTATTCCGTAAAATATAAGAATTGTCCATTTTGATTTCATGGTGACTTTAACAATTCAGTTTCGCAATCTGAACACATGTATATCTGCTTTTGAGAGAGCTGCTAACAACTTGAGCTAGCGTACAAAACAGACATGTCCAAGTGGTCCAAGTTAGCGCATCGAGAGCCCTTTTAAAATGTCCTTGATTTCAAGTACCATTGGGTCATTTCGGGTAATTTTAGCTCATTGGTGTGTGTTTTGTGTGAAGTTTGCGCAATTTGGCACGTTGATGAGAACGTGTCTCAATGTCCCTCAAACCCATGCATATTTAAGCTAAAAATGTTTGAAGCAAGTGTCCTAGAAACAGGACCGTTTCCTCTGGTTCTGCGGCGATGCCAGTGCAACAAGTGATTTCTACCTTCAACTCAACTTTCTGCCCATTGACATTTTCTGCCCAAATCTTTTCCAAACTTGTCCTGCTTCATCAGCTTGTCACTTGGCAGTCGAGTTATTTACAGCATTTGTCACACTATGAGTTCATTCGGGAAGTAAGGCTATGTGTGTGCAACTCTTTGATGTACTGATATGAACTTTCTGTTGTCATTGCCTTAATTCCCTGAATGTGCAAGACTAGTTTGGTGGCAGTGCCACCCACTGGCCAAATTACATAAAATGTGGACAAAAAGTATAGAAACGGTCATTGGGTCATGTTTCTTAGCTCCAAACATTTCTAGGTGCCTGGAATTCAATATATATATTTTTTTTTTTAGTTTCACCACAAAGTTTTTTGCTGTTTTGAACAGTGTATCTTTTTTTCTTCCTTTTTTCCTTTGTTTTTTGCTGCTACTCCTTCAGAGTCTGTCAAACTGCCTTATCAAAATAGTTTTGACTGCATCTGAACTACTTTAAATTCAGTGAAGCCCAAAGCTTGACAAGCTATATTTTTGAGAGTAGCTCTCCAAACACTGCCTGTGCATGTTATAGGTCACGAGGGTGTGTGTTATAACTGTGTTTGTTCTGTCAGGTGTGAATCTGCTGGTGGGGACAGAGAACGGCCTGAAGCTGCTGGATCGAAGTGGCCAGGGTAAAGTTTATCCCCTGATCAACTCGCGCAGGTTTCAGCAGATGGACGTTCTGGAGGGACTGAACCTCCTCATCACTATATCAGGTTACACACGGACTTATCACTTACACAAACGCATACACACATGCATCTACTCATCACCCTGTTAGGAGGACACATGGATACATACAAGCACATCATTTAGAGGATCTTCATGTTCAGTATCTCTCTCTCTCAGGCAAGAAGAATAAGGTGCGTGTGTATTATCTGGCCTGGCTGAGGAATAAAATCCTCCATAATGACCCAGAGGTGGAGAAGAAACAGGGCTGGACCACTGTAGGGGAAATGGAGGGCTGTGTCCACTACAAAGTTGGTAAGTGTACAATTATAGACTGCACTGATACTAAATTTCTCCTTATCTGCAGATACCAATAATTAGATTTTCTTAAGGAAAAAATCTCTCCTAACTAATGCTGTAAACTATACAAGGAACAATCTCATTTGGTACTTTACTATAGTATTAGATGTTAATATTAACAACAGAGCTATTATATTCAATTGGTATTTATTTTCAGAAATCATTTTGAAAATAACTGAAATGTTTGTATGCAATTCATAAACACTCGTCTTGATGGCAAATTTATTAAAACATCCATACTAGTGAACTGTGAACACTGAATAACTTTACTGAGGTAAATGCAACATTATGTGGCATTGTTCACAAGATGATTTATTGATTATCCACGGTTGAAACACTGATTGAGGAATTGAATCATTTCGGTAAGTTGTACTGTATCTTTAAACATCTTTTGATGTTCATGCATAATTTTTGTGTGTGCTATAACTTGGATTAAAGTGAAAGACTCGCGCTCCGCGCTGTCGCTTGAACTGAGGTGTCTACAGTTCCGTAGCCATTTAAGTACTTCATTACATTTATTAAAGGTGCTATGAACTTTTTTTTTTTCTTTTCAGTGAAATATGAAAGGATTAAGTTTCTGGTTATCGCTATGAAGAATGCAGTGGAGGTTTACGCCTGGGCTCCCAAACCTTACCACAAATTCATGGCCTTCAAGGTAGACCACAAGTTTTTCTTATTGTCAGATTGGTTTATTTATCATGTGCTCGACTTACATGGTGTTTACTGGCCATTACAAGGTTGTTGTTTTTTGGGGGGTCAGTAAGAGATTTTTTTTGTTCAGCATATTAGAATGATTTCTGAAGGATCATGTGACACTGAAGAGACTGGAGTAATGATGCTGAAAATTCAGCTTTGTCATCCCAGGAATAAATTACATTTTAAAGTATGTTCTAATAGAAAACAAACAAACAACTTGGAGAGCATAAGAGACTTCTTTCAAAAACATTTTTTTTTTTTTAAATCTTACCAACCCCAAACTTGTAATTGGTAGTGCAAGGAATAATAAATCCTATGCTATATTTAAATAGTAAATTAAATAGTCTTTTTTTAGAGAGAGAGAGAGCAAGTTTCAAGTTCACTTTGAGTTTTTTTTTTGTAAAGCATTTCTTTACAATATTACAGCAAACCGGACAAACACTGGATTAACTAACTTGGCAAATTTTTGTAAAAGATTCACTTCATCATTCCACACAATCTCTGTAATGTGCTGTAATTTCAGCCTTCGACTCATTCGTATGTGTCTTTCTTCCCAGTCGTTTGGAGACCTGCCACATAGGCCTCTGTTGGTTGACCTCACAGTGGAAGAGGGTCAGAGGTTAAAAGTCATCTATGGGTCAAGTGCTGGCTTCCATGCCATTGATGTTGACTCTGGAAACAACTATGACATCTACATTCCTGTACATGTGAGTTACGCTGTCATGTGGTGCACCTTTTTCACAAGATGACATGGAAGCGATCAGTGATTTGTTGATCAATTGGAAAATAAAGAAGAAAGTTGAATGGATACTTGCAGAGAAATGAGTCTCCTTTGATGTTTGTTCCTCTCTTTCATTCTCTCTCACTTTCTTCGCATCTGTCAGATCCAGTCACAGGTGATTCCTCACGCAATTGTATTCCTGCCCAATTCAGATGGGATGGAGATGCTGTTGTGCTATGAGGATGAGGGTGTTTACGTCAACACGTATGGACGCATCATTAAAGATGTAGTGCTGCAGTGGGGAGAAATGCCCACATCAGTGGGTGAGTGTGCACACACAAACATATTCTTCTCTCTGCAGAATCGCGAAAATGGGGAAAGGCCTGTCTGAATGAAAGCACATAAGTTGTTTGTTTCAAATACACAAATTATCCAACAGAGGATTGTGTTGCAGTATATTTTTCTTGTTGTAGATGACCCTTAGAGACTGTATTAATGATAAGTGAATGATAAAATATTCTTATGTCTCTTTATTTGTGTTACGCATATAGCCCACATCTGCTCTAATCAGATTATGGGCTGGGGAGAGAAAGCCATTGAGATCCGTTCTGT
This sequence comes from Rutilus rutilus, assembly GCF_951802725.1. Lineage (NCBI taxonomy): Eukaryota > Metazoa > Chordata > Actinopteri > Cypriniformes > Leuciscidae > Rutilus > Rutilus rutilus. Next base: position 24,619,625 of record NC_140221.1, read on the forward strand.
TGAGACGGGACACCTGGATGGAGTCTTCATGCACAAGAGAGCTCAGAGGCTTAAGTTCCTGTGTGAAAGAAATGACAAGGTGATACATTTTCACACACACACACTGCACTTCGCACAAATGGGGTACAAAATAGGGCCTCTTTTTCAAAATAAATGCAGATTAAATAAACCAAAATGTATTAAAAAAAATTATAATGATAAACGCTACAATTGCTGTAAAAATTGAGAAAATGTGATAAGATTTTCCTGTAGAGAACAAATTATGTTACTTAAAGGGTGTCATAATTTCAAGTAATGTTGTAATTCTTTGTGATTTTTAAAATCGGGTAATACTTAAAATATTATTTACTACTAACTGAATATCAGTTCAGTAAAAATACTCAGAAAATATTATTTTCACAAAACTCATCCACTTTATAATGCAATCATGTTTTTTCTTTCTTTCTTTCTTTCAGGTGTTCTTTGCCTCAGTGCGTTCTGGCGGCAGCAGTCAGGTCTACTTTATGACCCTCAACAGAAACTGCATTATGAACTGGTGAAAGAGCCGCCACATAAACATAGATTCTGCTGTGTGCACACATACAAACACTGAAGAGATAAAGAGTCCTCACACACAACACCACCCACATACACTCTCACACTGTGTAAATACACACACTCCTACAGACATAACACACACATAGTTATTTACTTCACATCTTCCTGAAGACACTCCTTCACCATTCTCCTGTGATCTCTGAGCCAACTGTACTAGGCGTGTGTGTGTCTGCCGTGAGCGCGCTGCTGACCTCAATGTGGTGTTCATCTAATTATGGGTTAGCTTTCAGCTCATTGGGGCCAACGTTCCTCTCCGATGATATTTCTGAAGTTTTTAGGACCAGACAAAAAGGATAATTGTACATTATTCTACTAGAAATGTGTGTAAACTACGAGAATCGTTCAATTGTTGACGCAGCAGCGGTGTGTGTGTGTGTTTGAGAGACTTTATAAGCTACTTTGAGCAGCAGAAACAACTTGAAACTCCAGTGGTGTGAGGTGGTACTGCAACATCTGTAATTTTCCATTTCCACTGTATAGTGTAGTAGTTGTTTGTTAATGGTTGCATTCAGAGTTTCAGATAAAAGTGATATAATGCTTTCTTTCAACAAGTAGAAGTTTAGAAACTGATTTAACAATATGAGGTTTAACATATTCTGAGATGGCTTCCCTTCTGAACGAGGGAAGGTTTTCACTTTCTTGATGTATAAACAATAATCTGACGCCTATGTCACCAAACTGTTTGTTCGATGGAAATGTTGGTGGCCGCTTACAAAGCAGAATCTTGCGTTTTACTTTTCCACTAGTCAGCTGGTGAGACCAAGTCACCCATAATGGAGCAACAGTCTCTGGTTTCGCTTTTCAAAGCACTTTTTTTTTTTTCTATGTGAGAAGTATCATCATATATATACTACAGTTTAATATTCTCCGTATGTAAACGTATTTGGTATTATTCCTACTTTTATTATCTGCTGTTCTATAGCTGTTCTATTGCAATATGTGCTGTGTGCTCGTTCTTGTTCGAAGTTTCACGAGGGAGTTTCTCTTGGGTTATTCTGATTTTAGGCAGGAAGATACAGTAAGTTACTCCGGATATGATTAAAAGCACTCTTTGGCAGCATAAACGTATAGTTCGGTTGTCACAATGTAAATTGTACATAGCAGTCATGATCGTATTTAGATAAGTCTTATTTGTATTCAGTAGGCACATGATTTTTTTTTTTTAGAAGTACAATCACTACACGACTGCATAATACACTTGAGAGTGATTTCATAACCGAGTCAAGTTTGTGCTGTCAAAATTGCTTCTGGAAAGTGTAGTTTTTTTAGGCAGGCTTGTAGTTCATCAGGGACGTGTGCATTTGATCAGACTTTTTTTGTTTAATATTTGGACCCCACCATGTTTTAGCAACAGAAACGTCATGCTTTATACAAAGACTTGGGTGGATCGGAGCAAGAATATTCTTTTGTTTATCTGACAGTGTGCAAACGAAGTGTATGTGTGTGTATGAGAGAGAGAGAGAGAGTGAGCGGTGGAAATATGAATCGGTAAGATACAGTAGGATCACTATAAAGCAATAGTTTAAGGATTAGTGACGGGTTTGTGCCTGGTGTTACTGTCTCCAGCTCTGCAATACTAGACCAGAGATTATTCTCAAACTTTTCACTCATAATCTACATTTACATGAATAGAACACCTTCTCAGTCTAGTCTTTTCATTTCTCATTCCCTATTTGACAAAGATGGTATTATACCATTGTATCACTGTAACAAGTTTGTGTACTCTAATATTTGTTGCACTTTGGTCCTTCCTGAACATTTTTTTTTGTAGTTATTAACACTAAATGATTTTAGCACTGATTTGTAAAGTAGTTTGTGGCGGTACAATCATCATGGGTTACCTAATTGCCCCTCCCCTCCCCTCCCCTCTCGCTGGACTCATTGGCTGCTGTCGCACAGTCTAGACGAGCACTAAATGCCAATGACACATTCAGTCAGTCATCATTTAACATTGCGGCGCAACACTTCAGACAAATAATTATAAATAGTTGCATTTCAGAGAGAGTCGGAGACTAATAGTTTGATTTTTCATCATCTGTAGGTGTGCGAAATCAAACTGTACTTGAACACTACTGTGCCATTATAACCGATTCACTCTCTCTGAGACTTATTTCATTTTCTTCTCGCCCCTCATCTTTTACTTGCTATAGAACTTAAGCATTTTCTTGCTTAGTAAATCAAACTGCCATGTTTACTGAAATAACAGTGCCTTGGATTAGGGTTGGGTGTATTTGATCGATTGTGTGCATGTGTGTGTGTGTGTGTGTGTGAGCATGTGATTGTTTCAATAAGAACTGAAGTTCAGGGAAGAGAATAAGTCCAGTGCGCAGTTATAGGTCTTGTGCCAACAAAGTGCACTTAAACTGACAATAGCCAGAGCACCAAGACAGGCTCCTCTCACTCTGTTTTAGCACAAAGCCATGCCATATAGAGTCCATTCCTCCAGTGTGAAGGCTCAAAACAGGTTCCTCCGCAGTATTTAGATGTTCCTTTAACACCATAATGCAGTTCAAACGCCCTACAGTTACATGACACGATGAGCTCTTTGTTCCAAAGTGCGTGATGGTGATGCTTGTAGCTCCCATTTCAGTGGCTATATCATTTTGCCAAACAGGGAAAGCCTCTGGTTTTCATGCCGGAGGTTCACAAAAGGTTCGGGTTGTCATGGTGAGGAGCTGCTCGCATGCGTTTGATGTAACAGTCCCTGGCATCCCAAGAGCTCTTGGAATTTGCTGAGATTTTGCCTTTATGCTTAAAAGTAAATGTGTATAACAGCATTCACGCTAATGACAGAATTTATGTTTTTATAGCAGAATTATGATATAATGAACAACAAAATAAAAAATAGAGGGGAGATATGCTTTATTAATTAGATGGAAGTTTATATTTGGATTACCATGGCCTGTCGGGAGGAAATGTGTGTGTGTATATATATATAACCCCTGAATCATTCTTATTTTTGACCTAAATAGATGTGAATTGACAAAAAAAGGATATAATGAACGTAACCTTGTCAGTAGAAATGAATAAAGAATTGCATTTATGTATGTAACAGCATTTTTTTTTGGAGCACAAAGCTTCTCCCTGTCGAGATGTACATTCAGTTCGACTCGTCTCTCTCCCCTCTTTTTCCCAGCGAGTGTTATAAAAGCGAGCGTGTGGGTGTGCGACTGTGCATGTGTGAATAGGAGAGCTATTTTTGCGTTTATATCCGCGTGTGTGCTGTTCATTATTCCCTCAGAGGAAAGAGAGCGGGAGGGGGGGGAGAGAAAGAGAAAACAAGACCAGTCGAAAGCTATTGAGAACCAGTATGTTCAAACATACACACATCACCACTGGACTCGAGCCACAGATGCGACTCCGGTCATGTTTGTAAATGCCACTGACGAACACATTTTAGTCATTCTACAGCAGCTGACCACAGGCCTGATCTCGTACAAAAGCTCGTATTGATGTGAAATCTCACATGTCAGGGGTTGTTTTGAAGGTACACGTTGTTGGCTTTATTGCAGACGTTATTGAATGTAATCAGTTTGTTTTATTTTGGTTTATTAAACTGATCTGTTGAAGGCTTGTAAGAGTTTGACCGAATCCATGGTTTAGGTGCACTTGTACAGATGATATTTTACACTCCATCCCCTTCCTAGAGTCTGCAACAAATGTTTATCATTAAATGCCCATTCTCTATTCTATCCAACAAGAGTCAGTCTTTAAAAATCTAGACCAGGTCACGTGTGTAGCGGTCTTCGAGAGACGCGGAGCTGTCTGGTTTGCGTTTTAAGGCCTTTACTGCTGTGTTTGAGGTATTTATCTACTCTAACAACAAGTGGCATTTCTCTTGTCGTTCTCTAGTAATACAAATTAATCCCTTGGCTGATTTTTTGTAACTCCAAAGAAAAAGAGTTCATCATTTGTAGTTCTTTTACTGTGTGCTTTTGGTTCAATCTCATAGCAGTAGCCAGGAGAGGTTAAAGGTTGGATTTGGAGGTCTTGACAAAGTTGATCCTCTGTGATGGGTTGATGATTATAATTTACTGCTTATAATTTTTTGTTTCAGAAAAAAGTAGATGTTTCAGACATTTTTAGTGTTTCTGTTTAGGAGAGGGAATGATTTCATGAACAGATGATTTTAAGTCTTAACGATTGAATGCATTCACAAGTCTGTAATGTCTCAATACAGCATTATTTGAGAATTAAAATAACTTGATCTGTTACAACTCCTTGTGTAACTCCTTTTTTTTTATTATTCCTTCCAAGCTCACTCACTGTTAGATTTCTTTAACCAATACATTTTAATTCTCTTGTTTGAATCATGTTATTAGCTTATTCCTGCATGTGTCCATATCATTTTATGACATGTTAGATAATTATCAAATAGATTAAATCATAAAGTCAATTAGTAGGCAATGAAATGTTTTACAAAATATCTTTTGATGGTGACATTAAAAGTATGTGCATCCAATCAAACTTTATTGCATAATTTATAAATATGGCTAATTTGTTCAATATCACACTTATGTTGATGTATAAGCGTTCATAACATTGACACATTCATAATATTGCTTGCTGGGCCAGTGCAGTTTATTCTATGGTATAAAAAAAAAAAAAAAATGTAATGCTTGATTTTGAGGACACTTTTGTATTCTAAGCCGCTTTTAATACTGTTTTGGCTCAATATTTGATGTCTAATGTGAAGTCTATGTTTAGAACAGTTATTATGAACTGAGTCATTTCTAATAATTATAAGTATTTACATATACATATGCGATCGACCATTAGTCACTCACTTAGTGACACCAAACACATTTGTTTCAGCTTTCTTTATTTTCCTTAGGGTGTGGCACACAGGAAAACATGAATAAAATAAGCTTTTAAAAAAGGTCAAATCTAAACAAAAATGAAAGACAAACATCACATATTTACTTGTATACTGGAATATGCCGGCATACGCATCTATAAAAACATGGACTACATAGTGTGATCTGTATCAACCAGGGCTGCGTTTCATAAAAGAATCGTGAGCCCAAGTTGATGGTGGAGACCATTGCCACCAATGTTCGCTTAATCAACTTATCTCACAATGCTTTTGGGAAACACAGCCCAGGACATTCCTGGTGGGTAACTGTCTCAGGGACTTCCATATTTTTAACTCTACATGCTCATAGAAACATCAGTACTTCAGGCTTAATTTTGAGTATAGAAGACAGAATGAGTCAAAATAAAAATGAAAGCGCTTCAATGGATCAACTCCAACTCCCGAGGTCTCAAAATGATCAAAAGTATGTCGAACGGGTTTCAAATAAATGTTTTGGATTGTACGCTCAAATTAGACGACTCACTCAACACGCATTCCTCCTAATGCACTTGTGTCTCTTAGTGAGTAAAGGTACCGTGTAGGTCCAGCAAAGCTTAAGTAAGGGAAAAAGTGTGTAAGTGTGTGTGTAAACATTCCTGTTTTAAACTTGTGGTTCAAACCTACCTATAGTGTAACTATATATGTATACAATGGTGTGGCACTGAAAAGATTTGGTGTAAACTTATAACTAATTGCCATTATATATAGTATGTACAGTTCTTTGTCAGGCATGTGTGTCTGTGTAGGCAAGTGTACATCATATGTACAGTAAAGTACATACAGTGTGTATGATGAGTGAATAATGTGTACTATATGTGAGCTGTGTTGTCAGTTCCAGATCTTCAGGAAGCTGTCCCAGGAACCTGTAGACACGGCCATGCCATCATCTGTGACCCCAAGACAGCTCACACGATTGTCATGGCCAGCCAGCACTCCTGTAAGAGACGATGAGTGTGAAGAGTATTTTAGTAGACCTCCCACCTCATACACCATGGAAAAAATATATTTATATAAAAATATATTTCAGAAGTTTGAAATGTAAAAAAAATGTTTTTAAAGTAGTCTCCTGCAAAAATAAATAAAAAATGTTATATGTGTATACTCTATTTGAATATATTTTAAAATATACTTTTCAGCAAAGCTGAATTTTTAGCATTATTACTCCAGTCTTCAGTGCCACATGCTTCTTCAAAAATGATTTTCTTATCAATGTTGAAAAATAAGTCATATAGTAAAAATGTATCTATGTAAAAGCATTTTTTTGGTGTTTTTGTTAAGTGATTTTAATGAGCATTTAAAAAAAATTATATTGTAAATAAAACGTGCAATGTGAAGCAATTACACTACAATGCAACAAAACTAGCTTGCACTGTAGGCAGCTTTTGTTGATCTTAATGGGACGAGAGCAATATAGTTTCGTTTTAATCATCTGATGCAATCATTTGGTGCTAAACAGTATTTATATTAATTTATATTCCCACCTATGCCAGACTAAACACTCCTCCAACCACCTTAACCTCCTAGATCCTACATCACGATAGTTACAGGACCTCCCAATAAACAAATAAAGCACTGTGCAAATGGTTACAAGTCACGTGTTCATAACACCAGCATGTTCACCTGCTCGGTCTCCCTTCATGGCGTCCCAGATGTTGCAGTTAAAGTCGTCGTATCCAGCGAGCAGCAGGCGGCCAGAGCGGGAGAAGGCCACAGAGGTGATGCCACAGATGATATTATCATGAGAGTATAAACAGAGCTCCTGATCTGCGCGCAGGTCAAACAGCCTGCAGGTGGCGTCGTCGGAACCGGTTGCAAATGCACTGCCGCTGGGGAAGAACTGAGAGATGGAGGAGAAAATGAGTGAAAAAGGAAATAACAGTAATGTGTATTTCTTTAAGCAGTTCGTTTACTCACACAGACAGCGTTGATGTCTGACTCGTGACCGGTGAACGTCTGTCTGCACATGCTGTCTCTGATGTCCCAGAGTTTAATGGAGGCGTCACAGGCCCCAGAGATGAAGGTCCGAGAGTCTGGAGCCAATGACAGACTCATCACATCTCCACTGTGACCCGAGAACAGCGTGGTCTGCTGCCCAGTCTCGATGTCCCACAGAGCGCTGGAACAAACACAAACGCTATAGGTTAAGACGTACAACCTGCACATAGGTTATTGACCTCTTGTAACTGAACGTAAACAGTGGTTCTCAAGAACACGGGCAGCAGGGAAAAAAACAAACAATGATAAATGCAAATAATGATTAACAGGCTTAACTTTCAAAAGAGAGGATAAACACTTCCTATTTCATTTGCTGTTGATGTCCAAACTATTTTGCCATAGATTCACTTGGCATGGAGTTGGGTAAGTTGTGTAATCTTTATCTTCAAAATCTTTCAACAGTGATTAAAGTGGCTTGTGCTGACTGGAAGTGTTTGTGTGATGAATATTAGTTGCTGAGATCAAAGGGATAGTTCTTCCAAAAATGATTCCTCGCCCGATTATCATTCCAAACCCGTAAGACATTCGTTCATCTTCGGGACATAAATGAAGATATTTTAAATTAAATCGATTTCTGTCCCTCCATTGACAGTCTTGGAAAAGCTCAGAAAGAGACTGTAAAACTAATCCGTATGAATTGAGCAGTTTAGTCCAAATTTTCTGAAGAGACTTGATCGCTTTAAATGATGAACAGATTGAATTTAGGCTTTTATTCACATTTAAAAAATTGATCAGCGAATATAAACAGAAGCTCAACCGTACTTGCTTGATGTGCAAGCGAGAAGTAACACGCGAGAATGAACCTCATTGGTTCTCGCACATCAAGCAAGCATGCTTGAGCTTCCGCTCGCCATAATTCATGTGTGCGTTGATGAATATGTGAATAAAAGCCTAAATTCAATCTGTTCATCATATAAAGCGATCAAGTCTCTTCAGAAAATTTGGAATAAACCGCTCAATTCATATGGATTCGTTTTACGATCTCTTTATGAACTTTTTGAAGCGTCAAAAGCTCTCAGATTTCATCAAAATGATCTTCATTTGTATTCCGAAGATTAATGAAAGTCTTACGGGTTTGGAACGACATGAGGGTGGTGAGTAAATAACAGAATTTTCATTTTTGGGTGAACTAAACCTTTAATAGTAATCGTTAATCAAAAATGCACATTATTAAAATGAACAGGGTTTGATTTTAAGGCCATTTTTGTTTACATTTGTACGCTAAACAATTTTGGTACTATGTTGGAGATGCCATACTGTACATCTGGGTCCTGAAGCAAAACCACTTGAGAACCACTGTAGAAGAGTGTAGGGTTTCATATTTATTACTGAACACACCAGGTTGTGTCTCCTGAACTGGTGATAATCTGATTGTCATCTATGAAACGGCAACAGGAAAGGTAACCTAGGAAATGAACAGGCAGGAAGTCAACATGTCACACCCTGAAACAGCATGATGCTATAGAAACATCCTTTTGTGATTTGATCGGATTCTTTTTACTTTCAGAAGTACAGTCATGAGTAGTGCATTTGATTACTGCCAACAACATTGCACGCAAAAAATATATAAACTATATAAAACATTCTGAGATTGATATTTCTTTTAACAGGAGCCATTCATTTGTAAATGAGGGTGCGAGTATGTGGGCCTCATTTATAAAAGGTTGCGTAGAAACCGTCCTACATTTGATCTTTTTCTTATCATTTCTCAAAACGTGTGATTCAGAGAACGAACGTACACACAAAGAACGTGCGAACGCCTCTCTTCCAAATGATCTTGAAATTGTGCGCAGCTTGTACACTGGACAAAGCTGAAACTATCCAAGCACTTTCAGCATTTAGATCCTGCTTGCACATATCTTTTGGTTTTCTACAAAGCTTAAGAGCTTCTGGGTCACTATTTTTGAGACCATCTCTGGTTTCTTAGGTAGATCGATCTCCCCTTGCCCACTGATAGCTATTTTTGGAATCACTTCTGAATCATGTGATTTTACAAAGATACAATCTGATTGTACAGCTTTTCTCATGCTCTTAGCAAAACGATTAACATTGCTGAGATGGAAGAATCGTAGGCCTCCAACTCCAACACAATGGATTCGAGATGTCCTCTTTTTCTTAAAGTTAGAAAAAATGAAACACTCTCTAAGAGGCTCGTCTAACCAGTTTAATAAAGCTTGGGGCCATTTTAAGCAATATGTCAGGGAACATGTTTTATTGTCTGACTTAGACTGAATCTTATTTCCAGCATTCATTTTCTGTTAAAATTTCTTTAATCATGCAGACTGTGCACTTTCATTGTTTTGTTAAGCCACACTTTTATTTACCCTTCTTCTTTTTTTTCTTCTGGGTATTATTATTTAAGATGATTTTGTCTTTTGTTTTGCTTTGTTTTTCTTTGTTGTAACATTGTCTTGAAACTCAGAATTAAAGTATTTAAATGCAGCTGAATGGTTTCAGATCTCTGCCTTGTAAACGCCTATTAATTAACGTCATTAGCATAAAAAAGAGCACCAGTCAACGTCCAAATCCTTTACTTGAGATGAGCGGCAAAAATTGCTTAGATTTCCAAATACCTGCAGTACTCCGATTCTCTGCCACAAGGACAAGTGCGTGCGTCTGCTTAGACCCTGACGAAGCGCTAAGCACTTGTTCACGTCAAAGGCCATTTTTATAAATATGAACATTGGCACAGATTTTAGCGCACGGTTTATAAATGAGGCCCTGTGTGTGTGTATCAAACCTGTGTGACCAGGCAGCTCCCGGCTGACTCTAACATTGCCCTCTCTCGTCTTTAAGCTGTATATGGAGCAAATGTTGTCCAGTCCACCACAGGCCACAAAGTTTCCGGATGGTGCATACGCACATGTCATCACCCATGATGACCGTAACGGGATGGCGTGCATCTGAAGTTTATAATATACACGCGAAGGTTTAAACAGGTTGTTGAACATTGGATAATGACAGGAAAAACACACATGCTGATAATCTTTACAACATATATAACTGACCTTTTGGCAGTGTTAGTACCATAGTAATAATAATTTGTTTACCTGATGATGTTAATGTGACCTTACAAATCACTTACTACATGAACAACCTGCCGTTGGTTTACTCAATGGTGATAGTTCATGGAAAGCTTAACTTGTATGTGTAACACTATGATGGAGCTACAGACCTTGTTTGTAGTGTAGCTGTCCCAGATTATGAGTTTTCCATCTTGTGAGGCACTAACAAGAAGCCTGAGGAGAGGAGAAGAAAAGAAAGCGGACTTATATATATATATATAAAATAATAGATAAAAAAAGAGAATATAAGACTGGAAAATGGCTGGTGGTCTTACTGAAACACACACTTATTTACTTTATAAACTACATTTAAAGCTTTCAGTTGCACTCTCTTCATTTCTTTATTCAAACTTAATTTAGCTAGTGGGCAAGAAAATTTTTTTATTGAATCACAAAGCTTATATGTTATTTGTTTATAAGTTGATGTTTTCTTAGTACCGCCACTCTCTATATGCAGAGTATGGCACCATGGGGGGCACCAACTGGAGATTTTTTACCAAGAAATCGATTTCCAGTTTTGTTTGCTTAGGGCACCAATAAATCCCTGTGTTTTGTATCTTTACACAGCAGCAACTCTAATTCGAACTGGTTACTAGTCTGTGGTGCCCTGTTGATCACAGGCCTGAATCTGGTCTCCCTTGGACTCCAAAGCGATTTACAAGATAACAATTAGCCTTCTATGCTAAAATTCCCTCATGCAATCTCTATGGTTATCATGCTAATCCAATAGCCTATGTAGATAGCATATACAGTGTGTAGTTACTATTTTATTAAAATGCTGAATTTCATTCTATGGTAATATTTTCTATTCAAAACAATAATGATGTTGAATTGTCTACTTAAGGCCCAGATATACTTCATTTTCCACTTTCCGCTTCATCTCATACACAGTTGTAAGAGCCTGTAAGACTTTTTGAAGTATATTTCTTTGACTGCGAGCACGGATTGTGCACCAATGGACCTTCCTTTTCAAGCACTCAAATCAAATGCACTGTTTTATAAATGACAAAAAAGCTGTGTCTCATTTCGAAGGCTGCATCCTCTGGAAGTTGCATTTGTCGGCTGCATACGTCATTTACGCTGCCTCCATTCCAAAGTAAGAAATGAATTACAATACTTTATACATCACAAGAAATTTTATAACTGTTACTTTTCTGAAACGAGGCGTCCTCTTTGACCAATGCGGCCAAACAAAATGCAACCCCTGAAGTGCGCAACCTTTATAGAGTAAATTAGATCATCAGAGTGCGTAGACATCAGCAGATTGTGATATTAACGAAAATAACATCACGCAGACAGTCCATGAGCCAGAGCGGAACGCAGACAATTGTAGTATAATTTTGGCTTTAGTTTATAGTTGTAACTGTGTAGATGGCACTCAAGTGCAACACATCCTTGGAGCTTATGAAAGCTCACAAAAATGACACGTCTTTAAAGAAATTCATTTCGATTGTGACACCAGTGTAGCCGTAGATGATAAGCTAACATGTGGGTCAGTGTGTCGTGTTGTTCATTGTCTTCTGTGCCGCCAACAGGTGAAAAACCAAAGCCAAGTCACGACTTGCTGAGTCATGCTCATTTGCTACTTTTAACCTTTTTTTTTTTTTTAACTCTTTGATGCCAGGTGTGAGAGCAGACTGTGGCACAGTTGTGAGAAGGCTGAAGATAGCGATACCTGGAATCTGTGCCCCAGTGCATGGCGTAGATTTTAGCCAAATGCCCACGCAGCGTGCGCCTCGTCCTCATCTGTATCCTCCCCACTGGGTCCAGGCCTGCTGTTATCTACCAAACACACACACAACACATGAGTGAAAACCCATAGACCCCTGGAGATCACATCATTCAGGTCCTAAATGTAATTATGTCTTACCTGAGTAAGTGTGGAATCTCCACATGCTTTCCTGGCATCCTGAGAGACAACAGACAAATGTTAGCTGAATCATTTTGCAGTCACCATTTGCAGGTGGAGGTATGGCCTGTTTCTGAAGTAATCAGGATATCTCAATGCACATGGTTTATGGCTCTCTAAAAGGCAAACACAATAACTACACCAACACCAAAAGTCTTTAAATTGATTAGATTTGATTTCCTCAAACATATTTTATTAGATTGTAATATTTCTAGCCCTCTGAGAAAATGTTTTATTCTGTTAATAGCCTTGAAAAAGCTTATGGGTCTTATATATCTCATTTATTTTATAATTCAAGTATGGTTTTCATGATGAAAATAGCCAAAGAAGCTGGCATGGTGTAAAAGAAATGTGAGCATAGTGGAGCCAAACCCATAGTCATAGTCTAAGAAACCCTTTTTGACTCATAATTTGACAAACTGTGTAATTACTGAGTTTGCAAAAGTTTTTAGAGCAGTTAAAATGAGGATCAGTCATAAGTTGAATTTCATATAAATGTATTTAGCTATGACATGATACAACCCTGACCCCAAAGCAGAGAGTGAAAAATAAAGACCATTATATTTCAGCATTATCAGTACTGGGACTCACTCTGATCTGATTACGCAGTTGCTCAGCCTCCTGTCGAAGCTGCTCAAGCTCACTCATCTTGAAATGATCTTTAACCTTTACCCTCTGACCTCTCTCACCCCCTCAGACACCTGTAGATTAAAACATGACATATGAATAATGTTAGAGGACACAGTGTTCCTATTAAACCCAGTTTTTTAGGTTTGACAAGCTGACCAGCAAAATAACATCATAATTAAAGTGTTTCAAATGCAATTTGAAATTAGAACCTTTTTTTTATATATATATATAAATCTCACTTTGGTTATAAGATTTTACAAAAAGTAAACAAACAGGAAATCCTGTACATACTGCACAATACTGATCAGTTGGAGAAAGTTCCCACACACAAAACTAAATGATGTGCACCATTTTGTATAAAGATTTTTGTTACATATAAAATATTTATAAAATATTTGTTCATCGCTAATCATTTCATAGTGCAGATGTGCTGCGGGATTTAGATTAACATTACGGCATAATCTTTAATCTGGCATAATCTATAAAATAATAGGATTAATGTTCCGAGATCCATTCCAAACACAGAAACAAGATCTGGGATCAGGATTATAATAGATTGTAAATTAAAAGTGAGTGTGTCAAACAGAAAGAGAGAAGAAATCGACATGACCTGAAATCGAACATAAGGTTACACATTCATACTGGCATGCAAAAACACACAGGATTTTTTGCATATATTTTTACAGTCAAATATGTCACAAATCATCAACCAATCACAAAGATCTTTTAGATCTTATAAACAGTTCTTCTTTGCATGTTTTCCAGTTATAGCCACACAGATCTCGGTATGGCTATTGTCTCAATGCTGATGGAGAACTGTGAGACGCGAATGCAAAAATTATTGTTATTACCCTCTTACCACACACTTATTAGAGAGATTCAACTCCCTCAACACAAACACAACACCACAGAAGGAGGAAAAAAAAATGTATAAGAGAAAATCTGTGGTGAAATTCTACACAAAGAGCATTAAAGATACAAACACCCACTTTAAAACTTACATCAGAGCCAATCAGTATAATGCCATTTACCCACAAAACCTTTCATTTCGATAAATGGCTATGCTCTGAGGAATCGTAGATAATCTACATGACTGAAAACCTTTCTTCACCTTTTAAGGTCTTCAAGCAAGTTGGGAGAGGCGGTATTAACATTAAGTGACATGGCATCTGACGCACAGAAGCCAATGGCACATGTCACTATACGTATTGGCACATCCGGTGGCACATCCGGTCTTAATTGGCATGTGCCAGTGGATAGTGGCATGTGTCACTGACATTATTGGCATGTGCCAGTGGTGGATAGTGGCATGTGTCAGTGACATCGCGACACACTGACACTGACATGACACCGTGTTCCGACACCTCTAGTAGTGACTGACAGATTAATCGAACACCTATAGCCTACTGACGTAATTGTGGCACAAAATCCTAAATAAATAGCCTAATTTTGTGATATTTAAAATATCAATTAAACGAATTAAAGTGCATTAATAATTTTTCAAACGTGTTATTTGTCACGTCTGTATTTGATTCGTATGTGCCATTGAATGTTGTGTAATACCAGCGCTACTTTATGTTGTTTATCTCGCAAAGTCACAAACTGCCCATTCTAGAAAAGACACAAAATAAATCTGTCATGGGTCACTACGAATAACGTATTAACAGTCGCGTCCGTTACTGTAAACCTTTATTTTTGCGTGATGCTGCACAGACGCACGCCAGTAGGTGTCAGTATAAGTGAGTGTAACACTGGCCAGCGCAAGATTCTCATCTGTGGCTTTAATATTTCAAAAATAATTGTATCGATTTATGCATGTTGTAGGCTACACATTAACTTAGCGATGTTAGCCTATAAATCATATTTTTTGACAGCATAAAGCAAATTGTTATGCAAGTGGCATATGACGCAATCCATTGGCACATCTCACGTTTTAGTGACACATGCCACTAACTATCCACTGGCACATGCCAGTTGGCCTGTGTCACTAAAACTGACATGTCTCTTTATGTTGTGGCACCTCCAGTAGTGACACCTCCAATAGTGACACCTGCAGCTGTCTGCCGGAGTATAATGTAGATTATGTAACATATGCACATAGTTAATTTGTACAACAAAAAATAATTTTATTTATTGAATAATTCCATAAAATTATTTTTGAAATATTAAAGGTGCTGAGGAAGGTCCTGTGCGACCGAACGTTTGTTGAATTTTTAAAATGTACTGAGCACTTTTTTGCACTTGTATAAATAAAGAATATTGCTAGTAGCTCGGTATACTCCTTTTCAGATACAGAGCCTAACAAACAAATGAGATGAGAATCTTGCGCTGGCCAGTGTTACACTCACTTATACTGACACCTACTGGCGTGCGTCTGAGCAGCATCACGCAAAAATAAAGGTTTACAGTAACGGACGCAACTGTTAATACGTTATTCGTATGACCCATGATAGATTTGTTTCGTGTCTTTCCTAGAATGGGCAGTTTGTGACTTTGCGAGATAAACAACATAAAGTAGCACTGGTATTACACAACATTCAGTGGCACATACCAATCAAATACAGACGTGACACAAATAACACGTTTGAAAAAATATTAATGCACTTTAATTCGTTTAATTGATATTTTAAATATCACAAAATTAGGCTATTTATTTAGGATTTTGTGCCACAATTACGTCAGTAGGCTATAGGTGTTCGATTAATCTGTCAGTCACTACTGGAGGTGTCGGAACACAGTGACATGGTGTCATGTCAGTGTCAGTGTGTCGCGATACCACTGACACATGCCACTATCCACCACTGGCACATGCCACTATCCACTGGCACATTCCAATGAAGACCGGATGTGCCAATACCCATAGTGACATGTGCCATTGGCTTCTGTGCGTCAGATGCCATGTCACTTAATGTTAAAACTGCTACTGCAAGTTGGGAAAGAAGCAGTTGGTTACGGGGAGAGTGGTTAGTTAGCCTATCCTTTGGTCCACACTAGTGCACCAATGCCATTTTGACAGATATGTAGTGTTTGAAATCGGGTATAAATGGATTAGAAACAGCCTGAGGATCAAACATTATCTATTTATTAACCTGCTGTTTTTTTTGTTTTTTTTTTCCATATTTGCAGTGGTGTTATATTGTCAGCACTATGTAAAACAATACGACTTCATGCATTAAACATGACTTGAGGGGGCTGTCAGCTAAGCACCAAACAAGGCCACCGCCTCGGAGTAGGCAAATGTTTTCTCCGTCTTCATGAAACAAAGGTAAAATGTTTTCTACGACTATTTTACACACAGAACGCCATAAACAGATGAGATGTGGAAACTGCATGTTGCATTCGGCTTCATCACGTCGACGCAGAATGGCAGGTCTACGGAACCATTTTCGGTTAAACCAACGTTCCATTCCATTACCGACACAAACGCGACAATGATCATATGTTCCGTGGATTTGTGTCCATTAACTAGACGGAGTTCTGATAGCATTAACTATAAAGAAATGTCAGCCTTGGCCCCACCCTTACAGCTTAATGCAGAGTGGCATATGCACTCTCTGCATACTGCGAGAAAAGGGAGAAAAGTAAGCGGCATTTCTATCGTTTACTGGCACTGTGGTTTTCACTGAAACCGCAACCTATCCTTTTAAACCCGAGAGACAGCTGCAAAACGTGCGTTTGCTTGATCACATGGGTTACGTTTATATTTCAGTCGGATCGTCCTACGCCCAGAACAACAGACATATGCACGGTTAACATCCTCTTTATCTTGCTACTGACATACGTATGGCAAGCCGTTTTAACATGAAGCCTAGCTCTTAATTTTTTTTTACTGTATGTTACAAATTTTTTATTGTTTGCCTAGTGTCTTGGGGATCTGTGTGTGAGATAAGCTAACAGCTATTTACTTATAACTGGTATGTATTCCAATGGTTCTATCTAGCTTTGCTAATTTGATTAGTCACTACTTATTCTTTAGAACTAATTTAAATAGTTACTATTCCAGTTTTCTGAGTACTTGAACATACAGAACCAACCAGTTATTATTAGACAGTGAGAATTCAAATTGTACTAGTATTTATTTATTTATCTACCAATAAGATTATCTATAATAAGAATAAAGTAACCATTCTGACTAATTATTACATGACAAGCAAAAAGGCAATAAATACTTGGGTCTTATTAATAGGCACTAGTATTTAATACATATACTGGTAAAGCTGAAATAGATACTAGTAACTACCCAAATTTCTTTTAAAAAGTATTAGTACCCAATGAATAGTAAAAACTCAAATTTGTCCCAGCAACAACTGGAATTCCTACCAGTAGGAAGTGAATAATAAGTAGGCTTTCCAGTGAATTCAGTATCTAGTGAAAAGGAACTACCGGTAGTCACTATTAGATTGATGACTAGTAATTTAAAAACAAGTTATAGTAAATATATATATATTTAGTAAGTAGGGCTGTCAAAATTAACACATTCATTTTGTGATTCATTTTTCTTCTTCTTCAGTTTAAGGGACATTCTACCAGAAACGTACATTTCCACTTATAAAAAATCTTGGGGGAAAAAATAGCTTATTCTTAAATCTGAACGTTGAGTCATACGGAGGACATGTTCAACTATGAGAAACACATATCATACCATCTCAGCATGTTTTTATGATTGAATAAAATACATTTTTATATGCATTTCACCCCTAAAATGTCAGGCCCTGTCACAGACAAATTTGTATATGTTAGAATAGTTTCCTAATGAATTTCTTTGATACAAATAGTATTTTCTTATTGATCACATGTCCCTGATTGTATCTAACATGGTTTTGTAATTCGTTTAAGAAATACAAGTAACATTTCGGTCAACCGTAGTACACAAAATCACAGAATACCCGCCAAGCACTCATATAGTTGTAAAATAACTACCTTTACATAAGAGATTTTTACAAAAACATAGTAGTGGATATATAGCCCCACGTTAAAACGCGTTAAAAATATATAGCGCAATATAGTTCACTTAAGAATTAAAATTTTCTGATAATTTACTCACCCCCACATCATCCAAGATGTTCCTGTCTTTATTTCTTCAGTCGAAAAGAAATGAAGGTTTTTGAGGAAAACATTCAAGGAATTTTCTCCATATAGTGGACTTCAGTGGGGTACAGTAGTGGTTTGAAGGTCCAAATTGTAGTTTCAGTGTAGCTTCAATGGGCTCTACACGATCCCAGCCGAGGAATAAGGGTCTTATCTAACGAAACGATCTGTCATTTTCGAAAAAAAATAAAAAATAATTTATATACTTTTTAACCACAAATGATCGTCTTGCACTAGCTCTGTGATGCGCCACTCATTACGTAATCAAGTTTAAAGGTCATGCTTGTTCCGATTAAAAAAGGTAGGAGAGGGACAAAAAACTCCAACTCATTTTGTCCTCCAACTTCAAAATCGTCCAACATCGTTGTTTTAACTTTTATTTATTTAATAATTTTTTTTGTAAATGGTGTTTGACAGTCTTTGCACGTTCGCTTTGTAAACACTAGGTAGGTACTTCCACCTATGTCACACGTGACCTTTCAACGTGATTACGTAATGCTTGGCGCATCGCAGAGCTAGTGCAAGACGATCATTTGTGGTTAAAAAGTATTTATATATCTTTTTTTTTTCTTTTAGAAAATGACAGATCGTTTCGCTAGAGAAGACCCTTATTCCTCGGGTGGGATCGTGTAGAGCCCTTTGAAGCTACATTGAAACTGCAATTTGGACCTTCAAACCGTTGTACCCCATTACAGAGTCCTGGACGGGTCCTGTTTGATCAACCCGCCCAGCACCCGCAGTAATTAACAGAACACCCGACCCGATATCTGACAGAAACACTCATTTTAGTCCGTACCCGACCCGACCCGTTTGACATAAAAACCGCAACCTGAACCGCACCCGCATTAAATCTCCTACATGAGGTAGACAAAAATCATTTTTCTCATGTATCCTAACACAAGCAATAAAACCAACATTAAGCATTCTGAGTCAAATTGTGCTGTAATTAGCAGCCTTTAACGCTCTTCAGACAGAGCGTGAACACAAATAAGCATGGGACCATTTGAAAGCAGCTGTCAAATGCACCAAATTGAGTTGAAATAGTATTGGCTATTGGACCTGCAGTCCACCCGTAGGCCTATCTACCGCGCGTCCGACCCGCACCGCACCCGATACGTAAATATTATTCCACCCGTTACATTAAATATTAGCGGGTCACCCGTGTGCAGGACTCTGGAGATGTACAAGGCTCTGGACTCCTGTAAATCCTGGAATGTTTTCCTCAAAAACCTTAATTTCTTTTCAACTGAAGAAAGAAGTCATGAACATCTTGGATGACGTGGGGTTGAGTAAATTATCAGGAAATTTTTATTCTGAAGTGAAACTAATCCTTTAATGCAACACTTTTTCTTCTGTCATCCTTGAAAAATTCTAATTAAAAATGAAAATTATCCCATAATTTACTCACCCTCAAGCCATCCTAGGTGTATATGACATTTTTCTTTCAGCCGAACACAATCGGATTTATATTTAATAATATCCTAGCTCTTCCCATCTTTGTAATGACATTGAATAATGTCTGAGTTTTTGAAGCTCCAAAAAGCCCATCCATCCATCATAAAAGTAATCCATACGATTCCAAGAAGGGTGACCTCTGACCTAACAGATGACGTAGGCATAGCCTAAGAATAGACACCTTTCGCGAAAACCATGTAACTAGTAAACGTGCGTATATAGGGCCGTTGCTGGAAGCCAGTGATTAGCCTATAGTTTACGAAGTTTTAAATATGGATATTTTTCTTACTCACTTCACTTCAGAAGGCATTTATTATCCCGTATGGATTACTTTTATGATGGATGGATGCACTTTTTGGAGCTTCAAAAACTGGCTATTCAATGCCATTACATACCTGCGAAGAGCCAGGATCTTATTTAATATAACTCCAATTGTTCTGGGCTGAAAGACTAAAGTCATATACACTTAGGATGGCTTGAGGGCGAGTAAATTATGGGATAATTTTCATTTATGGGTGAACTAGGCTATTTCTTTAAAGTGACAGCAATGTGCAGTGTTTAATTATTAAATTTCTGTATATACCTGTTAGACCTACCAAAAAAATCTTAAAGAACAAGGTTACATGAGTCAAAATAAAGCCCTGATATATTAAAGGCACCGAATTTATTACAATGGGTTTATCATAGGCAGAGTATGTAAGGCAAGGGTAAAAAAATTACTGTGGGCTTGGGACAATAAAAAAAAAAAAGATCTTATGTGCAATAATTCAATAATTGATGTTATGTGCAATTAATCGTGATTAATTCCAGAAAAATACGCGCTTAATTCGATTTTTTTTAAATCGATTGACAGCACTAGTATAAGGAATATAAGTTAAAACAGCTTGCCACAATCAGAGCTGTGGCGTAAAGCGCTGGAGGCTGCGGCCAGCTGAAGAACAGGAGGCTTCTGCTCCAATTCACGACTCACGGCTCAAATTAAACATGCAGTACCTTTAAATACAAATGTACTATGATATATAATCTCCATAATATTCCTACTGATTGTGAATAACAATCCACTGATGTGATTTGGTGACAAAAATAATAAAATCCCAAATTATAAAGTTGATCCTCGCATTACAAATGAACATGAACCATTTTAATCATTTAAAACTCTGATGCCCTTCCTACTTTTCATCATATGTCTTATCTCGGTCCCACCATTCGGATGAATCTTAGAATTGAATAGTACCTGTTAATCTTCCTGTTTGGCTTTAGTCACTCCTCGCGTAAAGTGAGTGGAATGCTGAAGTGGCTGGCGGAAGTAATTCGCAGGGAATTTTTCTGCTGGAAAATGATTAGGACTGCATACTGTCGGTTCTTTCCTGGTGCTAGTTAGGCCTCGGCGACTCAGTGTTTCATGTATGAAACGAATCAAAACGGTGTTACCAAAAAGTATGGAGCCACCATGTCGCCCTCTGGTCGTTTTGAAAGGATGGGAAGAAACCACTGTAACGTTATTCCTGATTTCATCAGCACACTTTGCTTTAGTAGAGAGAAAAAAAAGCGACTCAAGTAATATAATTAGCGATAAATGTAATAAGTCCAAATAAAGCTTTCGAATTAAGAACACGTCGTCGTTGTCTTTATATTGCGTTGCTTAATCCTCGCCTCTTTCCTTCCGAGTGCCTTCTTCCTCAGTCTTCTCGTGTTGGTCGCTTCGTTTTGGCCGCCGCGTCCAAGAAATGTCCTATTCAATGAAATGCGAGGCACCCCGTGGCCCTTCAAAAAATGAAAATAAAGTAACTAAATTCGACTTGGTTATCTCTCCGGAGGAGCATTTAACCCATCCATCAGTTCAAATGTGACTGTGCCAGAATAGGAGGCGGGGTGAATTCAACATAAACAGTATGCTATAGTTGTTTTTTTAAATAATTCAAATAATGTGCGCTCACTATGCTGTCAATTCAGTCCCATATGAAATCATTCGGTCTGCACCAGAAACACGTAGCATCACTATTGCGCGATTCAACCACACCCATTTTATTGCGAATGTACCACTGCAGCGCAGACCTCCACCGCGGTGCCAAACAGCGGCTCAGGGGGGTGAACAGCACCTCACACTGGAACACACTTGAGTTTAGGTCGCTAAAGCAAAATGTCAGTTCTTTCATTAAATGTGGAAACGAGAATATGTGGATCTCAATTTAAATGTTTGCAGAAATTGACAAATAAATGGCTTGAAAAGAATAGTGACATTGTGCAGAATTACCCCTACGCGGTGCTCAGTGACTCCCATGAATGCGCTCCTGAGCAGAGTGTTGCCAGATCGCGCAGGGAAAAACAAAAAAGAAGCGACTTCTCCTAAGAGACATGGCGGAGCTAAGAGAGGGGAACAGACTATGATAGATAGGCCTACAATGGCTCCAAGCCTCCAATAGTTGGGTGTAGGCTATTTGGAAGTGCGATTAGTTGGTCGCAGTTTATTGGGATTTGGAGGCTAAGGACCAGCAATAAAAATGTGACTGCATTTTCCGAAAATACATTTAAAAGACTGGCCATATACTTGAAATTTGCGCTGTAAAATAAATAAATAAATAAATAACAAGCCGAGTCAGTAATAATACGCGGACATGGCAACACAGTTCGTACGTCATATGAGGCCTGAAGTTCAAAAGATTGCGTATGCTTTTAACTTGAACATATTTTAGAATCAATTTATTTCCAATATAGTAAATACACATCCAAAAATGCCTCCACTCCAGCATTTTCCAAACAGCTAATTATAACCCAGATAAGTTAACCAACCTCACACTTTCTCAAATTACTTCGAGCTGTAATTAAAATTCCCCTGTAAAGGCATTCAGTAATGTAATGCGCACTTTCTCTCTAGAGACAAAAAGCTGCCACCCACCGGAGACACACTCCTAATTACACCTGCCATAATTACCCGTTGAGGGGAGGGGCATAGACATGTTATAGGTGCACTTGCTGATTGGTCCGTATTAAAAGAAAAGTGTGTTCCGATTTTTGTGTATGCTATAATACTTTGATTGTTAAAAAATAATTATTTATTGCTTTTTTATTTACATCTACAACTGTGCACCCTTTAAACTGGCACACACATTATTGAGTAGGGCAGCAAAATGTGATTTGCATCCCTCCCCTCAACAAATGTAGTGATGGTACATTCCACCTGCCCTTACTCCCCATAAGGTACTGTAGTAGCTGTGGATGGGTTGCCCAGCAACACCATTTCCAGAGAACCAAGCATGCAGTATGTGGTTGGATGGACATGAACTGTTCTGCATTAATCCTCCACACATATATTCATAGCCACTTAGGTAGGTCACATAATATCTTACCTAGTCTATGATGGAGTTTACTTCATGTCTGTAAGCAATAAGAATACAACCATGTATAGAACATTTTGAAATTTAAAAGCTTTAAACATGCTTCCCTCTGGCAACATATAGGCTATGATTCTGGAGAAGATGAGTGTGATCACACTCCTCTCTACATGGGCTAAACAGGGCTCTGGGCTCAGATTCACAGATGGCAGAGAAAGAGGAAGGTTCAGACCCGATTTTAATTTAGAGCAACAACGTTAGATCTAAAAATAAAGAGTTTTTCCATTATAGAGTGTAATTCCATTTGTCGACCTCTAGAGCTCGCTATTGCTCTTTCTTACAGCATGCTGAGGGAAAATGCTGTGTAAATGAGAACCATTTGAACAAATGCCATGTATAAGTCAAACAATGTTTTAATATGTAAATAATAATAATAATTAGTTAATAGTTAATTTCCAACAACTATCAAAACTGAAGAAAAAAAACATGAAATCAAATGGACAGGATTCTATGAAACTTTTGTTATTCTACGAAGTTGTCGTTTGATCTTTAACCCAACAGTGATTTATCTAGTGTTCTGCTTCAAGCTCCCTTTAATGTTTAACCCTGAAGTGTGTTTAATCAAACAACATCCTGCAGTGTAAGGTCATAAGACAGCAGTTTCAAAACCTTAAACCTAAAACTGTGTCTCACTCAATTTATGCAAAACATCAGTTTTCAATGCACAGAATTTACATATTGTCCAGATGTGCTTTTTAGACAGGTACTAGGTAGTTGTAATTTTATTATTCCATACAGTATAAGCTACTCAGAGATAAGTAGCCTAATACACTTCCCCTTTGTCACCATGACGAACTCATTGATTATATAAATTCACATATAATTCTTATATGGATCCACTTTTATATTCAAAAATGTATTTAAACATATATCTATATAGTACTGTGCAATAGTCTTAGGCATGCACATTAGTATTTTCACCAGAAAAAAAAAAGGTTTTATGTCTTATTCCACCCGTTACATTAAATATTTGCGTGTCACCCGTGTGCAGGACTCTGGAGACGTACGAGTAAATCCTGGAATGTTTTCCTCAAAAACCTTAAATTCTTTTCGACTGAAGAAAGAAGTCATGAACATCTTGGATGACGTGGGGTTGAGTAAATTATCAGGAAATTTTTATTCTGAAGTGAAACTAATCCTTTAATGCAACACTTTTTCTTCTGTCATCCTTGAAAATTTTAAATTAAAAATTAAAATTATCCCATAATTTACTCACCCTCAAGCCATCCTAGGTGTATATCACATTTTTCTTTCAGCCAAACACAATCGGATTTATATTTAATAATATCCTAGCTCTTCCCATCTTTGTAATGACATTGAATAATGTCTGAGTTTTTGAAGCTCCAAAAAGCCCATCCATCCATCATAAAAGTAATCCATACGATTCCAGTGGATTAATAATGAGAGAGTAGAGTTTTAGGTGTGTCAGTAGGAAATATCAGTTTAAATTTCCAAAAATTTCTGCGATTAAAGGGATAGTTCACCCAAAAATGAAAATTCTGTCATCATTTACTCACCCTCAAGTTGTTCCAAACCTGTACGAGTTTCTTTGTTCTGCTGAACACAAAGGAAGATATTTGGAAGAACGTTTGTAATCAACAGATCTCGGTCCCCATTGACTTCCATAGTAGGAAAAAAATATACTATGGTAGTCAATGGGGACCGAGATCTGTTTGGTTACAAACATTCTTCCAAATATCTTCCTTTGTGTTCAGCAGAACAAAGAAACTCATACAGGTTTGGAACAACTTGAGGGTGAGTAAACAATGATAGAATTTTCATTTTTGGGTGAACTATCCCTTTAATTGTAATAATCCAGTGAGATTTTTGTATGCACAAGGAGTCTGTTAGGACGATTCTAAGGGCCCACGCACTTTTGGGGCATCCAGAGATCTATTTTATTAATAGAATGGGTGCGGTAGGGGACCCAACCTCATATTCTTTCATTGGGCCCAAAATTGCTAGCGGCACCCCTGCTAATCACTGACAGATGGTGATGGTGAGATCAAATCTCCGTGTGGAGCATACAGGCTGTTGTCAGACTCCTTGTGCATACAAAAATCTCACTGGTTTATTTCAATTAATGGCAAAATTAATGTTTGGAAATGTATTAACTGATATTTCCTACTGACACGCTACAGCAAGATATAATTAACTGGTTTAAAAAAAAAAAAAAATCTGCTGAAAATACTACCGTGCCTAAGATTTTTGCACAGTACTGTATATTGTAAATCACCTAATAATAAACAGAATGACTTTACTCACAACAACTAAAGGCTCAAAGAATGAAAACTACAAATCCCAGGCTGCTGTTGACGTCATTATTCCTCGACACTACTTGTGATGATGGCAGAACGCGACAGCTCGAGCAAGATTTACAAAACACTTTAGGTTTTCTGTGCTTTTAACATTATAACCAGGTAACGTATCGAAGTACTGGTAATGGAAGCGAGGCCGTAAACTATTCTATTCTAGCCCTCAGTTAGCTAAGACAGAAACCCAAACCATCTCTTTTGAGCTCTGCAATCACGTATGTAACATTTACATTACATCTCACAGTGAAATACTGCCGTGGATCAGAATAACCATGACTTTGAGCATGGACATCAGCGTTTCTTTTCTCAAGTGCGAACTCGCCTCCACTATCGACCATGCGGTAAGATGCGCAGTAGAATCAGTGTTGAAAGAAACAGCGCGAGTTGTTGGCATAAAGCTGGCCGCGGCTCGTAATGCTGCCGCAGAGTCGCACAAAGAGAACCAGAGCCTGCGCGAGAGACTGGAGATCTCCGAGAGCGAGCTGAAAGCGGTTCGCTACTACATGACTGCGGCTGAAAAGAACATCAAACAGTGTTTACTTCTCAACAGAACCCTGCCTGGGTCAAATATCGTGCACACAAACGCAGACGACGCACACTTTGTGTTTCCATCATGTGCTGCGGATGGAAGCCCCACATCACAGGCGCAGAGCAGAGATTCCTCCCGCAAGACCTTCCGAAACTCACCGGGAAGAATTCACAGTCCTAAAAATCTCCCTAGTGTTGGCCTCTGTCTCCCCACGGTACAGTCTGACTGGCCTCGTGAGTGTGTCAACCGCAGAAAGACACGAGGGTCTTCAGTTGGCAACAGTTCAGCACTCAGGAGTGACCACACGACCGCACAAACTCTTCTGGAAAACAGTGCTGTTCTCTTCAAACCAGAAGATGAGACAGAAGGCACGTTTTACATTACGAATGAGGGCGAAAAAGGTTCATTTTTGTTACTATTATTTCCATTTACCAATAGGCTCGAAGCAAATTTTGCCCTCCAGAGTTTGGTCTTCACTAGAAAATCAGGTAACGTTAGGTAGGTGGGTTTAAGCTAAACTCTGCAGAACAGTGGCCCTCCAGGACCGGATTTGAGGAACCCTGCCATAGAGTAATGATTATAGCTGTTTATTAACCATCTTAAGCTTGACATATGAAATGATAGCCAGACATATCTGTTTGAAATGGAACTATTTATTTTGCCTTTAGACAAAATATATATTTTTAAAGAGTTGCATGTAGTGAGAATATGAGAGCTAACAATTTTGTTCAGATGCCCAAACTGTGCAAAAACATTTGGTGCAGATGTTCTCTATAAGGCAAAGATTCTCATAGCCTGTAATGTAAATCAACGAGACTTTTATAACAGTATAACACTGCTTGCATAATATGCAAGTTTTATGATCAAAGCTCTGTCATTTTAATTGTGAAGGGCAAAGCAGATGCAATACCATGGGGCCAGTTGTTCAAAGGTAAACTGAACGGATTTTGGTTATCGGATTGGATCAAATCTTGAAAATGGGTTGTTCAAAAGGGAAAGAAGGAATCTGAAATCAGATTAGATCACGGAATCCAATCCTAGTTTTAATCTGGATGATCAAACCTTCAGTTTGTGTTGTTCAAAACTTGTCAGTAGGATTTGGATAACTTTGATCCCAAAAAAACAGGATTATCCTGATCCCAACTCAAGGTGGATTCTAGGAAGAAAATGTAGTAAAAAAAAACAATCTAATTTTGCTTTGAAAAACCGGCACAAAAGTAAGATGGATTACCTGATCCTGGATAGCAAAACATGGGATTTCCAAATCCAGATCATTCTGATCCAGATTAAACTTTTTGAACAACTGGCCCATGATGATTGATAAATGCACAAACAAACTTTCCTCAAAAGCCTGTTGTATCATATTTGATACTTACATTTTAACACATTTTTTTCTAAAATATGATGCAAGATAACCAAGTAATCCTAAATTGCTTCAGTCCAGTAAGTGTATATCTTGACATATTACTAACAATATAAAAGTTATAACATTTACTTTACAGAAAAAAGATGTGTACCATGACCTGAAGGGGGACATTTTTAGAATTATTCTAAAAGGCCTTTTACTTACTGAAAAAGTATGAACTGTCATGTTATAGATTATGTGCAAGTTTTGGTCATGTTGATCATTTAGAGGGCTTAGAAAATGAATGTATCAAATATGAAACAGTAGGCTTTATTGGATAAACAGCATGTCCGATTCTTTAGTCTGATTATAGTTTCATTCATATAAACGTGAGCTTTTCTTTGTTTTGCAGACAACAGTTCTGCAGCAACAGACACTGAGAGGAGACACGAAGAGCCAGAAGTTTCAGGCCCCTCCGCAAACCCACCAGAGGAGCAGTCTGACATGACGAATTTTGAGTTTGAAATAAGCACACCTGCTGGGAATGTTAATGAGCTGGAGCTGATACAGGTGATGGAGGACACTGATGATATCAAACAGGGCACCATTAAAATCGAAGACGATCCTGATTCACTCACATTAGAGCCTCCCTCATCAAATCCAGCTGTAGTCTCTTCATCCAACTCCATGCAAGACTTACCACAAATCTCCTCGCCTCCAGTGCCGGAGAGCGATGGCGATGCTTTGCTGGCCTTGGCGCCACCCGCGGGGAGTGACTCCAGGTTCAGCGGGACAGTCGATAGCCCTGACAAAGTGCACCGCTGCAACATTTGTGGCCGGGGATTCAGACGTTTCTACTGCTTGAAAACACACCAGCGCATACACACGGGAGAGCGGCCGTATCCTTGCAGATACTGCGAGAAACGCTTCCGCCATTTGGACAGCTTACACAAGCACCAGCGCATTCACACGGGAGAGAGACCGTACCGCTGCGCCGAGTGCGGATGCTGCTTTAGAGAACTCGGTCAACTCAAAAAGCACAGACTCAAACACTCACCCACATTTGTTCCTGTGGCCAATCCCTCCTTCCCTCTCCTCCCAGCCGGACCCTCCTATGTCTGGTCGCATCTCAACACACAGTCTTTGGATTCAGTCTAGGCTTGTGATTGTATCACTTTTCAAAGCTGGAATTGCGGAAACTTGGTATACAGTATTATGGCGGTATTGAATTATGTTACAAAAACAGGTTAAAAAGATGAACAAACTTGTCCTCTTAATAACCTGGAGCATTTACATACAGTGGACATTTTTATTGTGCATTGTTTTTAATTAAACAGATTGTTTCAAACAGATTAAAGTGCAAAAGAATACAACTATAAAGAATCAGAACATTTTTCAACCATTATCTGAATGTCTTTTCTGGGCTGGCCTGTTTTAATCCAGATTAAAATGTACAAGTGTAAACAAATGCTTAGTATTTAATAAATATTAAATGCTTATGTTTATTTAAAAATAAATATCAAGTATTTGGTGTTGTTGATTGATTAATACCATAGTGAATACAAAAATGAGAACATTTAAAGGCTATTTGATTTAATCTCCATGAGTTCAGAAACAAAGTCATCAGTGTTAACCAGTTAATGGAAAATAAGCTAATGTGCTTTCTAAAAATCTCAACAGTTCGAATAATGAGGTATCTAGAATGATTCATTTTATTTTGAAGTGTGCATGATAACAATACCGTACTTTCATTACCGCAATATACCGTACTATCGAATAATAGCGAATGTCTAATTCAGTCTAAGGCCATAAGAATTATGGGGTTGTGCAAAACACTCCTCACATAAAGTTAATAATTCAGTGACAGTTTGGTCCAGAATCAATTGGAGTTATATTGGAAGATATATATTTGCCTGATTGTATGAACATTTTTACACATCAACATATTTATATCCATATACATGTACAAAATACCTTCTCAAACATGCAGCATAGCCAGAATTTACGAGTTGTTTTCATGCATAAGAACAACTTGATGTTACACTGCGAAAATTTGAAATGGGTTCCAGTTAAGAATAAACTTTTCAATAATGCATTTTCTGGTCTTGAGAATTCATTTTGCCCACTGTCATGCAACAATGTGCATCCTGCATAAATCAGAACTGAAACTAATTATTTGTTTTATACTTGGTATAAATGTAGCACTTCAAAGATTTTTAAATGCATCAGTTTAACATTTTGACCTGACAAATAAAAGCAGAAAGACTACTGCTGGGGGAATACAATTACTAAATGAAGTTTTATGTAACAAAGTTCGGGAGGAGCACGTTCAGGTAATCAACTCAAGAGGAAGCCAGTATAAATAAAGCTTTTCCTCACCTTCTGTCTCGCAAGTTTCTCAGCATCCCTCCACCACCCCATCACCTCACACTCGGCTGGGTCTACCCCAGTATAGGGGGAGTAAGCCTACTCTGGGTTCGGGCAAAATTCCGAGCTCGGAGCCCTCCCCTGGACAGCAAGCCAAATACGCATAATACTATTAGATTTCATGTACGTGTGAACTCGTGAAATACACATTTATCTAGTTGGCCTACAAACGTGATCATTTTTTTTGTTTGAATTTTAAGTTTGATACAACCTAAAATTAAGAAATGTGTATGTATGGTACATTGTTTGAATTCTGATAAATAAATAAAAGAGTTTGACTTATCAGATAGGTCTTTAATTAACGAGTTAACTAGTAAACAGCACATGGTTCTCTCATGTTCTACTCAAAATCATCCCCCTCTTGTGATATTTCACCCGTCCTCTCTGTGGAGTCACATGGGCACTTTCTCTGTCCCGTGACTTTTTTTTTTTTTTTTTTTTTTTAAACAAATAAAGGGTCAGCCAGGCGGCGCACAGTCCCGCCGTACTGCCGTATGAAAGTACGGTTTCGATTAGGACCTTTCCATGGACCGTTACGTAATAGATTTATGTTTTCATTAGGTCCTGCTGTCTGTTGTTCATTGTCAGGTCCACAGGGGTCTCACACCATCCGTCATGTCCCGGGGGTTTGATCACGAGATCTGAGAACTTTCTACCTGCGATTCTTTAAAGAAACGAAACCAACTCGACATGATGCTCTGATGAAACATGATTAGGACATCCTGCATCCACATTCTCAAAACGAGTAGTTTGGTTTTCTTGTGGTTTTGTGTAGTTTCTTCCTAAAAGCGGAAGTAACATACCGCATTTAGATCGGCGTCGTGTTTATAAAGGACAGGTAGGTTGTGTTTGTTTCTTAACCTCCCTACTGTACTTTACCGTTAACGTTAACTTCTATGTGTCACGAATGATAACCGTACACGCCCTAGTGACTGCTTAAGGAGATGGAGGAGACATTCTCCTCTAGAAATGTCAGATGCCTTTTCTGGAATGAATGTCTGCTAGTTTATTCAAACTACTTGGATGTTGTTGTTGTTGTTGTTGTATGGCAGCGGGGTATTTTATAGTCTGGTTATCCTCTTTACCTTTATAGGACTTAACATTTGTTTTTCAACCGCGTATTTCAGATTGTTTGCATTGTCATGCACTTCCGCTACTAGAACGATGCAACATTTGTTGTAAAAACACCCAAGACGTTCAATGAGACATTCATTGTCTTGTAGTTTCAGGGTTCCCACTGTCTGAAACTGATTCAGGCCTGAAAAAGCCATGGAAATAAATACAATTCTTAGCCACTGACATTTCTATGGTGAAGGGATTATGTTATGAGTTATGCTCAGCTCTAAAATAATAAATCAGCTAAGTTAGATGTTTTGAAAGTAAACTCTGTAAAAAAAAAAACAAAAAAAAAACCAAACCATAAATCCAATATAAGAAATCCTTATCCAATTATCATGAACTTGACATTACCATAGTAAGAGTGACTGCTTTTTATTGTAATTTTATGTCTCCTTTTTGACCCATTTTAAAAATAATTATTATTATTACAACAACAAAAATACACACTACCATTCAAAAGTTTGAGATTAGGGTTAAAATAACAGTTTTTTTTTTATTATTATTATTATTTTAAAATGTAATTTATTCCAGATTTTTCAGCTTCATTACTCCAGTCTTCAATGTTACATGATGCTTCATCAATCATTCTAATTTAGTGCACCCTTGCAAAATAAAAATACTTACCAATTAAAACAGTAATTTAGATTTAGCATATTTCAATAATAATAAAAACAGTCAAAGCTCTTTTAATAGCTGACAAAAGTTTAAAAAATCTATTTGTGTCTTTTTTTGTTTGATTGTACTGAACAGGAAACGGTTTTATCTGTAGGTTCCTGTTTTTCAGACCATGGCAAACGAGCACTCGCCTCTTCTTGTTCACGGGGTGTACAGCATGATGGGAGATGCTGAAGATTCCAGGGGTGTTTCAGCAGTGACAGGGGAGGGATCCCCCAAATCAAACCCCCGCCAACTCAACACCTTCTTTGGTGTCATGGTGCCCACCATCCTCTCCATGTTTAGTATTGTGCTCTTTCTTCGCACAGGTGAGTGTGACATTGGAAAAGACAGAGGAGTATGGCAGGAGATTTTATAAAGCATTTTAATATGGTGATGTATCACAATATAATTCCCCTCTGTGTGGCTCTGGGTGTGTTTTTGTGCATAAATAATTCTGATAAGCATCTATGTTTCAGGTTTTGTTGTGGGCCAGGCCGGTCTTCTCCATGGTCTCCTCATGCTGTGTGTGGCCTACTTCATCATTTCATTGACAATCCTGTCTATATGTGCTATTTCAACTAATGGCGCTGTGGAAGGGGGCGGGGCCTACTGTATCCTTAACCAATCTCTCTGCCTTATAGCGTGCTAGTTGCAGGGTGAATTCCAAATGCTGTTTTTTGAAGGGCAATAGTGCAACAGTGCCCGCCCCCTTTTTTAGCTGCGCTGGTTCCAGAAGTATATATTTTTTTTCATTCATTTTTCCCATAGGGATTTTAAAATAGTCTTTGTTAAAGAGTTATAAGCCCTGAACCAAGCCAATCAGCTATGAAGTGAATCACTACACTACAAAGAAAAAGACAAAGGTACAAGACTGTGTACTTAACGGTTTTATTGAGGGAAAGAACTACAATCCCATGAAGCATTGCGAACTGCATAATCAAATTAAAATGATAGAGAAATAAAAAACTACTCATTTACAAATGTTGATTATATGTTGATTATAAAAACCAATACGTTTTAAGTTTATTGCAAAAATATGCATAATACAAACATTTCAGCATTTTGAGAGCGTAGGGAGATGGATTCGATTACATAATTCGCAATGCTTCATGGGAGTGGGCGGAGCTAAAGAGCTATTTTGGTGTGTGTTGTTTTTTTGACTCTCTGGTTATGTAGTTTTTCACCAGGAATTCCACTGTTAAACACAATTATTGAAAAACAAAAACGCTGAAATAACGTGGACTGATGAAAATTAATGTAATTTTTACTTCTGGAACCCGACTGTTGCACTCTATTAGGTAAAGGGACACCATTTGTAGGGGCTTTCCAAATGAAAGTGAACAACTGAATCCCTTCACAAAGGGCCAGCCCTTCGATAACTTCAAGTCCATTAAAGGAGAAGTTCACTTTTAAAAAAACTTTTGCTGATAATTTACTCACCCCCATGTCATCCAAGATGTCCATGTCGAAAAGAAATTAAGGTTTTTGATGAAAACATTCCAGGATTTTTCCCCATATTATGGATTCCAATGGGACCCAAACGGTTCAAGGTCCAAATGACAGTTTCAGTGCAGCTGCAAAGGGCTTTAAACGATACCAGAAGATGAATAAGGGTCTTATCTAGCGAAACGATCGGTCATTTCAAAAATAAATAAAAAAGTTTAAGTTTTATAAGCACAAATGTTCGCCTTGCTCTGTTCTGTGATGCGCGTTCGTGACGTCACGTAATACGCAATTACGTTGAAAAGGTCACGCTTGAAAAATGTTCTTTTTGGCTTTTTAATATTAAAGCACCTAGGATACGCACACGAATGGGCATTTTAAACGTTAAACTGACACAAATACATTTTAAAATGTATATGGTCCTCCTCCCGCACATTTGTAAACACATCAAACTTGACCTTTTCAACGTAATTGCGTATTACGTGACGTCACAAACGCGCATCACAGAACAGAGCAAGGCGAACATTTGTGCTTATAAAACTTAAACTTTTTTATTTATTTTTTAAATGACCGATCGTTTCGCTAGATAAGACCCTTATTCATCGTCTGGTATCGTTTAAAGCCCTTTGCAGCTGCACTGAAACTGTCATTTGGACCTTGAACCGTTTGGGTCCCATTGGAATCCATAATATGGGGAAAAATCCTGGAATGTTTTCATCAAAAACCTTAATTTCTTTTCGACTGAAGAAAGAAAGACATGGACATCTTGGATGACATGGGGGTGAGTAAATTATCAGCAAAAGTTTTTTTTAAAAGTGAACTTCTCCTTTAACAAAGGTTGCATGCTATGGTCACTTCAAGGAAGTCATTTTATCGTTTATGGTCACTTGACACAGGGTCGATTCATTTTTAAGCTAGATGGGAGGAAAGTTCAAGATAAAGAAGAAACAGAATCAATTAAAGGGTTGGTTCTCCTTCTGGTTAAATTCTGTCATTAATTACTCCAAACCCATAAGACTTTTGTTAATCTTCGGAACACAAATGAAAATATTTTTTTATGAAATTCGAGAGATTTCAGACCCCAACCATAGACTGCAATGTAGTTGCCACTTTCAAGGCCCAGAAAGGTATTAAGGACATTGTTAAAATAGTCCATGTGACTAAAGTGGTTTAACCTTAATGTTATGCAGTGACGAGAACACTTTTTGTGCATAAAAAAAAAAAAACTACTTCATTCAACTATTTTTTTCTCTTCCGTGCCAGTCTCTGACGCTGTTCACAGGAGCACCTCGACACATGCGTGAGCTGCTGACGCAGGAGCCGGCCAATACTGAGCCGGCTTTCTGACGTAGAACCCGGAAGTGCTGCACTATGTTTACAACTTGAACAGCGTCAGAGACTGACACGGAGGAGAAGAAATTGTTGAATAAAGTCATTGTTTTTTTGCGCACAGAAAGTATTCTCGTCGTTTCATAACATTAAAGGTGCAATAGGTGATCTGGGAAATGCTAACTTTAGCCGGCTAGCATTGAAAGCATACGATCCCACCCTCCCTGCAAATCACCGTCCAAAGACACGCCTCCTCCAAAACACATGAAAGCACACAGGCCAGAAGCGAGACGACCAGAGACAACGTTATAGCGATTCGGATTACATCATGTGTTATTCACCTCTGAGAAAACTTTACAGTACAGTGAGGGGAGAAACAGAAGCGCTTGCTTGTGTACATAAGTGTGTGATTGTGAAATGACTCCAATTCAGAAGTTGACCTGTTGACATAAAGGAAAGAATGCACTGTATTTCAGCTTTATTCATATGCGATGTCAGGACATAGCGCAGCACAGTCGAATCTCACTGAGTTTTCTGCATAGGGCAAAGTCACCGGTACAACTGTAACTGTACTGTCAAACATGAAAATCTTCCACTTGTTGTCAGTTCAGAAGGAAAGTTAGGTTGTTTGCCTGCCATTCTTACTCTGTTTGCACAGTGTACGAGAATGTGCTAATGACGTATGATGTCTGCATGAACAGGCTGCGCAGTGTTATATAAACACACGTTGACTGACAGGGGACACAAATGGTAGAATTTAATTCTGACCAAATTAAATAAGTGAAGGATCTTATGGTTCTATGCCTTCCACTGGCATATATATATATATATATATATAAATTAATAATACATTTAGACCGCTTAACATTGTGAATGCTATCAAGATATGAGGAGATTTTCAACCAGTGTAACAAAAAATGTTGTGCTTTTAATGTTGAACCACTTTAGTCACATGGACTATTTTACTAAGTCTTTAGTACCTTTATGGGCCTTGAAAGTGGTGATTACGTTGCAGTCTATGTGAGGATGCAAAGCTCTCGGATTTCAGCAAAAAAAATCTTCATTTGTCTTACTGGTTTGGAATAACATGAGGGTGAGTAATTAATGACAGAATTTTAATTTTTTGGGTGAACTAACCCTTTAAGTTGTTTTGTTTGTGATTATATTACAGACATTTTCTTCATGCATTTCATATGAAGTTTGTATGACTATCTTTGTGAGGGCATTAATTGATATAATGAAATCCTAGCCCCGACTAAATGACTAACCCTAACCTTAACCCTAAAACCAGGGTTAAGGTGAGGATAATGAAGAAATTACATTCTTTCATTCTTTGCCAAGTGCATTCCAAACGGCTACATTTTGACAAACAGGTGCCTTCCTCCCTCCAAAGTCTATGTCAAAGTCATATGGATGCTCCCTTCCTATTGGAATTTGTTGTTCTTGAGTGTTTGCATATTGTTGTTGTTGACGTTTAACTCTTTAGTATTAGTCATGATCAGTCGTTCTCTGGGGCCAGAGTTTGGAGGCAGTATCGGCCTGATGTTTTACTTGGCGAAGGTATGTGCATGTGGCGTCTATGTCCTCGGCCTGGTGGAGGCCATACTGGACGTCTTCGGGAAGGATCCAGGTGAGCGCTGCATTGAAGCACACTGTTTTTGAAGCAAATTAAATCAGTAACACAGAGCTTTTTTACAGCGAAGCTTCTCTTTTCTTCTCTCTCCAGGCTCTGCTGTGTCACAGGGGCTGCATGTGTTGCCGCAGGGTTACTGGTACACCGTGTTGTACTCCTCTATAGTGCTGTTGCTATGTCTGGTGGTGTGTCTGGTCGGTGCTCATATCTACGCCAAAGCCTCTTTTATCATTCTGCTGGTGGTGACGGTGTCTCTGATCTCCATCATCATCAGCCCCCTTATACTCAGTCCACAGAGCTTCAACATCACACACACATACGACAACAACCACAGCGTCACTGTCAACCCCAGCTACACAGGCTTCAACGGCACTACATTAAAGAACAACCTTGGACGTGAGTGAGATTATCATCAATGCAATAATGATACTGACTGTTGTGGCGATGACAGTTGATGCTCTTTAGCAGTTATATTTCAAAATACTTCGAAGACAAATGAGACTGATCACAATTATGGAGTCCTGTATGTTAAATAAAACATTTAGTGGAAAAAAAGGATTGGATATTTATACTTTTCTAATGATATTTTGAAAAACGCAAAAGAAGAATTGAACGTTCCTCAAAAGAACATTTTGATTTACAAGGAAAGGAAGTTTATAATGAGTTTTTGCATATAATTGTAGTTTGAGTTCAGTAAGATTTCTTTTAAAGAAATGAATGCTTTCATTCAGCAAAGATACATTCAGTTGATCAAATTTAATAGTAAAGACTTGTAGATTGTTTAAACTAAAGCATGTTTGATTAAAGTTTTTAATTAAGAGATATTTATAAATAATATAACAGTTTCGAATCATCCAGCGACACACAGTATTGAGAATCAAGGGTATGTAAACTTTTGAACGGGGTCATTTTTATAAATTCAGCTTCTTTTTTTTTTTGTCTTGTGGACTATATGTAAACCATCTTTTTATGTAAAATATCTTACATGCATTTTGTATGATCCCTATTATTTGGTCATAATAATTAACATTTTGCAGA
The DNA here is from genome assembly GCF_951802725.1 of Rutilus rutilus. Lineage (NCBI taxonomy): Eukaryota > Metazoa > Chordata > Actinopteri > Cypriniformes > Leuciscidae > Rutilus > Rutilus rutilus. The sequence goes on from NC_140221.1 coordinate 24,656,446, forward strand.
TTCTGCAAGGCGTATGTAAACTTTTGAGCGTGACTGTAAGTACAGTAGTACCGAGACCAACAGCAGAAACAGAAAGTTATCTTTGACCTATGTACAAACATGTTAACAGCAAATTCTCCATGAATTTCCACGGTGTCGATATTATTGTAGTGTGGTACAAGTACATGCAAGTACAGTAATAAAATGTAGTTTTCCACTAAAATCATAAAACTGTTCCAATAGCAAACACACAATAGTTTGCATAGTACTTGGAAGATTATGGATGACCTCAAATGCAGTCATATATAACAGGCTCTGTATTGCAGTCATCCATCAGGAAGCACACATAAAGCTCTTTTCATTCATTTAAATAATTACTGCACTGGCATGAATTTTGTCCATATGTCTCCTCCTGTAGCGCGCTACTCTCTGGACTACAGTACCAACACAATGATGTCTTTCGCCACTGTATTTGCTGTGATGTTCACTAGCTGCACAGGCATCATGGCAGGAGCCAACATGTCGGGTACAAAACCAGAGACGCCCACATACACCATTCACGCAGTTACTTTAATTGGATTCTCTTTTTTGGTTGCTGATGTATTTGTGTTGCCTTTTACAATGCTCATAACATAACTCTTATAACGGATGAGTGTCAAAAACATGTCATTTGATTTGTCTCACTTCCTCAGGTGAGCTGAAGGACCCCAGTGAGTCAATACCTAAAGGGACTATCATAGCGGTGTCCTACACCTTCACTGTCTACCTGCTTCTCTTCCTGCTCCTGAGCTCTACCTGCGACAGGTGCCGTTAACGACACTCATGGAACACACATGGAAAAACATTATGCGTTTACACAATGCTTTGTTTTTCCTCTCATTCGTCTCTCCTTTATTCCTCCTGTCGTTCTCTTGGTTTCTCTCTCTCAGGTTGTTGTTGATCAATGATTATGCAGTGTTGCAGCGTGTGAACGTGTGGCCTCCGCTGGTGACGATTGGGGTGTACTGCGCGTCTCTCTCAGCTGCTATGTGCTCCATGATAGGAGCTTCCCGAATCCTCCACGCTCTTGCTCTGGACCAGCTTTTTGGTTAGTGTGCGTTTGAGGGTTTGGTCTTTTTAAGGAACAAATTTCAGACTGGAAACTGATACTGAGATGGTGATATATGGTTTGGTTGTTGACATCTCCACAAGAAGTGTTATCGGAAAATACTTGGGCTTGTTATTGAGCAATACTTGGAAAACGGTATTCATGGTTCCTAAGAAAAATGATTAGTGAATATTTTTCAGTTTTGTTTCATTTTTGTCACATTTTCTAGGCTGTTATATGGTGTGAGAGGTCATATGTTCTGTGCAAGAAGGTAAAAAAGGGACATTTTTACTAAAAGAATCAAAACACATTTCCTTCAATCATTTTCTACTGAAATCGGTTAATTGACAGAATCAAAAAACAATCTATTCTTATTGAGAATTTATTTATGAAAATTTCACACTTTTTCCTGTCAAAACATATATTTAAAAAATCATTCACAGGAATCACAGAAAATGATTTGTCACACAGTGGGATCTTGGTGACAGAATTATTACAGATTATTATTATTATTATTATTATTATATAGAAACTTATTGTAGAAAAGTTATGTAAAGCATCTTGAAAAGTTTCAATTTAAGGAATAAACAAGCGTAAAACAGCATAAATGTAAGATATCTAGAATGCAAGCCTCTTCACAACACCAGTACACATTTATTTAAAGTATAAATAGGAAACATCAGTTCACTATTTTCGGATTGTTTGCATAAAAGAAAAAGATTAAGAATATTTTATATATATACATTATATACATATAACACATTTTAAATTCTTGTATGATTTAATGTCACACACTTTTTCCAAGACTCTTTACTAAATTACTATTTGATTATGATTATACACTAGTGTTGAAAAGTTTGGTGTCAGTAAGATTTGTTTTTTATGTTTTTGAAAGATTTTTTTTTGTTCACCAAGGCTGCAATAAAACAATTTCATTTATTAATTAGTAAAATACTGTGAAATGTATTACAACTGAAAATAGCTGTTTTTAATTTATTACATTTTAAAATGTAATTTATTTATATGATGGCACAGCTGAATTTTCAGCATCATTAAATTTTTTTCATTCATTTACAGTTTTTCAGGATTTTATTACGAATAGAAAGTTCAAAAGAAAAAGATGCAAGTTTTTGTAACAGTGTTCAGGTACTTATTCTGACTTTTGACAAATTGAATGCATCTTTTTGGAATAAAAGTATTAATTTCTTGAAAAAATAAAATGACCCCAAACTTTTAAATGGTAGTGTAAACATACCTAACATGTCCTAACAGTATAATTCCCTGGATTTAGGAAATCATACTGTCAACCACCCATTGACGCAGTAACTAAGTTACATGGTTGAGTTTGAGGAGACTGTTATGATATGATGGTGTAATAGTATCCTGGAGTGAGATGATAGTACTGCTCTGTTGGGGTGTGTCATGGGTTTGTTGATCTGTGCTGTGTGTGTGATCTGGTTTCAGGTCTGCCTCTGGCTCCGGCTGCAGTCACCTCCAGCTCTGGGAACCCATGGGTATCTGTGCTCTACACCTGGGGCCTGGTGCAGGTACAGGGAGCTGTGTGCATATGTCTTTGGATGCTATTTCTGTGACACGTAAAATATAAAGAGTATGTCTGTTAAAGGCTCACACAGAATGCAGTTTCTGTTTTTCTCAAACAGAGTCGCTGTGGAGTACTTGTATTTAACGCTACTGTCGTAAATACCACTCACGCAGAGCCGTCTCTGCACTCACGGCCTGATTCCTCGTTTTCTCTTCCGACCACGCTTTCTTCGTCGTCTCTGCCATGATTCACTTCTGAAATGCGTGCTAGTGTCTTCCATAGAGGCTGCTTCATATGTTGTTGATGTATGTGACGTTGTGCCGTAAAGCAAGTCGTGATTCTCGCGAGATTTGTCGGGGACCTCTCAAACTTGCATTGCTGGTTTTGCCAGTGGCGTCAAAGCAGAGACCAGGAGGCGTTGGGATATCTTTCAAGCAGAAGTTATTCTTTATTGAGGACTTCGCTGTGCGTTGCTGTAGTCATCCAATCAAGTCTAACTAAGGAACGTTACATCGCAATTTATATACATTTAGGAGGAGGGATTTACGAAGAGGTGGAGACCTTCCCTTTACAAAGTATGCAAATACAGTATCCAGAATTTCCGCAGCCCTGATCTCATCAGCATAACAGTGATCCAATCAGCCTGACTAGATCGCCCATACATTAACATTATCAAAGAGACAAAAGCACAGCTGTACATTGAGCTTAATGATCAGGAAAAGACAAAGGGTGAGAGTCTCAGTAATTGACTCATTTAGAGAACAGGACTGGCAGGAATCTCTTGATATAATCATCATAACAGGTGCTACACTTTCTCAGTTTATATTGGAACCTAAATTAAACCTTTAATAAATTTGTAATACAACATTACCATCTAAATGATTTCGAAGCTATTATATTAAGGTACAAATCTTGCATTGTGTGCCTTTAAGATTTTGTGTGTGTGTTTGTTGTAGTGTACGCTGTTTGCAGGACAGCTGAATGTGATTGCTGGTATCGTGACAGTGTTTTACCTGTTGGCGTATGCTGCGGTTGATTTGGCCTGTCTGGCTCTGGAATGGGCCTCCGCTCCAAACTTCAGGTACTGGTCTGTCTGTCTGTCTGTTTATAAGGTAATTGTGACTTTATATCTCACAATGTGACTTCATGTTATAATGTGACTATGTCTTGCATCTGGAACTTTATTTATTGTAATTGCGACTTCATGACTTTTATCTCACAGTGTAAGAATCTCTTATTTTTAACTTGTCTAATAATAACCTTTTTATTGTTTTTTACCCTGAGGTGGTGTTTCAGTTTGCTTTTGATAATCACTCAAAGGACATGTTCTGTCTATTCTTTAGTTTGTAAATGTACACTACCTTTCAAAAGTTTGGGGTCGGTTGTATGTTTTTGATAGTCTCTTTTGCTGACCAAGGTTGCATTTATTGGATAAAAAAAAATACAGTAAAAACAGAAATATTATGTGTAAAGTTTAAAAGACCAGCATGAAATAGAAATCTTTACTGTCACTTTTGATTGATTTAATGCATCCTTGCGGAATAAAAGTATTTATTTCGTAAAATTGTAATGACCCCAATTTTTTTGAACAGTCTATATTTTCATTCTTCTTTCTTTCCAGGCCCACATTTCAGTTTTTCTCTTGGCACACGTGTTTGTTGGGTATTGTCAGCTGTGTGGTAATGATGTTCGTGATAAACCCAGTGTATTCCTCGGCCAGTATCGTCCTGCTGCTACTCCTCCTGCTGATCCTGCACTACCGCTCTCCCACCAGCAGCTGGGGCTACATCAGCCAAGCACTAATCTTCCATCAGGTACATACACACGCACACAAAACACATGTGAATGCACTAAATTTTAAATCCATAAGACAATCTTTCTCTGCTCTTTCAGGTGAGGAAGTACCTTCTGATGTTAGACTCCCGTAAGGATCATGTGAAGTTCTGGCGGCCACAGGTCTTACTGATGGTGGCGAACCCACGCTCCTCCTGTCAGCTCATCTGCTTTGTCAACCAGCTGAAGAAAGGAGGGCTGTTTGTTCTTGGACATGTACAGATCGGAGATCTAGGTAGGACAAAAGGGGTATTAGGTTCAGGCGGCAGCTTTATGAGAGAACCCAAGTTTCACAAGACCAATAGACCAAAAGTTTCTACCCTTGTTAGTAACCACTTATGTGTTTTTATAGTCTCTGGCTGAAATCCAGACGTTTTAACTGCTTCCTCCGATTCTTAAAGAAAAAATCAGCGATCATGTATACCTAATGTTTTAGAATGCTGCTTTCTCCAAAAACTATGTGCAGTTGCATAAACATTTCCTGAGTTTATGTAAATGGGGTCATTGTTGCTGTGTGGGTCTGGTCAGGATGCTCAAATAAACAGAGCCATGTTTTGATAACATCACATAGTCACAGGGCTTTTACACTTTTCAGGGAGGTCGGATACACCAAAATACCTAATGTTGTTTTGTTTCGTTTACATTTTTGCAGCTAATGTAATGTTTCAATTGTAATCTGTTCATTTCAGTCAGTTTGGCTGGTAACCCGGGCTCATCCACCCCCATAGAACATAGTTCATGAACCTCAAGGGACACTTCACCCAAAAATGTACTCACCCTCATTATGTCGTTCCAAACCTGTTTGACTTCTTCTGCGAAGCATAGAAGAAGATATTTTGAAGAATGTTGATAACCAAACCATTTTGATTCGCATTGACTTCCATTGGATGGACAAAAAACATTTCTAAAACTTAATATCTCAAAATATTTTCTTAATAACAAATGTCTAAATGATGAGCGAATTCTCATTTTTGGCTGAACTATCCCTTTATTATACTAAATAGTCTTCCTCTCTTCCTCCTGTAAACTCATTTTACTTTATCATGTTGTTGCACACGGAATGGAAAGGAGCAAATGACCAAACGTAATCTCTCTGAACTCTCTCTTGCAGACATGTTGCCCTCAGACCCAGTGCAGCCGCAGTATAATTTCTGGTTGAGTCTGGTGGATAAGTTGGGTGTGAAGGCCTTTGTGGATCTGACTCTTTCTCCCTCCGTCAGGCAGGGCACTCAACATCTGCTCCGCATCACTGGACTGGGTGAGACATTTCCTGATCAGGTTATCTTTTTGACACAGAGCCAGAAAGCATCTATTATGATTAGATTCTAGATCTTCATTGTTACTGTACAAAGTCCAAGTGCCTAGCCAGTGAAATTACAGACAGAGAGTCCTAGACAAGTTGGCAGCACAAATAGTTTCACTTAAAAAAAACAATTGTTTTGCAAATTAAAACACATAGACTGCTAAAAAAAATACCATAAAAGTACTCAAATCACAAGGAAAAAAGCAACACGTTCCCTTTAGAGCAGTTTGTAAGAGAACTTTAAAATGTATTCAAAGAAAGCACTTCCTTCAGTTTAGCTGAACATAATCTTGAGTTGGCTGTAAACAATCACTGTTTGTGTCATTCAGACTTTTGCGGTTAGGCATCTTGTGAGCCGGTTCTTTTTAGTGCATCAAAAACACACAAAATCAGTATAGACTGTTTCACAAACAAATGACTCCTATGAGTTTGTCCATATGTATGATTCATGGCTACTGTGAGCTGGTTCTTTTTAGTAAATCAAAAACTGTTCGAGTTCTTTTAAAGGAGAACTCCGGTCAATTTTAACATTGAGCTCATTTTTTTGTACATTTGGAGTGCTGTCAGTACAGAGAACAACGACAAAAATCGGTGTTGCCTACAACGTGTTATCCTCGGTTTAAAATTTGCATCCTGTTTTCGGTCGAAGTCCACAGTAATCGATTGTCGAGTTCACGCGCATAGGTTTAGTACCTATGATCACGCGCGTGAACTCGACAAACGACTACTGTGGACTTCGACCGAAAACAGGATGTAAATACAGGTATGTGCGCTGGCTGAATAAACATCATTTTTTATATATTTCTTTCACATCTACTGCAGTCAGATTCACCCGCGTTCACTCCGAAGGAATCACTCACATGACCTGTGCACTTGTAATGACACATCAAGGATGTTAAGAGGCTAAAAGCAGGTTTAAAACTTGCCCCATTGAAGTCAACAGGGTGCAAATTTTAAAAAGAGGATAACACGTTGTAGGCAACACCGATTTTTGTCGTTGTTCTCTGTACTGACAGCACTCCAAATGTACAAAAAAATTAGCTCAATGTTAAAATTGACCGGAGTTCTCCTTTAATGAACAGTTTAAATGAGTTTGAAACTCTGCTCTGCATAACATGACATGTAGAGAATCTTCAAATCAGAATCAAATTATTAAAAATGTATCAATACTTCTATGTATTCTCTTCTTTTCCAGGAGGTATGAAGCCTAATACCCTGGTCTTGGGCTTCTATGACAACTGCTACCCAGAAGACTACTTCCTGCAGGACCCTGTCTTTTGCGAGGGCGATAGGGGTGAGGGGGATAATTTTGGGGTTGACCTCCCTTCCTTACAGGCTCATTTTCCACTGGTGCGCCATGCGGAGAGCCCTCGCACGCTGCAGCCCGAGGAGTATGTGAGCATCATCCTTGATGCCATAAAAATGGGCAAGAATGTTTGTTTAGCCAGGTACTTCTTCCAGCTACCGCCTGATAGCAAAGGTGTAACATGCATTAGGGGAAATGACAGCGTGGACACCATCGACGTGTGGCCGACAAACCTACTGTCCCCTGACAGTGCCAGTTCCGCAGACGTGTGCAGTCTTTTCCTGCTTCAGATGGCGTGCGTGTTAAACATGGCCAGCAGGTGGCGTCGTGCGAGGTTACGTATATTCGTTTGTGTGGAGTCTGAATCGGGAGACCAGGGCTGGCTGGCTAAAGAGGAGCAATTTAGAGAGTTGCTGGGCAAGCTGAGGATCCGTGCCTCTATTAAGATTGTGGCGTGGGATAATGTGGCACGCATGTTTAGAGAGCAAAGCTCAGAGAGGCAAAAGGTGTCTGAAGACTTCCTGCGTGCTGTGAATGCCCTACTGAAGGAACACAGCTCTCCAGCAGCGGTGCGCTTCCTGTACTTGCCCCACCCTCCCTCCAGTTCGGAGCTGTCACAGCAGTACCTGACGCAGCTGGACGCTTTGACGCGGGACCTGGGCCCAGCTCTCTTGATTCACGGGGTCACACCAGTCACATGTACTGAGCTCTGAGAAACAATAACCAAAGCGTGTTTGTGTGATAGAGAGGAAAATCTGAAATGTTAGTGAGCAGAATACAAGTGTATAAGTACTTCTTAAATGGTGGGTGATTTTGAAGACCATCAAAAATGGGTGGCGTTTGTGCTCTTGGTAAAAATGTTATTTAAAGATGGATGGATGGAGTGTGTGTTATTGGTGAAAACGGCTTGTGTTTATGGGTGTATACTGCCAAATCATGTTGCAGTGTGCGATTATTTTTGCGTTCTTCATGCGTTTGATCGCATCAACAGAAAGTTTAGTGTCTGCAATGCAGTGTAAATATTTAAACAGATCCTGTGATCCATGTTTTTGTGTTTGTGCAAGACACTGTATGGAAAAAATAACATTGACTTTAACTGGGATGGAAAGAATTTGTCTAAATGAGACATGGTTATTGTTGGCACAGTAATAGGGCAAAGTGAGCCCGTTCACTCAATTTTTGTTATTGTGTTGTACTGTTGAATCTTTTTGTTAATCATTTCTCCGTTTTGTTATTGTGATGCACTGTTGTTGAGGCGTTTTGTTAATCATTTCTGCTTTTTCTTAGAATGAAACAAACCCTCTGAACCAATTCTGACCCAGGCAGAGCTTGCAGGCTCAATGAGGAGTCCTCAGGGGTTTAGGTCATTTTTGGTGCGAGGGCAGAAATGCTGTTCCCAGCTTTCCGATTAGAGTTCTTACAATGGATTTGCGCGTTCATGGTGTATTTACTGGATAATCATATGGACAGACATGCTATGTTATTTATTATTATTATTATTATTACATTTTTGTGTGTGCTTGTATGAGAAAGCAGGGAGAAAGAGTGAAAGTGTTTTCTTGTGCACCTGTTTTCATTAGTAGGTCTGGATTTCATATTGTGGGGCTCACAAAATCCCCCAGACCATTTGCAGTACCTTTTGTTGTTATGCACCCTGCCGTTTTTACAGTTCAAATGCTCTTTGTACTTTTGAATGTTCTGACTGGCTGAAGGCAGAGGTGAAAGGTCATGAATGGCATCTGATTGGTCCGAGCTGATGATGATGTTTGTGTTGAGTCTGTGCTGGTCTTTGGGAACTGAAAAGGGACACTGGCTATAGATAATACTTGAATATTTTGCACATTTGCGCATGTGTTAATTTGTCAGCATTAACAAAAAACAATGCAGAAGCCCAAGAATATCAGGCCTTTATCATAGCTGTATAAGAGTAATTCCATTCTGTACATACATAATTATATAAAAAAAAAAAAAAAAAAATTCCACAGTGCTTTAAGTATGTAAAAATTGCGATTACACAATCCAGTTTACATATAATCCGGAATATTTCGAAATCAGAAATTAAGGCACATCATTAAGATTAATATACTTTCAAAAATAGATTCATACAATCACAGTATACAATCATGATCTTTGGTTGACAATTTAGCTCAACAGGAAGTTCAGTTAGGATGTACTGCAATTACCCAGCACTAGCACTGTATATGCAATAGCTTAATCATATGACTGAATGTAGAGTTTGTAAACCTAATATTAAATGATTAAACAAAACATTTGTCATCTTTTTCCTTCATTTACTATTTCTTTATGCTGAAATTATAATTCTATTCCACCCTAGAGTGTGTTCATGTCACATTATGGAAAAGCAATAAATAAAGTAGTTAATGTGTTCCAGTCCTGTCCTATGGCTCTTTTTCACATTTCCAAATTTAGAATACAGTGCTTCACGGGAGTGGGCGGAGCTAGAGAGCTAATTTTGGTGTGTTTTGCTTTGTTCGTCTCTGATTGGTGTTATTTTCTGTACAGCATCATGGCTAATGTAGTTTTTCACCAGGAATTCCGCTGTTAAACATGATTATGTACAACCTCGTAGCTCACAGTAAGTCTGTATTTAAAGGTGTACAAGTTATGATTCAAAATCTTTGGTTCAAAAAACAGAGTTTTTACTTCTGGAACCCAGAATGATTACTGAAGGATCATGTGACTGTGCAAAGACTGGAGTAATTATGCTGAAAATTCAGCATTGCAGAATAAATTACATTGAGAATATTTTTATATTTTAAATAAAAGGTATATTAAATTGTAATTTCACAATTTTTGATCAAATAATCACAGCCTTAGTAAGCATAAGTGACCTCTTTTTTTTTTCTTTTTTTTTTTACCCAGCTCAGTGTAAATGTCATTGAACTCTGTGAAAAGGGTCAATAGTTTGATACTGCTGAATCTGATTCCTATACAAATACACTGTACATAGACCTTAGATCTGCCAACTTAACAGAAAATGTATAAACGTGGGTGTATTGTTACAATGCATCTGATTACCCGTCACTGCAGTAGAAACAGTTTGTGTGTATAATTCTTATTAATATCATTAGGCATATGTTTGTGTGTTATGTACATCTCTGTGATCCACGGTTTGTGTCAGTCCTGTTTGTCGATTGTCTGCGCCATCCTCTCCTTTAATTTTGGTTCAATGGTACGAGCAAATTTTGCCATGAGTTTTACACAAAAGGACGTGAGACGCAGCCAGCCCGGGAAAAAAATGGACAGAGCAATGTGCTGAAACAACAAAGGGTGGTAAGTTATCTTTCTTTAACATATTCAGATTTCTACATTATCACACAACCCTGTATCTTTATATAGTACAAACTGTGTATTGAGGAGGATCAAAAATGTGTATAAAAGCTGCATTCTCACACTGTACAAACTGATTTGTGTGTGGTGTTTACCTGCAGTGCATGAGTTAAACATCCACTTGTGTACGTTGTGTAACCTACAGTGTTCAGAGCATCTCTAGCAAAAGAAGCAGCACTTTTTACCAGTGGATTCACCGGCACATTATGAGTCATATTTGTGGAGACCATAAACGGGGCTACACACTGGACAAAGGAAGAGAAATAACATCAACGTTTGGCAAACAATGTTTATACAAGGTGTTTACTAGTACTGGACTTACTTGAACCGTGATTCCTCCTGACTTGTATTCTGCATGCAGACTGCGAGAGAAATATGTAACAAATATCTGGGTGTAAGAGAAGAGCAAGACACACTTTAGTCACTTTAGTGTTTTTGTTTGTGCGAGGTCGTATTTTATTCAAATATAGAAGCATGTGAAATGTGGTTTGTTTGTAACAACGTTGTACCTTAGTTGCAGAATACACTGACACCATTGGCTGAGGCTGAGAGGCTGCCTCTGATGATATGTTTATAATGAGGCCTTTTCTCCTGAGAGTAAACACAAGCCCTCAGTTAAAGCATAAACACAGTTTTCATAATTGAACAGATAAGATCAGAGCCGGCTGCGGGTTTACCTTTCAACCATGCCTGGCAAAATGAGTCTGCACATCTACAAAACAACTGATAACGTTATTATCGGCATCACTGTTGTCGTCGCCACCAAACTCTTTTCGGTATCAGAATCACAGATCAATGTAACATTTTATATAAGAAGATAATATGTTATGAGGGCCTTTCTTTTAAACCAATATACAGTTAAAATTTTTTAATTATAATGTATTCCTGTGATGGCATGAATTTTCAGCATCATTACTCCAGTCTTCAGCGTCACATGATCTTTCAGAAATCACTCTAATATGCTGATCTAATGCAAAACATTTCTTATTATTATCAATGTTAAAAATAGTTATGATGATTCATATTTTTGTGGAAACCAATATTAATCTTTTTATTTCCAGGATTATTTGTTGAAGAGAAAGTTCAAAAGAAAAGCATTGAAATCTTTTGTAGCATTATAAATGTTTTTACTGTCACTTTTTATCGATTTAATCCTTGCTGAATAAAACTATTCATTTATGTACGAAAAATAAATCTTACTGATCTTCCCAGACTATTGGAAATATGTATATATTGTGATGGATTTTTAATAGAGAAGAGAGGAAAAATCTTTTAGAACTAACCATGTTCCTAACTCTAAAAATCAGACTTTTAAATTATGACAAACTCTTACCTGACTTCCCCTTCTAGGTCTAACAATATAACAAACTAAATCTTACTTCCCCTTCCAGGCCTAACCTTGTGACAAACTTTGGACAATGTACCAAAACGTTCTGTTCTTTGTCTGTATGATGTCATCATGATATATTGAGTAATCAAGTGAACTCTTAACCCTTTACAACGTTTTTGATGATTCGAGATATTTTTGCTTATGCCAGTAACAGAGGGTGAAAATGGCTTGCTTTACCAATTGAATCAATCATATTGATAGATCTTATTTTTGATGTGTCTGCCTTTATCCTATAAAAACTGATGTATTATTCTTTTTGGGTGAGATTCTCTGGAGAACTGCTCTGAGAGCTCTCCCGGCCGTGATTAAAGCATTTAAAGGACATTTTCTGAAGTCTGTCTGTCATTAATGCTGCGCAGCAAGGTATTTAGCGAAACACTAGAGACCTTACTACCAAGTGATAGTGTGGATCGCGTTAAGAACACTAGAGACCTTATTCCCAAGTGATAGGGGGCGAGACATCGTTCGGCTCTTTGGTGGGGTTAGATTGCGGCTTAGGCATCAACCTGTGCGTTCAGAGGTAACTCAACTGAGTATAATATTTTCTAGTATAGAGGACATCAGGTTCAACCTAAGTCAGGTGCGTAGGGGAAAAATCTACCACAATATAAATACACACCCTTTCAAGAGTTTGGAATCAGTAAGATTTTTTAAAAGAAATAGTTTTATTCAGCAAGAATGCATTAAATTTATCAAAAGTAACAGTAAAGACAATACTGGATTATATCTATATACATCCATTGTTAAATCCATTTCCATCTATAGCCAAGTTTTTTTTTTTTTTACGTGCATATGTAGGATACAAAATGGCACCCATTTTTTAGAATGACCTATGTAATCAATGTATGCTAGTACTATGTCAAGATGATATATGAGATGATATATTGTATGACAAACCATGTGTAAACAGGTTCACATACAGATATTCTTACTTGAGTGACAGACAGCATGTTACAGTTTATCACTTGTGTGATTCTCTGGAAACAGAAGAAAGTACTTTATATTGTAGACTCTCATGCAATGGATTCAGATTATAATAAAATCAAGCTGTGTGGTGTAGGAAAGGTGTTTCAGACCTGGTCTGGATCAGGAACATCCAGAAAATTTGCCAGAACCCCAATATAGTTCATCCCTACATTGTTCACTATAGGGAAAAGAGAAGAAATTAATCATTTATACACCTATCTTCAACTTTTTATTGATTTGTATTTTATTATCCTACTTGTTGATAGCATGGAGCTCCTGCTAAGAAAAATGGACATTACACCATAGAAAATAAGATGGGGGGAAAACAGCATCTGTGACTTTACAGAGATAAATACATTATTACATTACTGCTAATATTTACACATAAAAAAGTCCTATTTGGTATTTGCCCCAGCTAGTTACACTGAAATAATGAGGCAGAGGTAAATCCCATTGCTCCTAAACACCTAGAGGTGATGGTGAGAATAATTTAGTCTATTATTCCAGTTATTTAACAGCTGATTAAAGTAAAATACAGGGGAAGAATGACCAAACACAGAAAAAGCTGTGTAGCTGACATTTATTTGAAATTTCCAATTTTATTTATTTTGTATAGTACTTATCACATTGCAGCTTAACTGAAATATATATATATAAAAGTTATATATATTATTTGTATAAAACCTCAGTGCCTTATAGCCCACATTTAGCAGTTTAGAGTTGTAGTCTTCACAAATGTATTTTATATAGAAGAAGGTACAGTAGCAAAAATGGTCATGTAAAACTAAACTACAAAGTATGTAGTTTGGACCCAGGAATGAAAAACATTTAAGCTATGACCCCTATGAGGCTTGTCAAAATTCAGTTCATTCATTTACACCATCCTCACTGCATTGTATAAAGATATCATTCTTGATCATTATCTTACCCAGAATTCCAATCTCCAGCCCTACTAGCTGTTGTGCGATAACTGGGTAGATGGAATGGCCTTCTGTAAAGTCTGCCTGAATCACATGTGTCTGTCGATTGTACTGAGACTCTGGAACAAACAAAACAAAGCTGATTTATGCTCTTTTTACTCTTTACAAATAATACATAGTTTTTCCCACAAAAAAAAACTAGTCTGGCTAAAAGAACATAGATTAAATATGGATTACAATTGAGCTGAATATCAGACCATCCTTTTGGCAGTATATATGCAAATATGGTTCATGACAGTTTAAAACGTTATGGTTTGTCAAATTCCAACCTGTGGAAATTTTTCTCTTCACTTCCACTTTGTAACTCACCTATTTCTTTGGCAACGCTGCGAAGCTTTTCTTCCGAGCGACTGATCAGAACAATGTTTAATCCTCGTTTGGCAAGCTAAGATACAAATACGTAAAAGAAACATTATATATGTGCATGTGTATAGAGGTAGAGGTAAATAGAAGTGAATTAGTAAGTACTTTTCCATATGAATGAAAGCCATTGTGGAAGTCAATCACAGGAGTCTTTCACTGTTTTGATAAGATACGGAAGATTGCAAACGCATTGTATGGTGGACATCCTCTCATTAATCAGACTACTTTCCACTTCCTTGACTGAGGACAAGAACACACTGTCACAGCCAAGAGAGGGCCGGATTCTAATCTGTTAAAATACTTGACCACATCCATACGGTTTTGGAAAACGGAAATGACTAGTGCATCTGGATTATGGCAATTCGCCTATAAAATCAAACACTGCACTAAAATTGCATTTTAATGACAATTATAGAGCAAACTTGACTTTAAGTGATGGCTAAGGGTGTTTTAAGTCACCAAACGCAGTCAAATATTGCATGTAGCTTTAAGAAACCCTAACTATGCATCTCAGATTAATAGTTAATTACAAACTTCAAAGATCTTAAGTGAACGTTTTAGTATAAAAACAGGTGCTATTACACTCCCATGTAATTAATGTTTTCAAAAAAACTGTTATTTACTGACCTCTTCAGCGTATGCTCGACCAATCCCTGATGTCGCTCCAGTTACAACTGTGAGAGACAGGGGAAAGTTTTGTGAAATTTGTCAATTTCAAATATCAGTACTCTTTCCTCTTTTGTCTTCTACTGTCAGTTATCATTAGATCACCCACCTTTAACCACTATAATTGTCTTTCAATAGTATCTGATGTTTAAAGGTGTTTGATTATGCCTGGACAAATTTTAAGTAAATAAGAATAAGTCTGACAAGGCAGCAATGATGAGTTTCTGGCTGTGCTGATGCCCTGAGCAGAACGAGTACTGTACTGTTCAACCAATGCAAAAGTACACCCCTGCTGAAAAACATAGCAAAGCAGGTCACAAGCACATGTTGCGTTTTTGACACTAGATGTTGTTGTGACGCCCCTTCATGCTGTTTAACCGCCGCAAACATTCTGTCCTGTTCCAGCAAGACCCTTCTGCCTCACTTGCCTGCCAGACTCCCTATGGTCCACCAGCTAATCAGAAGGGTTCTGATACATTGACTTACTCCATATAATGTTTCCTGGTCTCATAAAAGCTGGTCCCTGTATAAAGCAGTACAGCAGACAACTTTACATTTACATGAGTAAATTAGTTTAGGCAGCTCATATAAGACGATGAAATCATTTAAGAACACCAGAGTGCCAGTTTCTATGTTCAAAAATTTCACAAATTTAGTTTCAAAACTTCACAAATGCTGTGGTGAATTCTTCAAGATCAAACTTTAATGGCAATCCATTTGAACACGTATTCCTTAAAACTAAGTAGTACGTTTTAATTATTAGTATAGTATGTAATGTCATAGTGATTCATATATTTTCCAGTTTTACTATTAACTATTTATTAGATACTAGTACTTATTTCAAAAGTAGTGGATTGAATAGTGATCAATTCAGTTGGCCACTTGTAGATATTCATAAAAAGGAAATATATAATGTAGCCTATATATGCTACCAATAACAATTTAGAAATATAATATAGTGTATAATAAATGGGTAATTGTATCTAATAAATAGAAAAATAAGTAGGCTACTAGTACCTGATGATTAGTTGCTAGTTTAACAAGAACAGGTACCAGCAACAACTGACATGCATATGATCAAACAGAATTCAATAGCAAAATGTCGATGACGTATAACAATTTTACAATACAAAAAAATAATACCTGTTGCAATTGTTCAAACATTAAGGATGTTGTGTACACAAACATAATTCTAAGTGATTTTGGTGTTTCTTCATCTAGATGAATTGGCCATAGACTTAAAAAAATGTCATGTGGTGCAACCGTGATTTATCTTAAAATTAATTCATTTCCTTAACATGCGTAACCTTTTTTTTTTTACAAGTTCTTAGTAATTAAAGTGTTTAGAAACAAAGTATTTGCATTTCTTTTGAGTTTTTGTAAATAATGATCTAATTTTTTGTTCTAGAATTTCAGAGTTGGAATTCTTAAATCTTAAATCCTTCTTAAATCTAGTTAACAGACTTATGTTTCCTGTAAAATCACATAAAACTGATACAAATCTTTAAAAATATATAATTCACTTAAGCATTCTGTATCAGTGATTCATATTTCAGCCACAGAAATAAGATTATTATAATTTTTTTAATACAGTGATTGCTTTTATTGGTCGCACCACATGAAGAGTGGTCGCTCCAAACGACACAAATACCTTATATAGTAAAAAATCTAATTAAAGAGATCAATTATCAATACATTTTATACCAAAAAATTGATTTAAAGCAGATTTTATACAAATTTCACAGAATTTTCCTGAACAAGCATTTTATAAAAAAAATGTGTATATCTATATATATATATAAATTACATCGCAAACATAAGTGCACCATTTAATTTAACTTGACTTAGAATTTCTTTCTAACAAATAATAATGTTATAGATATAAATACAAGTATTGTATACAGGTAACACACAGGTAACCAAATTGCATAAAAATCTATTCCAAATGATACTAAATTAAAGTACTTTTTGTATATAAACCATCAATTGAATATAAAAGCACAAAAACTGCCAATCTATGACATATATCTATCATGGAAAACAGTCTGCAGTGGTCGCACCACATGATATTTTCAAATTCAGTCAAAATTTACAGAACCAGAATTGGCCACCTAAACAAAACAAGCAAGCTTCCCACAAAAGGTCACTATGACATTTATAATAAAAATATATATTTGAAGAAATAACAAAAAAAAAAGTTTTGGTTTTTGAAAAGTTAAAGTGAGTACATACATCGGAGAGGTACTACAAATATACAGTAGCCTATCTTTGTATGCATTTAAACCCGTTTCTACCTGAAAAAAATGCATTCGGACAGAAAATGTAGGCGTCAGGTCATTGACCCATGAACATTGGTATAGGCTATAGTTACAAGCTATTGTGACTAAAAATAAAAAGTATTCATAACGCAAAAATAGATTTGGTGAAGGGAATAAATGTTACAACGGCTTGCCAAAGACATTTACAGTGAAAGAATAAGCTGTATTGCATCAACGAAACAACGTAATTGTATCATTGCAGGATGAGAAAGGAACCCACTCTGCAGCTGTGAGGGACGACTTACCAGCCCACTGGCCGTATGTCCTCAAGTCCGTTTGCCAGATCTCAGAGATCATGTATGCCTTGAATCCGTGCCAACACTGCCATGACCACCTCAGCAGGAAATATACAACCGTAACGAAACCAATGGAACACAACACCATTGACGAACAGCTGCACTCTAAAATGTCTCCCATCTTACTTCTTTAAAACTACGCGTTTGTGTCACAGAGTGGTCCAGAGTTTAGGGTTGGGGGGGAAACTAAACACACAGACACACACCAACGCTTACATATACATGCATGCTCCTCCCATTGCGCTTGAGGTCTGGCCGTCATTGGTCGGCAGTATAAGACACAATGTCACTGATTCTTGAAACTTTGGCAAAAACATGTCCCACTAAGAAAAGTGCAAATTCTGTTGGAAATTAACATTTTCATGAATAAAAAGAATCAAGGTTATAATCAGGGGGTCATTTGCACATATGTAAGTTTATTTTATAGGTTTATTTTTATTAATGTAATGATGCTGGCCCATTGCCTACAAAATCAGTTGTCCTCGGATAGGTGATAATCATTTAAACTTGATTAAAAAACAAAACGTAATAACTGAATTGAATAATATCTTTACCACATGAAGTACATTGTAATATGTATTAAAAACTACAAACAGTGCGTTTTTAACAATATTTACTATTATTCTGTGGTTGCTCAAAATGTGTCCCACATATTCGTCACCGCCGTCAGATATTTATAAAAAGTAATAAAATCAGGCAACTACAAGGTCAACTAGATTCCTAAGGACCCCATTTTCAAACCTTCAGCTCTACTGCATGCTTCAAGATCACTCAAGCTCCCTTAAGTTTGATATTTTCTCTTAAACTTACACCGCTACTGTCAAAACCGTCTCTTTTGTATAAAAAATATTCGATTATGACATAAATATGTATAGGCCTACTTTTTAAGAAGAGGTCTGAAGTAGCTAGCAACAGAGGGGAAACAAGATGGCTGATGTGAACAACTTATGCATATCATGTGAAAGAGTAGGTTTCTGTCACCACTGACGGTGGTAACAAAAACCTCCAAATGGTCCTCAACGGAGGCTAGAATATAATTGTTGATCACAATACCAATATGACATGTAATGTTTCATTAAGGGTTGGTTCCCCCGAAAAATGAAAATTCTGTCAGTAATTACTCATGTTGTTCCAACCCCGTAAGACTTTCGTTCATCTTCGGAACACAAATTAAGATAGTTTTGATTAAATCTGAGAGCTGTCTCTCTCCTCCATAGGCTTCTATGGGATCGAAACTTGCCGGCCCAGAAACGTTGCGCACAAAAAGTATTCTCGTCGCTTGAAATGGGTTGAGCCACTGTAGTCACTTGGACTATTTTAACGATGTCTTTACTAACGTTTCTGGGCCGGCAAGTTTCGATCCCATAGAAGCCTATGGAGGAGTGAGACAGCTCTCAGATTTCATCAAAAATATCTTAATTTGTGTATATATATCTTAATATCTTATTTAAGTAGTACTAGTATATAATAAATACGTACTAGTACCAATTTAATAGGCACTAGAATCTAATGAATAAGTACTAATAACTAATGAATAAGCACTAGTATCTAATAAATAAGTACTGGTACCAATATAATAGGCACTAGAATCTAATGAATAGCTACTTGTATCTTTTAAAAAGGTACTAGTATCTAACAAATAGGCACTAGTACCTAAAGAATAAGCACTAGTAGCTAATGAATAAATACTATGGCAAGCCGTTTTAGCTTAAATTGTACCCAGCGTTACTCATCGTAATTGCATTTTTACTAGTAAGAATTCCAATTAGAGAGCTCTATAAATGAATTTTTACTAGTCATATGTCTCCATTGACTTCCATTCATTTTTAATTACGGAGCTCTACAATTGAATTGTTACTAGTAAGAATTCCAATTAGAGAGCTCTCTAATTCAGTTATTATTAGTAACAATTCCAATTAGAGAGCTTTGCAATTCAATTATTACTAGTAACAATTCCAATTAGAGAGCTCTCTAATTCAATTATTATTAGTAACAATTCCAATTAGAGAGCTTTGCAATTCAATTATTACTAGTAACAATTCCAATTAGAGAGCTCTCTAATTCAATTATTATTAGTAACAATTCCAATTAGAGAGCTTTGCAATTCAATTATTACTAGTACCAATTACAATTAGAGAGCTCTCTAATTAAATTCTTACTAGTAAGAATGCAATTGAGCTCTCTAATTGAATTTTTACTAGTAAAAAAAAACAAATTAAAGATAAGTATAATTGCAGAGCTCTGTAATTGAATTAAAGAGCTCTGCAATTGGAATTGTTACTAGTAATAATTGGATTAAAGAGCTCTGCAATTATGGCAAGCCGTTTTAGCTTAAATTGTACCCAGCGTTACTCGTCGTAATTGCATTTTTACTAGAAAGAATTCATTTAGAGAGCTCTACAATTCAGTTATTACAAGTAAGAATTACATTTACAGAGCTCTCTAATTCAATTCTTACTAGTAACAATTCCAGTTAGAGAGCTCCACAAATACATTTTTACTAGTCATAATGTCTCCATTGACTTCCATTCATTTTTAATTACAGAGCTCTACAATTGAATTGTTACTATAAGAATTCCAATTAGAGAGCTCTCTATTTCAATTGTTACTACTAAGAATGCAATTGAAGAGCTCTTTAATTCAATTCTTACTAGTAAAAATTCCATTTAGAGAGCTCTCTAATTCAATTGTTACTAGTAAGAAGGCAATTGCAGAGCTCTTTAATTCAATAACAGAGCTCTGCAATTATACATATCTTTAATTCGTTTTTTTCCTAGTAAAAATTCAGTTAGAGAGCTCTCTAATTGTAATTGTTACTAGTAATAATTGAATTGTAGAGCTCTCTAATTGTAATTGTTACTAGTAATAATTGAATTGTAGAGCTCTCTAATTGGAATTGTTACTAATAATAATTGAATTGTAGAGCTCCGTAATTAAAAATGAATGGAAGTCAATGGAGACATATGACTAGTAAAAATTCATTTGTAGAGCTCTCTAATTGGAATTGTTACTAGTAATAATTGAATATGAGAGCTCTCTAATTGGAATTGCTACTTGTAAGAACTGAATTGTAGAGCTCTCTAATTGAATTCTTACTAGTAAAAATGCTATTACGACGAGTAGCGCTGGGTACAATTTAAGCTAAAATGGCTTGCCATATTATTACTAGAACTTAATGGAATAGATACTAGTATCTAAAAAATAAGTACTAGTAGCATGAAAATAGAGACTAGTAGGTTTTAAGGATTAAATGTTAAAACGGCTTGCCATATACTGTATGTACTCTTCATATATCTCCGATTATGTTGATCCCCTTGAATAAGGGATAGGCGATATGTTTTGAATATGAATCGATAAACGAATGTCATGTGGTCCGACCTGCCATCCATAAGTTTATCACTTCTGAATGACACCCTGTTTGAACAATTTATTATTGTACAAAACAGATAACAAAGCCATGGACTATCCCTGATTGTAGACACTCATATTAAATCACAAACAAACGCTATAAACTTACAGCACCTCGCCTGAATGCTGTTAATGATGTTGATCTAGGAACATGTTGTACTTGTTGTGGCACAACGGTGAATCTGATTTCACGGTTTTCACCAAGTACAGTATGTTCATCAGTATGTTCATATCTGTACAGTATGTTCATATCTGTTGATCCTGGAACAACATTCCAAACAATCAATAAAATTTTAGGGACAAGTTTACAGTTTATGTCCAGTTTAGACTTACAACCAGGGTTAGGTGCTAATACATCAGTGTTATTCACCCATTATTTCCCTCTGATTTAAGGGATAAGTTATGGGTTATGTTAGGTTTAGGGATAAGAATGGTGCTAATTTTTTTAATACATTTTTGTACTGAAATGTTGTTCCAGGATCAGCAAAATATGTTGATCCAGGAACATGTCTTACTTGGCAAAATCAGGGTGACCCGCTATACGTATACTTTTACCTCTCACATTAAATAGCTATACTGACAAAGTTATTGGTAACGCACCTCGACCCATTTGTAGGCTAGAGTTTATCTCTACATTGTTGGTTGTTTAACTTTCATGTCATGGATTTGTCAGAAGTACAAATAAGCAGGTATAAATATGTCCTGTCAGAACCATGCAGCTTCTTCGAATTCTTTGTTTGTTTGTTCAAGATGGCGATATCGACTTGTTTCGTAGCCTAGTCTTATGCTCCAGTTAATTCTAAGATATTTTAAACAGTTACAATGTATTAAATGTAAGTTATTTAGTTAAATACATAAATTAGCCTAGAGCAGTGGTTCCCAATTCCAGTCCTCGTGACCCACTGCTCTGCACATTTTGTAGGTCTCTCTTATCTGACACACTCAGTTCAGTTCATGGAGTCTCTCCTAATGAGCTGATGATCTGGTTCAGGTGTGTTAAATAAGGGAGACATACAAAATGTGCAGAGCAGTGGGTCACGAGGACTGGAATTGGGAACCACTGGCCTAGAAGTTTAAAAGAAATACTTAAAAGAAATGTTTTTGATGGTTAAAAAATTGTTTGTGATCGCAAAGATGAAATATAGGCTAGATACAAAAATGATCATCTTGCAATTGCAAGTGCAAGTGCAATTAAATAACAAAGTATAATATACCTACTGTCAGACCTGTATTACAAAACCTGACAAATACAAGTATAGTATATACAAAGTATTTTATTGTATTTTTAAATGCACTGCTGTAATCTAAAAATGATAATATTAATTATTTTTAGGATGGGAATATTAAAATATTTGTGACTAAGAAACAATTACCTATAACTAAAACTTTATTATCACTAAATACTAAATGCAGATGATATCACTTTTTTTTCCAGTGAATTCCATTCTGTCCCATAAATGATAGTTTGTAACCTGAACAGACAACAAATCTTGCACTCACTGTTAATGTCAGATAAAATGATCCCACCCTGTCATAATCAGTTGAGAAGCAGTGAAAAAAAGGTCATATAAGGTTGTGCTTGACATTAGTGAGTAAAGACAAAGTGAAAGTTATGTGGTTCTTTGGTATTCCCCTTCATTCAAGCTGTGATTACAAGCAGGAACATACCGGTTCAGGCACAGACGCGTTTATGATCTGCCAGTGAATAAGGTATTTGTTTGCTTTTTAATGTTTTGTTTCTAGTTACTTCACTCTCTACATGTTTTGTTATCATTGTGAACAGTCAGTTCAGAGGAAATTGACATTTGTACATTTATGACTTGTACACTAGGAATGAATAAGTGTTGTCTCGTTGTATTAAGAATTAGGCATTGACTAATGACTGATTTGAAAACTGTGACTGTGTTGAATATGCATATGTTGTTCTCCAGTGGCTTAAACACCTTTTAATTTACTCTAAATTACCAGTATTTCTGTGTATTGTTCTCAGGTTTCTCAGTCTGTGGATGTGGAACAGGACATTTTAGACCATGAACAGTCCAAAGGTAACGCTTTTATTTTCGTTTCATTTTCATTTTATTTTCATGAATTTGTACAATCTGCCCTCATTATAACCTAATCCTCTAGGAAGGAACTGAGTGTGTAGACTTGGAATTAAGCCTTTCCCCATTATTATTTGATTCAATAATAATTGAATTATTATTATTTATCTTGCCAAGAAAAATCGTTATTCTTATATGTCAGGAGTGAAACTTGAGAAGATGTTGTATTCATGCCAGATCTCTCCGTTTCCTTGTTTCTCTGAGTCATACAGTAAGATTGAGCTTATATACATCACAGAGAGACTTGCAACTTCCTTGTAAGATAGCAAAACATGTTGCTTGAGCTTTAAAAAAGAACGTATATGTCATGCTTACACATGGCACAATCCACTTTCTATATTAAGAAACTATCCTTGGTGTATACATTCGTGGTACATTTGCATCAGATTGCACACATACCTCTAAGCAAAATATAGCTCATCCCAGATCTCTGCTCAGCACACATGTACAGCATACTGTGACTTCACAAAATACATTATGAAATTAAAAATGAATAAAGAAAAAGAATACTAAAAAATAACATTAAACAGTAATTTTTTAGTCTACAGAGTGTAAAACTATTTTTCCAAAAAACCTGTAATATGTACCGCAATATGTTGTTAGTCAAGTCATGCACTTATACAGTGAATTTTATAACACTTCAATAAGATATTATAATAAATAACTTTTAGACACAAATTTGCCTCTTTTTTTTTTTTGCTCCACCAACAAAAATATATCCAACGAAGCCAGCGCAATTTATCACTGTATTGCATCTCCAACCAACACACAGTTGCCCTGTTACCGAATGATTCAGTGTTTTTGATAGAATCAGTTGAGTGAATAATTCAATGACTCAATCATAAGGACAGTGGCTGTGTTCGAAACCGCATACTAATAGTAGGTACATTTGGTTTTAAACTTGCTTCGCAACCATTAAAAAGTATGTTCTATATAGTATGAATGCATGTAGTATGAATGAAATTCGGTTGTACTACATCTGCCATGTTGTCACTGTCATGTGACCTAGGGAATCAGCTGCGTTGCTTCCCTTCCATTCACAAATCCTCTTCCATGGCCTCATAGTATAGTAAAGTGTTCTTAGTTAACGCATTTCAGAATGGCTGCATCCGAAATCACATACTTCCCTGCTATATAGTAGGCAAAAAAAACAGTATGTGACAAGAAATATGTCTGAATTCATAGTAGGCCTACTCAAAAAAAAGGGTAGGCAAAAAGTATCCGGAAGACCTACTGCTTCAGGCAAGATTCTGAAGTGTGCATATGATGGACACTTTACTATCCCATGAGGCCTCAGGAGAAGAGTTGTGAAAGGTAGTGAAGCGACGCAACTGACGCTGGTAGGTCACATGAAAATGACAACGTGTTGAATGTACTTCGTCTGAATTATATTCATATTACACACATTCATTCTATATAGAACATACTTTTTTAGTGGTTGGCTCATAGTGACCAAAGTCATTTGTTGCCACCTAATACTGACATAATGATGTATCCTGCAGAAAAGGGTCACTGAAGGACGAATGTTCACTGTTTGTCTGACTTTTTAGTGTCCCCATTGTCAGCAGTCTGATATCAGAAAGCTGGATGGTCAGCGTGCGGTCTGCAAGTCTTGTTCTAAAGTGAAGAGGTGCGTGTTTCAGTTCTGCTGGGCATGTCAGAGGGAATGGCCTCGCAATGCTTCGACCACCAACTCCTGCATGCTGCCGAACTGTGCCTTCCGTGCTGCCCTCCTCAGCGTGAAACTGATCAGTGAACCGCAAAGTTCGGTGAACAGATGCCCGTTCCTCAGGGCCTGTCCTGGATGTCATGCCCTACTAACACACAACGGTGAGGGGTGCCCTAACATAATTTGTCCACACTGCAACGAGGAGTTCTGCTTTCGCTGCCTGCGCCCAGAATGCTATGACGATGATGACTATGACGATGATGATGTTGATGATGATGATGATCATGTTGATCCTGAGCCCTGTGTGATAGTGGATAACACTGAGATCCTTCGACGTCTAGAACTGTAGCAGTGGATAAACGGAATAACTCTGAGGATAAACTACTAAATACTACTAAATACTAAAAATAACATTTAATTTAAATTTGATTGATTTAATAATGGGAAAGGAAAAGAGTAATTTCCAAAGAGAATAAATTTTTACTCCAAAAGTTGTGTTTTTCTCTTTTCTTTGTAAGCCAGAGGTGCAGAAATAAATACAATTATAATTAGATCAAATTATAACCCTGATGATTCAAATAATTGTTTAAGAGAATGAAAAGAAACATTTTGGAACTGAAGAATTCATATTAAATATGTGATTTTGGTTAACTGTAAACTTCTGCATGTAATTTCATTTCATTATTTGAATAGGCAACAAGAGTATCTTGCAGATTTGTTGTAAAAGGTGCAGTGAACCATTTTTCGAGAATGGAAAAGTACCTCAGAACATATTTAGATTATGGTGTAAGGCCCGCTATATTGGTCCAACGCCGGTTCGCCAATACACGGGGAAGGTATCACGTGTTCTGTCCTCACTCATGCAAAGTATTGGTTGGTTAAATTTGTAATACATTAATCATATGTATTTACTCGTTAATTCATCTGACTCCATAAATGAAAGGTTTTAATAATATCTGTGCCTCACTAAAAGTGGGCGAATGTTTGACTATTCCTTTTAACCATTAAATGAACAATTTCAAGACCACATAACAATTTATTATGTCAGGTAAATGTATCTTGTCAATTTCATAACCAATTCAAAGATAATCGATATAAAACATCACATGCTCTGGAATAGAGAGAAGATGCAAACCCAACTTTAAGAAATACGTGAGGCTGGGAGATCGCTCTCTCAGCCTCACGGGCCAATCTGAAGTACAGAAAAGGCCTCGATCTCCCTGCTGCATTTCATTAAATAGTCAGACCTCTTTCACATGGAAACATGTGCTAACAAAAGAAATTTGCATTCAGAGGTAGCACCTCTTGGGGGTGAGTGACCATTTGTCTTGAGAGACCACCTTCCTTTGTAAGTCAGCTATCCATAAACTCTTAAATACCTTGTGTTTTACTTATTCTGAAATGAGACATTTGTACCAGTCGCACTGTGACATTTTAAACGATACCAAACATGAAAATACTCTGTGATAATCATTCACATTAAACTATACATTTTCTTGGGAATTCAGGTGAATCATCTGAGCATGAGAGAGAGGGGGTGAGGGGAGAGGGAAAGAGATGTAGATGAAGTTGATTCGGAGGTGAGACTTTCGTCTCGATGGTGCACGAGAGTCAGTTCAAATGGTAATTTCCAGAGAGGTCCTTTTGTCCTCTCAGGGTCTGGTCACCCCCGAAACAGACTGTCTGGAATTTCCTAATTTATCAATTCTTACAATGGTAAAGAGGATTAGGATGCAGTAAAACAGATTCATAATTACAGCATTGATGAGTGATCAGAGCCAGAATATAAAGGGACAGAGCCAGAACTTTCCTTCACTGGCCAGCAGCTGTCGCTATAATCCATACCACGAAACACGGCATCATTTAAACGAATAGTATTTTTCAAGAAAAACAAACAAACAGCCAAACAACGACACATACAGGCTTATACCTTTCGCAGATGAAAGTAATTTTTTTGAAGACTATCAATATTGTATCTTTTGAATCTATTTTATTGGCTTTATAAAAACTGAAAGTGAAAGAAGCCGGTCTGTTGGTATTCCCCTGTTTAAGCTTACAGGAAATAAACAGAAAGTTTCGTGTTTCTACACACAAAGAAGTGGACACAACACTGTGAGTATATAGCTTACTAATTTAATTTAATTTTACGTCTAGTTGTTTGCTCTTCTATAGGCTTACATCATAGGATTCGAAAAGTCTGAATTCTATTCAGACTTTTCGAATTCACACTTGTTCTTGTTGGCAAAAAAACAAACAAAAAAACAAACAAAAAAAAACGATGTTTGAAGTGCCTGTTACTTTGGTTACTTCACACCTTAGATGTTATTCTCGTGCACATGATTTCTGTCAGGAGTGGAAGACACCGATTTACTTTAAAAACTGTTTTTGGCTTGTCAAAGTAAAATTTTAGTATGGCTGTTACATCAAAGCAAATTTGTCCACGTCTAAAAATGTTTTTTGATTGATCCATAGGCCTACTGGTGATTATGGAAGCTTGTTTCCGCCACTGAATAAAACATTTTAAAAGATAATTGCGACTTTTTATCTCAGAATTGCGAGATATAAAGTCAGAATTGCGTGAAATAAAGTCAGAATTCTGAGATATAAAGTCAGAATTGCGAGATATAAAGTCTTATAAAGTCAGAATTCTGACTTTTTTTCTCGCAATTGCGACTTTATTATCACGCAATTCTGACTTTATATCTCAGAATTCTGACTTTATATCACGCAATTCTGACTTTATATCTCAGAATTCTGACTTTATATCACGCAATTCTGACTTTATAACACATAGACATATTTTCTCAGAATTGTGAGATATAAAGTCCAATTCTAAGGGGAAAAAAAAGACGGACTTTTTTTTTTTTACCTTAGAATAGTTTATATCTCACAATTCTGACTTTATAACACGCAATTGCGACTTTATATCATGCAATTCTGACTTTATATCTCCCAATTGCGTGATATAGGCCTAAAGTCAGAATTCTGAGATATAAAGTCAGATTTGTGTGATATAAAGTCGCAATTGCGAGAAAAAAAGTCAGATTTCTGACTTTATAACACGCAATTGTGACTTTATTTCACGCAATTCTGACTTTATATCTCGCAATTCTGAGAAATAAAGTCAGAATTGCGAGATGAAACTCGCAATTGTGAGATAAAAAGTCGCAATTATCTTTTATTTATTTTTATTTTGTGGCGGAAACAAGCTTCCATAGGTGATTTAGCAATGTATAAAATCATGCAAATCATTTTGCTAAATATTAGCCTGAATTGGCAAGCAAACTAGTTGTCCAAAATGGCAGCTATGGGGCAAAGTGAGCCAAATGCTGTGGGTTAAATTGAGCCAGCGTTTTAACTTACCCCACCATAGAGCACTGTAAATTTAAGTTAAATATCTGAAGTATAAACTGGTATAATTTCAATGTAATATTAACTAGTTCAGTTTATGTTTATATGATGGGAACAAATAAATTTCTCGGATAAGAACCAAAAGATGCTTAATCATCTTTCCACCTGTAGTCCCTAATTTGCCTAACATGTTAGACATTGCAGGAAGAACTACCATGCCAAGAACCTTTTGACTAAAATGTTTATTAGTTTCAGCGCCATTTATTCATTCATTCTAATTATGTTTTTTATTTTTTATTTAATTAAACTCATCAAACTCTCTGTTTAGTCTGTTTTTGTAAACAATTAAAGATATTGAAATTTCAACTTCATTTGGTTGGTTTTATGTTAAGTTAGCTTTAAGAAAATAAATAATTATGACTATTTATAACAAGAAATTTGGCTATTAAAGTAGTTTTTAAAAGAGATAAATTATCTTTAAAATTTCACATGGGTTTGATTCAGATTCAGTTGGTCAGTTTACACCCAGATGGTGCTACTTACCCACTGACTCGGATCAACTTACCCCTAATATGGGATAAATTTAGCCATATTTTTAGAACCCTTTGTCAGATGTATTCTGATCATTTTAAATGATAGGAAACATTTCTTACAACTTTCATTGTACTCCTGCCTAATTATCGCTTTTCTTGAGGACCACATAAGTAAAAAATGGCTCATCTTACCCCACTCTCCCCTAATGTCTGTGTGTCAGTGACCTCAGATTCCCTGCCAGCACAGTTTTCAATACCTTTGTCTTACCTTTTCCTTTCTAATCCGCTGACCCTCGTCTACTCTCTCTCTCTCTCACTCAGGTTTGTCATCTGTGAATGTAGTCCAGGAGGATTTGAGCCATGAACGTTTCAAAGGTAGATTGACCGTGCAAGAGCTCCGATATCCATCATGACGTCAGACATTTCGTACACGCTATTTTTAGGCACTTGTTCTGACATAGTACAGGAGGGGAATTAAGCTCTTAGACTTTATTTAGCACACTATGCCAAGGGGTCTGATTAACTGTGACGCAGTTTTCCACTGATAAGTGTCTAGAAGAGCCTTCCTGGGTTAAAACGTTTAGGGTCATTGAGCTATAGCTATCATTTTAGTTCTATTTTAGATGTGAAGATTGTGAAAAATGTACTCCTAAGGCAACTAGTAAGATTAGTATTTTATTTATTTTTTGCAGTTTTTTTTTGCAGTTTTGATTCTGTAGTTGAATGAATAAGCTTATGATGTAACTATGTCAAGGTCAAATGCTTCAGATTTGGGTTGTAAAGTACATGAGTCATTGTACTCCCATACTGTTCTTGATTAGGCCAGAGCATTATTTAAGGTAATTGTACTTGGAATAGGCCTACTTTTGAAGAAAAATACTTGAAATAGGTTTATTCCTTTAACTTTACATTTACATTGTAAAATTACATTCAAGTACATTGGGGAAAATAATTTATTTACCCCTCAGAATGTAATTACACCTTCAATTATGTCAATAAGGCTACATATTTCACTGGTCATTGTGTGCCTATATATATATATATATATATATATATATATAGAGAGAGAGAGAGAGAGAGAGAGAGAGAGAGATAGATATAGATAGATATATAAATCTTAACTACCTATTGATTTATGTCAATTTATAAAGTTTAAAAAAATTATGGAAGTTTATGGAAGTTGTAAATATTGTGCAAATGTTCACTCAAATAAATATTTAGCTGGATACTGTTTATTATTTTTTTTAAGTGGAATAGCAAGTTAATGGAATCTGTGAAGTCTTTATTTATTTGTGTGTGACCAAATTCCACACATTTTTTTCCCCGTTTCCCAGTGTCCCATTTGTCAGCAGCCTGATATTGGCATTCTGGATGGTCAGGGTCAGTGCGCGGTCTGCAGGTCTTGCTCTAAGTCGAAGAGGTGCGTGTTTCAGTTTTGCTTGTCATGTCAGAGAGAATGGCCACGCGACTCTTCGACCACCAAATCCTGCATGCTGCCGAACTGTGCGCTCCGTGCTGCTCTCCTCAGCGACACAAAAATCAGTGACCCACAAAGCTCGGTGAGAGGTTGTCCATACTTTAGGGCCTGTCCAGGTTGCAAGGCCCTGCTTACACACAACGGAATAGGCTGTCCCAACATTGTCTGCCCTCATTGTCATAGACACTTCTGCTTCCGCTGCCTGCGTCAAAGGTGCTTCGGGGTAATACATACTGAAGCCTTAGCGCTTCTTACCCATAGGCTGTCCTTCTTTCAAGATGATGTAAGTCCATGTAGAGTGGTGGACAACAAGGAGAGTCTTACAGTTTTGGGACTGTAACGAGAAAGTTTTGAACACAAAAGGCAAATGACAACGCTGAAATCATACCTAATGAAAAACACTCAGTTAAGGCCTATCCTATGTTACTTATTAAGGAATATTGCAAACATGTTATTTTAAAATGTGCTATTCTTGTACATGTTTAGTAACAGGTAAATAAAAAACAGTTTAATGAATGTACCCTTATTTAGAAGTGATTCAGATTATCTTTTTTCAAATATGAAATGCTGACTACATATTAATATCAATAAACATCTTTTTAAAATCTTACAAAATCTTTATACGAAATGCTGACTACATATTAATATCAATAAACATATTTTTAAAATATTACAAAATCTTTGTTTATTCATTAAAATCTGAAACTTTGTAATATTATGAATGCCTTTAGGACCCAATTATGTTGCAGGACATTGATTCTGAGAGAGAAATGTCTAGAAAACTTCACAGTCAATTTAAACATATGCCTTAGAGTTTACTGAAAGCTTTTTAAGATACTTTTTAAGATACTAAAAACTTGTATACTTGTAAAAATAATGTTGCCAGAGCAGTCTCCAGGCCTGCTTGGTTTTTGGGGATCTGATTACACTCTTTGGGTCTCATTCATGAAACATTCGTAAATATACGAGTAAATATGTGAGTGATTTGCGCGTAAAGAGACCTTCCCGAAAACTCTTCTCCTGATTCACAAATACTTCGTAAACGTCAGATGTGATAGTGAAATGTGTGTGTGTGTTAATGAATTCCAATCAGTCGTAAATGGGACGCGCGTGCACGCTCATTCTCAATTAGCTACCATAAATCCTGACTGACTGACAACTATATATGGGGCATCATATTATGACACCAAACGAAGGATTTCAACATGTCTTCTCAAAAGCGAATGAAAAAGAGAAATTTCCCAGATGCAGAAATTAAAGTTTTATTATAAGAAGTTCATTCAAAACGCCACATTTTATTTTCAAGCGTACATAGTAGTCTCGGCAAGTAAGTCTGCGCGGTCTCTGAAAATACGCCTTTTGCGCAGCGCTCTATCTGCCAAATCTAGCAAAAGCGCTATATCAGCCATCGTAAATGTTTCTTGTAATGCCTGATTTTGGCTATTTTATAGGAAACAATTTCCGTAACAATTAAGGGGCTATTAGTTTGCCCAGCCCTATTGAAAGCAATTATATTTGATTAAAGTGTTCCGTTTGCAGATGCTATTACTGGCTCTCATAATAAAAGTAAAAAGAAAAAACGTATGTAATTACTATAGCCTATATAATATTTTTTTCAAAGTGCTGTGTAAATATGTACCCGATTAAGGTGAATTAAAATGCAGCCTTATTAATGAGCAAAACGGATGTTAAACGCACCATTTACGCGTGGCTGGGAGCAGGTGTAGATTTCTTTCGTACCAACTAACATTTGGAAAATACGAACATTTTAATGAATCCGAAAATTTACACCAGAACCACTTTACACACGATTTACACAGAAATTCGTTCTGCTCGTGTTTCATGAATGAGACCCATTGTTTGGCTAAATTTATAAACACAGAAGCATGTTCTGAAATGCACATTTTTTTTTACATAATTGTTGCCATTCTCCTGCTCACTAGTTTACAAGTTCATATTAGGTGTGTTGGTTGAGGTTCAGAAGGTCAGCAATATGGGTTAACATGACCAGTGCTTTTTAGCCCACCTGGAATACCACAGGTTTTCTTGGCTGCATCAGGATCCATCCTGCACATCTGCATGAATGAAGCTTAGTTATCAGCATAGCAGCTCTGAAATGACTTGCTTTGATATGCCATGTAGATATAGCCTACATCATTCACCCAAATATGAAAATACTCATCCACATATCAGTCCCTGACTTCAGTCCCAAGACGCAACAAAAAAACTTGAGACATGAGCGCAACGATAAAACACATACTTCTAGCTCATATTCTGCTACATAATAAAACTAGTAAAATGCAGCTCATTGCAATGTAAAAACGCATTCTTCATAACCTTCTGCCATTTAAAAAAAAAAAAAAATCCTTTTGTGTTCCACAGAAGAAAGAAATGTATACC
The DNA here is from genome assembly GCF_951802725.1 of Rutilus rutilus. Classification (NCBI taxonomy): domain Eukaryota; kingdom Metazoa; phylum Chordata; class Actinopteri; order Cypriniformes; family Leuciscidae; genus Rutilus; species Rutilus rutilus. Next base: position 24,688,767 of record NC_140221.1, read on the forward strand.
GGTTTCGAAGGACATGAGGATGAGTGAATAATTGTAGAATTTTCATTGTTGGGTGAGCTATTTTTTTTAAACATTACTGCAGTTTTACAAAAATACTGCATACACAGACACATTTTTACTGTATTTCAGCATTTATAAACTTTATCCGTTTTTAAGAATTTATAAAACTTTTAACAGTTTTACTATGATAATGTACTGATAATTCTTTGACTAATAATTCAAAATTATTTTAGACAATGTTTGAGGCTACCTGTATCCCCCCCACCTCATCTCTCTCTCTGATTGGAGGTAAGAGGCTTGCCGGTTGAAGTTCAGCACAACCCGATCTGACTAATCTGATTATCTTAAAATGGACTCCTATCAATCATGAGCTAGCGTGAGTGAGACACACACAAGCAGGCCTAGTGCTAGTGAGATCAGACAGTTACTTGTTCCAACCAGCAACAAGTTAAAAGCATTGGTCATGACTGAGTGAAAAGCCTTAAAGGTTTGTGTTTATGTCCCCTCAACCTCTTGACACTATTATGACCTTGATCAAGACACTTGTGGTGCTGTCACATGTCCTGATGTACTGAAAAATGATGAGACAAAAGATATATGCGCTTTGTCTTTCTCTGTCCGGCACAGCACGTCGGGTCAAAAGGTGAACTTTGTTTCCAGTGCTCCAACAGCACTCTGATTAATGTGAGCCAACAACATAGTGTTTAATAGGGCTGTGGTCAAAGCTAAGCCAATATTGCCAGTGGCCGCATGGAGGTCCTCTTTCTGTTAGGACCGTTAATGGGGCCAGTAAAAGAGAAGGAACGATTAAACTGGATCAAGTGACAGGCAGGTGTGGGTGATTATGAAGTGAGTGCAGGTGGGAGCCAGGGAGGATAATGGGAAGTGTAGTACAGAGGTGACAGGTGAATCATGACACATTCAAAAACAGACCAAACCATTACTTTACTTTGAGGGAAAAGAATGGTCCAAAACATACACCACCATTCAAAAGTTTGGGGTCTGTATCATTTTTATAATTGTATAAGATTTCAGGATTCTTTGATGAATACAAAATTCAAAAAAACATTTATTTGAAATAGAAACCTAAGCCACTATTATGTGTCTGATCTCTATGGCTAAATGTCAGATTTTCAAATGTAATCGTTTTATTGCCTTGGGCCATTTCTATTTTACAAATCAATATTTAATATTTTGGTCAAACTAATTTGTATAAAGTCCCAAGCAATGCTCCAGTTTTGGAGGGCTGCTCAAGGATATAGTCAGGGCGTAATCTTCACAGGCTTTGACCTTAAAGCGCTTACCACTCCACAAGCTCTGAATGACTACCTCACAGCTCCCTCTCTCTTGTTTCATATATCTCCATCCTTCCATTGAATTTTTTAACAGCTTCTCATAATAAGAGCTTGCTGACCTTGCACCCTTTATCCAGGTCTTCTCCAGGAAGCCTTTAAGCGCTTTTATGTCTGACCCACAAATATCAGACTGAAAAGTATTTTTTATGTCAAAGCAAACTTTAATAAGAAGAGTGTAATAGTGTTGTGTTATAGGACTCAATGTCACAATGAACAAAGGTATCGTGGCTTAGGGCTTCCTGGGAACTCAAATCTCATTTCACCTGTTGGGCATTCCTAGCCAAGCTTATAAACTCAAGAAAGATCAAGAAGAAAGGAGGAGGAGCAGGAAAGAATGAGGGATACACTGACACTTTTTTAATGTAACATGAGGACGTGTTACACTAATGGTTTAACACCATCATCTTAAACCTGTTGCAGAAGTTGTGCTGTGTGATCTTCATATTGTCCGATTTTCTGTTCATTGTGTTAACTTGATGCTCTTTTACTGTCACGTAGATGTATGTAGAGACATGAATATTGTTCCTCATTTAAAAAAAAAAAAAATCAGTACCTCTGGGGAAAAAAAGAGACTTTAGTCATGTCAGTAGCCGAACAAAATCTGTGACCTAAACAATGTGGCTGCCATACTGAGAACCAAATACCAAATACTACTCATTTATTTCAGTTACTATTTTCTGAAAATTTTCTAATATTGGAATATTAATTACGGCTGACTGTGAATAGTGAATTTCGGGGGACCGCCATATTGGCCAGTGTAACATAAAAAAAAATGACAGAGTGCACCTGAGGAAACAAGTTGGAGCCGGACAGTAGGTACAATCTGTTACATTTGTTGGCTCACTGTTGATCCTACACAGGCAGTGCATGGGATCAAATTCTCAGCTTAATGATCAACCATCACGCAACTGTCACGGTATTGCATTAAAAAGTCTGCCAAAACCAACCATTTATAGTTGGACTCAGAGAGTAGAGATAGCTAAAATGATTTAAAATAAATAAAATGTCTAATGTTGTGACTGAGAGTGTGAGTATAAGTTTGGTGAATATTTCAATTTACTTCAAATTGTCAATCAATATCAATCAATATATTTCTAAGCCACAAGCTCACATTCACTGAGGAGACAAAATGCCTTTTGCCATGTATGTGTGGATTATAGGCTAAAGAGGGTTAAGAAGTCACCTCTTAGATTCCCGGCCTGCCCCTCCTTTCTCCTCTGCTCATTCCTTGTCCAGTGCTACCTCTGTCTCTCTATCTCTCTCTCTCTGTCTCTCTCTCTCTCTCTCTTTCTCTTTCTCTCTCTCTGTCAGTAAATCTGCGTGTTCCCAGTAAGACCCAAGTCTCAGAGAGGCTCTTGTTCCAGTGGCCTCCCCCATTAGGCTCTCCAGACTGGGGCAGGACTCAGTTTAATAGAGGGCCTTCAACCTCCGGAGACCACAAACCAAAAATCAACTGTCCATTGTAAAAAGAGAAAGGTGGATTTCTACTTCTATACTTTTTATACAATTCTTTTCAAAGACATTTTTTTAAAGACTGCTCTTCTATTTGTTTTTACATGGAATATTTGTCTTTTCTCCACCTTCAATTTGGACTTTTACATTTTTAAATTGGATTTTGTCATCTACATCCACCTCTCTGGGAGTGCAGTTCTGGTCTCCCGCTGGCTCTTCCCAGACTCTCTGTGTTCTAATGGAACGAGCACTCATCATGGCTCTCAATTTGCCAAACACACCAGGTTAGCCAATATTTTGCTCCTCTATTAAACAATCCTATATTAAGAGTAAAAGTAGTTTTCAATATTAAATTTGCTTGAGTAGTTCTGGATTCTTATAGAATTATAGGACTTCCCTGAGGGATGCCAAGTAATCTTAGGTTGTTACAACATCATTAGATATGCTTTGGCTTTTTTTTAACTTTGTATAAACAGAGTTTGTTAAATCATTTTGTTTAATATAATACATGCATTATTTTATTTCTCTATTCTGAATAGTATATTATGAATATAGCTTTCTTATCAGCCAAAAAGTAGTTTAGACTATCTAATTTTATTGGGTCTACTTAGTTAAATGTCAACTGTCTGAATCAATTTACGAAAGATGTAATTTGCTAATAACTATGCTAACATTCAAATATATGCTTATTTGTAGTGAAGAAATATTTTTGTTTTCTATTACAGGTGTCCATTCACTATAATGTTTTTGTATGTTCAGTCACTTAAACTAACACATTACATACTTTATACATATCCAGGTACAAATGCCACAAAATAGGCAGTGTAGAGAAAACTTTACTGCAAATGCTAAAAGAATGTGACATCACCATGTTATATATCAACTTGAATGTACTACATATGTGTTTTTATTACATCATTGGCTATAAAAAGGAGGTTATAAGTAGACAGCTAGACAGAAAAACTTCCCAGTATTCTAATTTCGATTTTTTCGATACTAATTTTGTATGTGCAGCTTAATATCCATCAGAAAGACACAAAATATGATCCATGTGTACATGTTCAGATCATGAGATTCAAGCAGTAATTTCCAGCAGCCAATGATCAGCTATAATAATAGCACTGGCGCATTTACAGTATATAACAGGACATCCCTTTAGAATGTAAAAGCAGCCTTAATAAATCTTATTAGTAACGAGGAATATCTAGATTTAAAACCTCTATGAGATGGCATGTATACATGGAGCTGACATAACCATATTGTCCGATTAAATTAGCTTTGAAGACTAGATTTACATATTTAAATACTGCAAGTGAAATATTTAAGCAGCTTGTATTAGGACCAAAAATGTGACATTCCTTTGTGCTGTTATGCCTTACATAAAAATTGCTGTGGTGTACCAGTGATCCAATATTACAGACAGTAAATTACTCAAACAGGGGGGTAACCTGTCGTGGAATCCCGTGCAATCCGCTGTAATCCTGGGGTATTTAAGTGCTGGCTAAAGGTCCAAAGAAAGAAAGAAAGCCAGGCGGTTAAGACGTAAGGGAGAGAGGAAAATTATACAGAAGTAATACAGAATACTAAAGACATGGATTAAAAGTTGAAGAATAACAAAAAATCTGAGAAGAAAAGACTTCTGACAGGTCAAGAGATACAGAGTGATGATTGTGTAAAGAGATAAGGTTATTAAGATTAAGATTGATTAAGCCTTACGTTATTTGGCACTTATTATGGCCAGGGCTAATGAAGGCAGAGCTTATAATCTGCTTTCTGCCTGTTGAGCAATGGATAGAGGCAGAGAGAGACAGCCTGGTACATGTTGTGTGACACTTCACCCCAGCTCCACCTTTAAACACAGATGGCACATGAGTCAGGTGAGGAAGTGGTTGGTCAGCTGACCAGACCAAGCCTGCAATCAGAGATCAGGTCTCTAGGATCGCAATGGAAAGGCCAGAATGAGTAGTGGTTAACTTTGAAGGAGACTTCTATACCCTGCTTCCTATTTCACAAAACCTTTATTGGCAAACCAAACAGCATTTAATTGAGAGTTGCCACTCTGAAAAGAAGTAATAGATAGATATCATTCTGTTAAAAGAAATAATATAAATATATAAATATATTTCATCCTCGCTAAACACATAATTCAGGCTGGAATCCTATATTTCTGCCTAAGTAATTGCAAGATAGTTTAAAATAAGAAATGTAGTCACATTGTGAGATGTAGTCACAATTATGATTTTATCAAGATGAAAAGTCATAATACTTTTTAGGTGGATATGGGCTTTACTTTTCAGACTCGTGCCAAAAAAAGGATCTGCTTTTATTTTATTTTTTAATTGACATATTTTTAAAGTCTCTCACCAATATTGTTACTATAATAATACTTTAATATTTATTTTAAAATGTAATTTATAATTATTAAACAGTGTATAAATATGTATATACAAATAGTATATATATATATATATGTGTGTGTGTGTGTATCTGCTTAATATTGTTGTGGAAACCGTGATACATTTTTTCAGGATTATTTGATGAATAGAAAATTCTAAAGAACAGCATTTATTTAAAAATCGTTTGTGACATTTATTGTCCTTGCTGAATAAAAGTGTTCATTTTGTTAAAAAAAAAATCTTACTGACCCCCAGCTTTTGAACCGTAGTGTAGATCTGTTGACCTTCATATCATTATGAATGACCCTGATGCTGATGTTTGAGCCACTTTTGCGTCACTAATAAACAAAGGTGAAAAGAACTGCAATATTCTAATTCTAAGTAGAAAGACTAATTTTGTCTTTTTCTGTTCTGTTTCTGTTCCTTGTCTTTTCCCCTCTCTTTCACCAAACCTTTATTGTTTCTCTAAAACACAACTGCACACATTTGCTCCATCTCCCTAACAGACAGTGATGGCTGGTTATTGTGCAATAGTTTTGGGCTAGTGCCCCTCAGTGGGTAGAACCCAAATCGAGAGCTGGGTGTTTTGAGTGTGTTTTTATCAGCCTTCATACTGTCCCTGACAAAATATTCACATAAACACACAACATCTCTCAGTGGCACCTGTTTTCTCATCATCCCTGACACTTAACAGTAGAAAAAAAAAAATGGAAATGGATGACCACAGAAACTCTAGCTTTCTTTGCCAGTCCCACCACCCACAATGGCAACCACAGTCTTCAGCAGGAAAGCAACGACGAAAACCAACCTCAAAGCAAAAAGCAAAAACCCCAGATGGCCCAGCGAGCTCAGTGTCCTCGACCTCAGTGCTACGTAGCCACAGCTGGTGGGGGAATAGTTTGCTCCTTCCTCTAGTCATGCTATCATACTTTCCCTGTGAGGCCTGGGGCACCACCTTCAAAATTGCCATCGTAGGACCATGGGCGTGTGACCCTATGTACTCCAAAGCCCTGCCAGACCTGGCTGCCCGATTAGCCATTAGCCGTATAAACAAAGACCCCGACCTCAACAAAGGCTACTGGTATGATTACACACTAATTAATGAGGATTGCTCGAGCTCGAGAGGCCTGGTACGCTTTGCCGAGCTGGAGGGTTACGGTGCGGCCTTTCTTGGACCGGCAAACCCTGCCTACTGCACTGCTGCTGCACTGCTGGCAAAGAATTGGAACAAGGGCATCCTGTCCTGGGCTTGCCTGAAGGCTGACATGGTTAAGGAAATGTATCCATCCTTTCTGCGGCCGCTCCCGTTGTCTTCTCGCGTGCTCTTCTCTGTGCTGCGCTTTTTCCGCTGGGCACATGTTGGGATTATAACTGTGGAGAACGACATGTGGGAAGCGACTGGGCATGAACTTGCAGCATCCCTGCGTGCTCTTGGTCTGCCAGTTGGCACGGTTGTTACCATGGGGGCGGACAAGGAGGGACCACGACGAGCCCTAAAGGCAATACGAGAGATGGATCGAGTGAGGGGTGAGTTCTGAGTTATGTTTAAAAAATGTACACTTAAAATGCGCAGCAAGTAACTCTTAACTAAAGTTTTTAGAACTTCAGTTAAAAACAGAAGATTACAGAACAGTGGTTAGAGTTTTCAAATGAAATGATCTGCTTCTATATCCTCAGTTATACTAAGATAAATTAAATCTGTGATTAAGGATTGAAAATATTATCCATATGTCATATAAAAGAAAATGTATGTAACCTAAAATGTACTGTACGTACATTTAAAAAAAAAAAATTTATTCCATTATTTTAATAATGTTTATTTATAATTGTATGTGCTCTTCTGTGAGTGTGATATAATTAGGACAGACACTATAAATATTATTGGGGCAAAAAGTGTGTTATTGTGTTATATCTCATTGTTTTTTAATAATTATTAACATCAACTTATTCCTTCATTTATCGCTCAATTCCTTTTCCTCCCTCTTCATTTTTGTGTGTGTGTGTGTGTGTGTGTGTGCAGTTGTCATTATGTGCATGCACTCTGTTCTGATTGGTGGAGAGGAACAGTATCGGTTGCTAACCACAGCACTAGACATGAGAATGATTGACCGAGGATACATCTTCATTCCATATGACACACTGCTGTATTCACTGCCATATAAAAATGTGAATTATCCAATCCTGGCCAATGACACCAAACTGCGACGTGCATACGATGGGGTCTTAACAATAACCATGGACCAAGGGGAACAAAACTTCTATGAGGCCTTTAATGCAGCACAGGAATCCTATGACATCCGCACCAGCACACCAGCTGAAGAGGTAACACACCGAGTTTGAGCTCGTCTTACCAAATGGTTTTAGAACTAGTGGTCTCATTTTAAACAAGCAATATAGGGACACAAATAGCAAAAGCAAACGCTATAGTTATTAGAAAGAATCTTTACCACAATAGTGACTCTTGAGATGTTTTTTAGCACAGAAAAAAAGGCGTTAAGCGTTATGTATCATAATTTGTTTATGCTAAGACATTTGCAGGTTGGTGTTTTGTCTCTAAATGATTCTCATAAAACAGGGTTATAATAATTAACCAAAAACATTTTCGTTACTTGAAATAAAAGAAATGTTACCTGAAATCAAATCAAATATTTAGAAAACTATGGCACTGACATGTTTCTTTCAGTTAAACCAGCTCAAACATGCATTTTAGTCTGGGACTAAGTTTAAGCCTTGTCTGTGAAAGCGGGGGTTGATGTACTAAAATAACAAACTGAAATAAAAATGAATAAAAAATATATAGACACATCCTAATGACAAATGACCAAAATACGAATTCAAAAACAAATTCAGAATATTTGTAAAAAACTATAATAGTGATACTAAAATAACACTTTGATAAAGTGAACAACAGACACTTATTAAGTTTTCCCTGGTATGAGAAATTCCTTAGAATTACACTAAGACTCTTGTGTTATTTGTTCTATTTTTGTGTTTTTTTCTTTCTTGGCAGGTTTCTCCATTTTTTGGGACGATTTATAACATGCTCTATTATACAGCCATGGCTGCAGAGCAGAGCCGTGCTACGAGTGGTGGGCGCTGGGTATCGGGTGATGCACTGGCTAACAACGAAGGCGGATTTGAATTCAGTGGCTTTAACCAACAGATATCAGCAGGTTCTGATAGAGAAGGAATGCAGGCACGCTACGCTGTCCTGGATTCAGATGGATCTGGCTCCAGCCTACACCTCACGCACGCCCTCGAAGCACCGCACACGTATGGAAAATATGGAGGGTTGAAGTACTTTGGGAAATCGATTCATTTTGCTGGAGCGTCTCCGAGCAGTGACTCAAACTGCTGGTTCAGCTCTTATATCGCTTGTAGTGGAGGTGAGGAAGCAGAACTTCTTATGCCAAATTTCATTCAATTACACTTTATGACATCAACATCACGACTAATTCTGTTTCTTATTCTTTCTTTTTTGTTTCAGGCCTGGAAGGAGTTTTCTTCCTCCTTTTGTTGTTCATTGTGTTGATAGGTGGGGGAGGTGTCCTTTTTCTCCATGTAAGGTATGAATTGACTTGCTTGAGTTTTAGCAAACCACCTTGTGTTGAACAAGTTTATAATCTTACTGACAAACAAATAAGTATATGAGTGTGTGTGTGTCCAGGAAACACGGTCAGGTGGGGGCATTTGGTGGAGGAGGAGGAGGGGGAGGAACTGCTGCTAAGATAGTGCTGACACTGGACGATTTGGTCTTCATCAACACCACACTCAGCAGGAGGGTCAGTCACAAACGCTCTCTTTCTCTCGCTATGTGTGTCTGTCTTGCTCATAGACTTTGTCTATGTCTGATTCACTTTCAATTTCTCTCTGTGAGTAGAAGCTGAATGAGGAGAGTATGATAATAATTTAATTTTATAATTTTAGTGTGTGCCCTGCTGATGGTAATAAATAGGACAAGAATGAAATCTTTTCATAGAAATTATAATTTCTCTCTCTCTTCTTTCTCTCTGTAGAAGCTGAATGAGGATAGTATGGTGAGGAGTCAACTAGATGTTAAAACCCCACACCACTCAGTTTCAGCTCGCAGTTACATTACTTCCTCTCCTGAAACGTCCAACGTTGCTGTGTTTGAGGTGTGTGAAATCTGTGCGTTTTGTGTCCAGACATACACCATAATAAGCTGTATTGGTTCTATATTAAAGCAATATCACACAAACAAGAGGAATTTTGTTCTGAATACCAGAAGGTAACCAATGTTTCAGACAAAATTTGACCAGTTAGTTTGTATATTTTTGAATATAGTTCCAAAGAAAGCCTAATGCACCAAACTGGAACAGCAATTTGAAAGGAGTTGTGCTTCAGTTGTTCAAAGTGTTAAGTAATCGCTCTAGGTTTTTAAAGCTCTACTCTAGCTCAGGGTTTTCCATTTCCTACTCCATAAAAACATATTGATCTAATTTGATACCGAAAAGTAAGACTGATTACCCCTAACTAACAGCTAGTTAGTCATACTATAGTTTCTTACTAGTTCTTAAAGGTTTTAGTTCACCCCAAAATAAAAATTCTGTCATTAATTACTCACCATTATGTCGTTCCAAACCTGTAAGACCTTAGTTCATCTTCGTAATACAAATTAAGATATTTTTTATGAAATCTGAGAGTGATCCGTTCATAGGCAGCAACATCATTGCAACTTTCAAGGCCCAGAAAGGTAGTAAAGACATTGTTAAAATAGTCCATATGACTACAGTGATTCAACCTTAATGTTATGAAGCGATAAGAATACTTTTTGTGCACAATAAAACCCAAAAATAACTACTTTATTCAACACTTTCTTCTCTTCATGTGAGCACCTCGACACATGCGTGAGCTGCTGACGCAGGAGCCGGCCGATACTGAGCCGGATTTCTGACGTAGAACCCGGAAGCGCTGCACTGTGTTTACAATGTGAACAGCATCAGAGACTGACACCGAGGAGAAAAAAATGTTGAATAAAGTCATTGTTTTTGTTTGTTTTTTTGCGCACAAAAAGTATTCTCGTCGCTTCATAACATTAAGGTTGAACCACTGTAGTCACATGGACTATTTTAACGATGTCTTTACTACCTTTGCAATGACGTTGCTGCCTATGGCTGGTTCAGAAACCTCTCGGATTTCATCAGAAATATCTTAATCTGTGTTCCGAAGATGAACGAAGGACTTACGGGTTTGGAACGAAATGAGGGTGAGTAATTAATGACAGAATTTTCATTTTTGGGTGAACAAGCCCTTTAAGGCACAGTCTTAACACAATGCCTATGTTTATGTAACTGGCCCCAGCAATGCTGGATTTTTAATCAGGGTGCTTGGTGATTAAAGTAAGCGCTACATGTAAAAACCCTGTACGTTATTGCAGGCAAACTAAGCTTACAATTAGATTAGAGGACTGTGGTATAAAGTAGCCTGTTTTTTATTATGAACAACATACAGCAGTTAGTTGTAAATCAGATGTTGTGGAGACGTATTAGTTGTATGCAGAAAATGTCGAAAGCTGCAGATGTCTGTGTTTCACAAAATTCTACACATCACTTGTCCCTTGCATGTTTATCAAACTGTACATTATGTATTTCATTATAATATTATATAATTAATAAAACATAAGTGTAGTCCTCGTAATTCAATATAATCCATTTACAGTACCTTATTTAAGAGAATTCCATAGAATTATACATATTTCCCTCTAAACTCAGTGTAGGAAATAAGAAAAACAGAGTCAGGAGATTCTGTCTGCGCATGTGGTTTGGTGTTGTGTTAAACTGAATTGTTCCGTGTTGTCAGGGTGATTGGGTTTGGCTGAAGAAATGCCCCTGTGAAGATTCTGTTTCAGAAATCGCTGAGAGCACACAGGCCATCTTTATCAAGGTAAGAGAGAGAAAGTGAGAGAAAAGAAATGAAAGTTAACTAATAAGTTGTGGACAGGTTTTGAAAGGAAAACTGAATGCTGCTTACCTTCTATACCCTCTTTTTTGCTTCTGTTTGCTCCCTTCTCTCTCTCTCTCTAGCTGAGAGACATGCGCCATGAGAATCTGAACTTGTTTCTGGGTCTGTTCCTGGATAATGGCATATTTGGCATTGTTACGGAGCACTGCACCAGAGGCAGCCTGGAAGACCTACTCAACAACGAGGAAATGAGACTGGACTGGATGTTCAAATCCTCTCTTCTCCTTGATCTGATCAGGGTGAGGAATTGAAGTGATGGAAGGAAAGCTCAATTAACAAAGGGTTGAATGAATGCATTGATGAACAGATATGTAAGAACAACTCAGTAAGAAGATGAAGAAATGGATGAAAATGTGGTAAAGAATGACTGGCCGCATGTTAAGTATTGAACTGTCAAAGATGTCACCTGCGTTCATCTTGTCATACATCTCTGTCACTTTTCTCTCAGGGAATGAAGTACTTGCATAATCGTGGGATTATTCATGGACGTATGAAGTCAAGAAACTGTGTGGTAGATGGCAGGTTTGTTCTGAAGGTTACAGATTATGGCTTCAATGAAATCATCAACTGTCAAAACATCGTCTTGGAGGACAGCAAACCGGAGGGTACGTATAATACATATGGAAAGTGTCATGAGAACCAGGATATAGAGGCTCCTCTTGCTTGCTTTTATGTATTCAGTCTTTCTGGTTGACTCTGATCTCTGTATCTTCAGATCAATTTTGGACGGCTCCAGAGATCCTGCGGAACCCTAATCTGAAGAAGAAGGGGGCGTTTTCAGCAGATGTATACAGCTTTGCTATTATCATGCAGGAGGTGATCTCTCGCTGCGCACCCTTTTGCATGTTGGATATGCCTCCTGAAGGTTTGACACTATCACACACCACTACATAATCGCTTACCACGTCGATGTTCATTTTTCCATGTTTACCTAATTAATGGAGAAGCTGAAAATAGCAATGATCTGATTAAGCTTGTTTAGAGCAATTCATTTGTTTATCTCTGTGTGCAGAAATCATAGATAAGGTGCGCTCTCCTCCACCGCTGTGCAGACCCACTGTGTCTGTGGATGAAGCTCCGCTGGAGGTGATTCAGATCATGAAGCAGGCCTGGAGTGAGGAGCCTGACAAGAGACCCACATTTGAGGAGATCTTCAAACAGGTACAGCTTCTTTTTCTCTCATGCGCGCACACACACACAAATTCTCATGAGAACTGTCTTAAGATCTTTAAACTGAAGATCCTTACACACACACACACACACACATCTAAGTTCGCTATCCTTGTGGGGACTCTCCATAGATTTAATGGTTTTTATACTGTACAAACTGTATATTCTATCACCTTACACTAACCCTACCTCTAAACCTACCCATCAGACATAACATTCTGCATTTAAATAAAATAAAATAAAAACAATCAACAAGCTGTTTTCCTTATGGGGCCCAGAAAATGTCCACACAAGGACAAGGATTTTGGATAATGCCACCTTTGTGGGGACATTTTGTCCCCATAATGTAGGGTTTACCAGGACACACATATTCACCATATAAAACATAGGGGAGAAAACAAAAAATACTGCTCTCTGTCTCTTACTTTCTTACTTGCAGTTTAAAAATGTGAACAAGGGAAAGAAGACAAATATAATTGACTCAATGTTAAGGATGCTGGAGCAGTACTCCTCAAACCTGGAGGATCTGATCCGAGAGAGGACTGAAGAACTAGAGGTAGAGCGTCAGAAAACTGATGCTCTCTTAGCCCAGATGCTGCCCAAGTGAGACCCACTTCAGTCTAACTTCACCCTTCTTTCCCTATTCTCTTCTTGTTTCTTATAATGCCATTCTGTCTTTCAGGTCTGTGGCCTTGGCATTAAAGACAGGAAAGCCAGTAAAACCGGAGCACTTTTCAGACGTCACACTGTATTTCAGTGATATTGTGGGTTTCACCACCATTTCTGCTCTGAGTGAACCTATCGAAGTGGTCGATCTGCTTAACGACCTCTACACACTCTTCGATGGAATCATCGCAATCCACGATGTCTACAAGGTCCGCATGAGCTTTTTTATGTTTGACTTATACTGTTGTGGAAATTGAGGAGATTCTTTCATGATACTGATCTCAAAATATCAAATTTAGAGTGTTTTTGCTGCAGATCCCTTTAAAAAAATCAGAGACTCCCAGAAAAAAAGGTACAAAAGCTGTCACGGGCGGTTCCCTTTCAAAAAGTAAACTTTTGTACCTCATTTAATGTAATATTTAAATTCATATTAGTACCTAAATGGTACATTTTTACACGTTTGAAAGGGTGTGCCCTGGTGAAAGGTTTAGGACCATTTTTCTGAGAGTGCATAAAAAAGGGAAAATACTGTAAAATATTTCTTCTTTGGTAAGATATTCTTTTAAAGATTTTAATCTTTTGATGGGCTAAATTAAAATAATAAATTATTTATATAACACTTTATAATCTGAGGTAATTTCTATAGCACATGCAAACAGTATTTTTACAAGGAACATTTTATATGACAAATTCTATATCAACAGGTGGAGACTATTGGTGATGCGTACATGGTGGCATCAGGTGTTCCGAACCGAAATGGTAACCGTCACGCAGCAGAGATGGCCAACATGTCTCTAGACATTCTGCACTGCATCGGAACATTTCAAATGAGGCACATGCCTGACGTCAAAGTCAAAATCCGCATTGGACTCCATTCTGGTAAGAAAAGCACAATGCACACAAACACTTACACCAATAACATTCAAAAGTTTGGGGTCTTTTGTGGAGACTTTTTTGTTGTTGTTGTTGTTACCGTTTTTTGCTTTTATTGACATTGAATAGCAGAGAACTGACAGGAAGCTAAGTGAAAGAGAGAGGGGGATAGGATTGAGAAAGATTCCCGAGCCAGAACTCGAACTTTGCACTACGTGTCAAAGCGCTGCCACAAGGCTTCAACACAGTTCAAATAGCAATACTGTGAAATTACAAATTGAAAATAACAGTTTTCTATTTTATTGTAAAGCACTTTACTAGCACTTTATGCCCTTCTCACAAAGTTAAAAATCAGCCATATAATTTCAGTGACAAAAATGGCCTAGTCTTACATCACCAAACTGAACATAGTGCTAAATGTAAATACGTATTTACACTTGATCCTCTGGTGGCTGTGTATTCCTAGAACAAGTGAAATGTAAATCCCGGGCATCATCCAATTAACAGATTCATCCAATTAGTAAGCACAGCGCTGGGCCTTTCCCCCACCGCCCAACTCAACAGAGATCACATGCTGCTTGCACAGGTGTGAGTGACGCAGCGCTATGTAATTCTATGAAATGTAATGCAGTCGCAAATGTCCTAACTTGTTATTTATGTGTGTCTGTACAGGTCCAGTGGTGGCGGGTGTAGTTGGGTTGAAGATGCCTCGGTACTGTCTATTCGGGGACACAGTAAACACAGCTTCCCGAATGGAATCCACAGGGTTGCGTGAGTCCACCTAAAACTTTTGTGTTGTATGTTTATATACATCAGCACGTGTCTGATACTAATAATGAACGCTTTTTTTGACTTGTGTCTGAAGTCGTGATTCCTGGAATTTGTCTCTGGCTAAGGTTCAGTAGTTAGTGTTTTGTGTGTTCGTGTGTGTGTGTGCTGATCAGTGAGTGCATGTCAGTGAGAAGCTCAGAGGGCTTAAAGTGAAGAGTTCCCTGTAAGCTCTTAAGAGTATAAGCCAAATTAGAAAGAAAATTCTGCTTTAAAGCTAATGTCCTCTTAGAACTCAGCCTCCGCTATCACCCTGAACTCTCTGACCTTTAATCAGACCTTCTGTCACATTTATCCAAGAACATTTACTTCACGTTTCATGCTGAAGAACATGGACAAAATGTGTGAAATTTGATTAAAGATTTGCTAACGCACTACCATTCAAAAGTTGTTGTTTTTTAAAAGAAATCAATACTTTTTATTCAACTGATCAAAAGTGAAAGCAAAGACATTTATAATGTTGCAAAAGATTTTGTCCTATTCTTCAATAAAATCCTGATTTTTATTTATTACAGTTTCCACCAAAATATCAAGCAGTAACACTGTTTTCAACATTGCTAATAATAATGAATGTTTCTTGAGCAGCAAATCAGCATATTAGAATGATTTCTGAAGGATCATGTGACACTGAAGACTGGAGGAATGATGCTGAAAATTCAGCTTTGGCATCACATGAATAAATTATATTTTAAAATATCTAACTATCTATATATAAAATAAGTGATTTTGTGAAATATTATTAAAATATTAAACTGACTGTTAGATATTTTAAGATATTTTACTGTATTCTTTATTAAATTAATACTTTTTTAAACTTTTGAATGGTAGTGTGCATTGAATTAGACTACCTCAGAATTATTGTAAACATTATCATATTGTACAAGAAGACATTGTTTGAAAATCAGGTTGAAAGAAATGAAAGATTAAAGATGTTTTCATCATAGACTGGGCCACAAAGGTCACACGTTTAGTACTGCGTGATTTCACCTACGCAATGAAATGACTAGAACACACTTGCCCAGATAATCTGAAGGAAACGAAAGAGTGACAGAACGTCTCCAGTGATGTAACAAAGCCTAGTGCATCAGATCGAAAGCTTTAACAGTTAGAGGCATACTGTCATCTAGTGGTTTCTCAGGGAACATCATTACCTTCAAATAGAACTCTGCACAATGTTCTTGATGAGTCTGTATGAACTCATACAGAAGAAATCAGTGTGGGCAATGATTAAGTGATACATTTGTAACAATTTATTTTGATGTATTAATTGTTTAATAATTAATTTAAATTAAATGTTTTTTGTTTTTTGCTCTCCCTGTTTCTACAGCTTACAGAATTCATGTCAACCAGAGTACTGTTGATGTCCTAAACAGCCTCAAACTTGGCTATAAAATAGATTGTAGGGGCAGGACAGAGCTCAAGGTACACACACAAACACACACTGACAAATATTTCTTCAGTTCATGCATTTTAATGTCTCAGTTGATTTTTATTCAAATTACTATAATGCTAATAACTATGATCTAAACAGACAGTAAAAACAGTCACTTTTGTGAAAGTGATTGTATAATAAATACATATTTACACAATTTCATCTGTCCCAAATTTCTGCCATCATCTCCACCGCAACAGACAAGTTTTGTTCCTAATACAGATTTATCAGACGTTTTACTTGTTTTTAAAGATTTTTTGACACTTGAGACATGTGATGTATGTAGAAAAAAAAATCAAGGCAAATACCACTTGAATGCTAATTATGAAATAAACTAAAGAAAGGAGATGACCACTTTATTTTTTTTTTTTTTTACAATTTCCATCACCGTCATTTCCACCACATAATGTTTATTACACAGAACACATCATTTGAAATGTGATGGAAAAGAAACTATAAAGGTTCATGACTTTCAGAAAAAAATGACAAAAATAAAATAATTCTTCACTGTTGCATATATGTCCTCCATTGGACATTATTAGTAAACAAATTCAGTAAACTAGTGTGAGGGTGAAAGTGTGTTTCAAGATAGTTTATTTTTTAACAAGTCCCACGAAACACACATTATAACCAAGGGAACACAATACAGATGATACAGTATTGTACTAAATGCCTCATAAATGTCTTGAAGCCTGTCATATGAGCTCGTGTCATTCTCTTACAGGGTAAAGGTGTAGAGGAAACATTTTGGTTGGTTGGGAGAGATGGATTTACCAAGGCACTACCTATACCGCCAGACCGTACTCCTGGGTAAGAAAGAAAAAACACTTCTGTATTCATGTACACCTAGAGTAAACTAAACGTGTTGTGTTGATATGCTGATATCTTTCTTTATGTTGCCACAAAGGGCGAGCAACCATGGTATCAGCTTGGATGAGATTCCGGTTGACAGGCGGCAGAAATTCCTGGATCGACAAAAGAATATGGGCTGAGGTTGAGAACAGAGACATTTCAGTGATTTCAGTCACATTTGTTTTATTTCTTTGTTTGGAAGATTTCAGTTTTCTGCCTAATGAATGGATAAAAGAGTTTACACTTCACTAATGTAGTTGCTGTAACAACTATACCTACAGTACATGTCTTAGGTCTTTTATTCACCCTGTCATTCCAAACCTATTATGATTTTCTTTCTTCTGTGGAACATAAAAAAGATATGTCGAAAACTCACTGGGATCCAATGTTGCTTTGGACGGCATTTAATTTCTGTTGTGTTCCGCAGAAGAAAGAAAACATACAGGTTTGGAAACATGAGAATGAGTAAATGATGAGAGAATTTACTTTTTTTTTTGTGTGTCTGTCCCTTTAAGCTCTGCAACTTAAGGTTGTTCAAACTTTTGAACTCATGCTGTTCTGTTTCTGTGCCTTCCAATAGGCTGTGATGCTCATGTTTCTGCACCGGCCTATCGAATTTAGGAGAAAGTGGGGCAAGGGGATGAAAGGAGTGGAATGAGGTGTTCAAAAAACTTTTTCTACCCGATTCATTCCAAAAAAGAGTGGAAAACCTCACTAGGACATCTGACAAAAGGCACAAACACTTGACCTGAACGCCAGTCCATCGAAACCATCAGCTCAACAAGATGGCATGTACCAGCTGCTATGGATGGTCACAGAGAACTTTTTTTTAAAACTGTATAGTTTATACTGCAGTTCATCCAATACTAAATGAAAGACACTGCTGAGATCACAGCTCATCCAGACATGAAAATGAGAACAGCAGCACATGCCTCACTCATCTATGATCCCTCCAGTTAATCCACTTCTACAAAGAGATTTATTTTCTTCATTTCATTGTTTATAAGACAAAAGTGAAGGATGGTGCTTGTTTATAATGGCACCTGACAACTTAGTTATAATTCAGTGGAAAATAACAGCAATAATATCCATGTGTTGAAATTATTTAAAATATTGTGTTGAATTTATTTGCTAGGAATATCAGGCTATAATAAATAGGTGCTAGTTCAAAAAAACGTCACATTCTTCACATTTTCCTTTTTAAAATGCTTTCATTCTGTTTCATTTCATGTGGCACTGTTTGGCCTTTATAGAAAGCGAAATGCATTCAGAGCAGTTTTCATGGCCAATAAAACAACTTTCAAACCCAAGACTATATGGCAGAGAATTACTTGCTATCATTTGAGTAGCTTACCTCAATTGTCCTCTTTGAGTTAAGAGTAAGAGGTACTTTAAAAAAGGAAACTCGCCGAGACAGACACAAATTGTCAGGTTTATAATAGCATGGCACATTATCTTGATATACTCGGCACATTCCATGCATAATATCCTGATGTCAAACCCTGCTTCAGAGTCCTGAAATATTACCAAAGAGAAAACATATCAGAAATGTATCCAAAGATTATCTCAGCACTATTTTGCCTGCTCATGGACTCTGGAAATATATGCTATGCGCCCCAAAAGGGGAATTATTTGAAAGAATGCCATGACAGACTTTTAAATGTGTGGTCTGGATATCTTCATTAAGATAGGAGGGTTCTGGCGCCTGTGGCTGTCCAGGATGACGTTCTGTCACCTGATACCTAAAGCACAATCAGGGGAGCTACAGTCACAGCAGGATGTAGCTGAATTTCAATAGCAAATCTCACCACGGTACTATCTTGTCTGTGATTATGTAAATAAAAAATGGTTTTAGTGAATGTGCAGATTCTTTCTTAGTGTATGCATGTGCTTATTTAGCTCCATATCAATATGTGAATCCTCAGTCTATGTACTAGCCTAATATCAGTATGTGAATCCTCAGTCTATACCCTTTACCTTCCTAGAATTATGAAATGTAAATCTTTGAATTACACTAGCCTAGCTGAAGGTCCACTCCACTATTGGAATAATTGTTTTTTTATCAACAACAAAAAGGTTATAAGATTTTCTCAGTTATCACCTATTTTATGTTTGTTTGGACAGTTGCAGATAACATGTCAGTTCAAAGTCTTCTTAATATAATAAATATAATGTAATGCCCACAAACACGGATGTTTCTCCCACACTGAACAAGAGTTACAGGTACGAGGATGTCAACACGCAAGAAACAAAAGATCCAGTGTTAATTCTACCAAGATGTATTATTATTAATTTAAACATTTAATCAAGTTGTATATCCGTGCGATGATGAAAGAAAGAAAAGACATCTCTGTTTTGCGTGCATATGTCAAGGCTAATATGACTGATTGATAAAGACGCGCGAAGGATTGGGTGTCAACTCGCGCTCGGGTGACTCGAGTAAACGGAGTCTGAGCTGAATTATAATTCGCCTAGAACTAGGACATGTTGGCTCCGCCCAATTATCAAAAACCATCTCGTTGATTGGACACAGAAACGTAAATGAGGCGGAGTCCATGGGTGTGTCGTGAAGCGTGACCAAACTATGATTGGCTTTCGTCTCCCTCTATCAGAATCCGAATAGCGGCTTCTAGAGCCAAACCACATTTTACACATTAAGGAACTGTCTCTGGTAAAGTGGCGCTGATACTAACACAGGATAAATAATATTGTGCCGTCTTGGTCATTGTTTTCAAATTGAAGAAGTGTAAATGGTCCGTCAAGAAACCAAACGAATTATTTTGACATTAGAGCAATAATTTCCTTATGCTTTATTTCAAATAATGTGCCTAAATGATGAGGGTCTGTCTTCTTTGAAATAAGACGAACACAATTCCGGTTAAGTCAACGGAGAACTCACTTGACATGCACTTCACGGACTTCCACGGAGTACGGTAACATAAGGTAAACCTCTGAAAATATGAAATGTGTTAATGATATCTTATACATTCGAATATAGGCTACCTATTTGTTATCTGAATTGTTGTCGTCACCTCGTATCAGTTTATGCAGGTTTTGTAACAACCGCTGCCTGAATGAGTTTATTTTCTGACAGGTGCATTTTACGGGGGAAATACGTGGCTTAATAAGAAGTCACAGTAATATGTATAGACCGACAGGCGCATCTTTCTGTATTAGCTCGTTGTGTCTGCACGCGCATATTTCTCTTTGGCTCGCGCTCTGTTCTGCTGTCACGCGCGTGTGAATGCTCTGTTTGTCTACATGTTGCGAGGGCGCATCTAACTGCTTGGCAGCGCTCGGGCTCTCAGCTTCAAACCGTGCGAACCGCTCTTCCCCAACCCCCGTTGCACTGCTCAGCCCAGCCAGAGAGGGCGGGGCCAGCCCAAATAAATGTGGGGAGGGGAAAAAACGAAGACAACAAACCTTAAAAATGTAGGCCACGGCGCGTGACCCAGTTCCTCATGAACAACACAGCGAGTGTGAATGTGGAGCACGGTTATTATCCCCCACGCCAGGCACGGTTCCAGGGCGGGTTCTACTGTGTGTTTTTCTCTCTGTGCCAAGCAATGTTCGGGGACTTTTAGACATGTGAAAGAGAAGAAAGAAATGTTAAATGTGTCCAATTGCTATCTAAAAAGGTAACTAGCTGTCGAAAGTTTTTAAAGTATTTTACACGTCTCAACATGTTTTATTTTCTCTGTTTTATTTCTGTTTTGACACAAATGAAATAAGTAAACGAAATAAGAAATGAGTAAAAGAGTTTTGAACATGTATATGTAGGCTATATAAAATGTAAAAAAAAAAAAAAAAAAAACATAACCTTTTACTTATTTTATGCATCAATTGTGTCAAAAGCAAATATAGTCTATCTATCTATCTATCTATCTATCTATCTATCTATCTATCTATCTATCTATCTATCTGTCTATCTATCTATCTATATTGACCACAGCCCTCAATAAACAGGAAATATTTACAACTGAACACAGCATGAGCTGTTTCACTCAGCAGGCTCATATCTTGCCTGGGAGCTTAATCTTTTCCCCTAATTTTAGATCAGTTATGTGTTGTTGTTGTTTTTAATATAGATAAAGCTTGGGGTGTGGTTGTGAGAGATCAGATACAATGAATTTTCCATTAACGTATAGCCTGTGGGCTGACCAGGTGGTAAACTACATCTCTTCACCTGTTGATTACACATGGGGAGTGAGCCAGTGTCAATTTCAATAGATGTGTGTTGTGATTTGAAGTCAGGCTGGGCTGGGCTGCTCCTATAGGCTTTTGTGTGGTTTTGACCATAGTGAATACAGAAAGAGAAGATTGTAGTGTTGTGTGTGTGTGACAGATATTTTGTTTTGGGCCTCTTGGAGAAGGAGATCAGTCTGAAGCTGACCTACTTTTCTCCTTTACTCCATACCTGCAGAGCTATTTATACCCATGGCACAGGGCTACAGGAGCAACTCAGACCATCTCTCCCCTCACAAATGCACACATAGGCACTTTATGCTCACACACATTATGTGTACACATCTCCTGCCATCTCACAGTTTTTTTTTTTCTTTTCTTTTTTATTATAATTTTCCCAGCCTGGCCTGTGGAGAGCATTCCCACCCACCCACACGGCGTGAAATCCACACCCCCTCAGGAGTGCAGTGAGGGTGAGCTGTATTCTTTTAAAGGGTCTGGTCCCAGTATGCATGTGGAAGCCTGTTTCACATATCAAAGCATGCCTAATGAATGCTTTTCTGTTTAATCTATGTAATAAGGATCAACCCACATCTGTAATTATTTGTTTGTCCCAGAATGTTTGGAGACTTGAATTACTACTTATCACAAAAGAAAAAGTCATGTTGATTCTTGCTAAGTTGTTTGCTTCAACTGAGTATTTCCTTTTTTTTTTTTTTAAATGTTACAGTAAGGTACTTACGTTACAATGGAAATAATATGTGGTGAATCTGTAAAACTTTAAAATACTCAGTTTAAGTTGAACAGCCACAAAACATAGCTAAATAAAATGCATGTTAACATGATTTTGTGAATACTAACATACTAACCTTTTTTGCGAAGTTAAAGCCAGCTGTCAACCCTAAAACGACTGTAAAGATGCTGAGAACAATTTTACAGTTCAAATAATACATTTTAATATACGTGTTTTTTTTTTTAGCTTCATTCTAAGCCGCAGTTAAATTTATTGTAAACGCCTCATTGTAAAAAATGTTGTGTTTGTGGTAATCAACATTAATGTGTGGTCACATTTACCATTGCTCTGAGGAATTTCACAGGTGAAATCCAGTCATGTCAATAGTAATCTATTCAGGAGTTTCACCTGAATGCAAAAAAGTTCCCCGTGCTAATTCACAGGGTTGACAACAGAAACCATCTTGGTTTGAAAGTGACTTCTATGTGTGTATGCATCACTACAATTAAAAAACAACCTTTTTTGAAACCTTTTAATCCTGAAATTTCGCTATAGTGCCCGCACATTTATGCCATAAATGCTGTTGACTCAGCTTAACTTGTATTGAACCCGTAATAATACTTTAACAATGAATAGTCCAATCTTACACAACCGATTTGGACACTTTTATATTTCATAAGACCTTCATAACAATTTATATCTCTTTATGGTTACAGGAGACAAAAGCACCATTGTGCAGATAGAGGGATGGAGGACAGGAGGCACCTGCCTCTAGATGGAGGTGGCAATCCCAAGTGCTCCGCCTTAGCAGATAAAGATAAAGTGGTCAGGATAGAGCAGGGTGACCCAGAGACCTCAACACAAATGCGTGTGAGAAAAGACGATCTCTGTGATGTTCCTCGCAAGGTGCCTCGTTTCCAGTATGTGGATTTCCCTTCCCTGCACCAGTGCATCCAAAAGCTTTCTGTGCCTCCACTGAATGGTTGGCTGGGATCCTGCTCGTTGGCAAAGGCACCAAACTGTAGGCCCTCCAGTCCTAAAGAAAAGGTGCCCAAGTTTAAATACGTGGACTACCCATCTCTCCACCACTGCATTCAACAGCTTTCCGTGCCTCCATTAGAAAGCTGGAGTGCAGGGCTGGTCAGCTTTAATGCAGAGGGGAGACAGGAAGCGTCTGGATTGCAGAAGAGGCCCTTTCAACCTGGGAACGTGAAGAAGAACCAGAGGAATGAGGCAGGAGTTCGAAACAACGAGAGTAGAGTTACAGGATTTTCTTTCCCAAGAGACACACACACCTCAGTCTCAGGCAAGGAGGGGAGGCCTCAACACAACTACACCTCAGAGGCTCCACAGAGTTTAGAGGAAGGTAACGCAAGGTCCTGTGCTATGAAACCAGAATCTGGTTTGCGATCAGATTGCGGTTCCAGGTTAGAATTTGGTTCTGGATCTCAGAGCAACACAGCGGTGAGAAGCGACAGGCCATCGGTTATTAGCATGGTATACACAGATAAGCAGAAGCACTGGACAAAGGCAGATCACCTGGAAGAACAATTGAACTCTCCAGATTCAGTCGGACGGGTACCGTGGAATACCCTCCCAGAGTCAGTCTGCCCATTCTGCCAACAGATGTTCACAAACCCAGAGCAGTTCAGGGCTCACCAGAGGAGCCATAAAGATAAGGTGACTAATGCTAACTGTTAAGTATATCCAACTAGACAATGATTACATCCAGCACACCTTCTTACATACACAACTACATAGTCAGCATTTGAAGTGGATCAAAAAAGTTGTCCTAAGACAAGAACGGGTATTGTTCAAAATTCATGTATAACTTTGGTGAAAGGTTTTTGATCCACTTCAGATGTATATTCTCTGTATGTCACTTAAAGGGATAGATCACCCAAAAATTATGAAAATTATTTCATTTACACCCACACAAAATAAGATATTTAAAATAAAATGTGTCCATGCAATAAAAGAAAACTGGGGTCCAATGTGGTTTTGTATCCCGCTGATTTTTATTTTAGGGGCATAAAACTTTCTTCAGAATTGTTTTGTTTCACATAAATAAATCTAAGTCATACTGGTTTGTAATAACATATGGGTAAATTATGACATCATTTTCATTTTTGTGTAAACTTTCCCTTCCTTAATTTCTTTTAGTTTATTACAGCATCTTGCATTCAGCTTTAGCAACTTCTGCATTCAGCCTCCATTATTTCCAAGTAATCACAGTGTAATTCTTATCTTCACAGAGACCAAACTGATGTGCAGAAGAACTGAGTGAGAGCTGCCTTTGCAAACAATTAATGCCACATAACATGGAATCTTATCATCAGAGGCCTTCTTGTCTTGTGACTGGCTATAGTGGTGCTTGCTGGCAGGACTATAGGGAGATCAAAGACACGATAAACACATTAGACAGTTTTGGGTTCAGACCTTAGGGAGAATGAAAGCTTTTGTCTTGATTTATAGTGTGAAGTCTGAAAAGGCAGAAATTGACAGACAGAAACACAAGCATACAACATGCATGTTTGTTTGCACACACCTAGGCGCAGACACTTGCAATGGTGCCGACACACACACAGAGAGAGACAGAGAGAGAGAGAGAGAGAGAGAGTGTGTGAGAGAGAGAGAGAGAGAGAGAGAGAGAGAGAGTCCTATTTATGATTTAGAAGAGGTCAATATTTACTTCCCCACGTAAGGATGGGGTTTCAGCTCAAGACAGGGGATTAGAACCAGATTGGTTGTCTCTTCCACACATATAATATGAGTGTTTTTACAGGGGTGGGTGAAGCTCGATGAACTGGTGCATAAGAGGATACATTTTATTACATATGTGTTCACCACACTGTGTGCATGGTGGCAGGCTAAATATTTAGCTTTTGGTGCCTACAAAATAATGGCTATTACTAATGCACAAACAAACAGGCTTGTTATTGATTTGTTACATTAGCTTTTTATTGTTTTGTATGTTTTTTTTAAATGTTTTTGGAAATTAATGTCTAGTGGCTTTGAGCTGGTAGCTTTAAATATTAAAAAATGTACTGCTTGTTTTCAAGTGTTTAGTTGTGTGAGTAAAGTTTTTTTCATACAGAAACAACTGTTTGACTTTTCAGTACAGGTATGCCCTGTGCGAAGAAAACCTGTTTGGCCGGTTACCTCTCGGTTTAAAAGTTTTAAGCTTTATATAAACAAAAGAGCTAAACAACCACAGTAAAAAACCCTCACTATTTTCATTTTAAACCTTAAGTCTAAATGGTTTTTAAAAAAGTATAAAAAGTGTTTGACTTTCTTTACAAACTTTTTAAGGAACATAATGCATTTACATTATAGTGAAGATCTGACCTGCTAAAAACATCTGTTCGTTATTAAGTACTATACATTTATAATTCACCGTCAAGTCATTTACATTTTATCTTATTTAAAGGGGTCATGAAATGAGAAATACAATTTTCCTTGAGGTTCTGACATATAAGAGGTCATCATATTATAAGAATATCCTGAAAGTTTCAGAACTGAAAATGTCCTTGTTAGTCCAAAATCAGCTTTTATTGTTACCAGGCCCAGCGAACGACTCGTCCTGGACTGTGGCTCTTTATGACGTAATAGAGTATTGAAAGACCACCTCTTAGACTGATCACTTAGAACCCACTGGTGTTAGTGAGATGAGGAAGAGAGAAGAGCACAGGGTCACTCACTGGATTAAAAATAACATTACCTTCCAAAGGATCCTAATGCTAGAATTGTGGTTATTTATTTTCAATAATGTGAATGTCTCAATTGAACATAATTAGTTTGTATTCGGTACATTTCACTGGATTCTTTGGTAAATTAGTCCGCAAACTCTGCGCAGACTTTACAGGCTTTTATGATATAGAATCGACAGTATTGCCATAAGTAAGTAATTAACCCTGTTTCTAATGCCTGATCTTTGACCAGTGATTTCTGATGTAATTCATGTAGCTGCAGTCAGATCCCAGCAAACACATTTGTGGCAACGTCTGTGGCACAATGCATTTCTACTATGGCAACGTCGCTGTCTATGTGCTCGCAACATCATAACAATGTGGAATTGTAAGATGCGACAGGGCTGTAACAACGTTGTTGCGCGACATTCAGCAAATGCGAGATGACGTTCTGACAAAAAATAGTTCATGCTAGATATAGATATACCCCATTTACCATGCTATGTTTTGAGGTTCATTTTTAATTAGTCAGATGTTAGATAATTATGTACTTTTTAAATATTGTTTATCCTTATTATTATTTAATGGGCCTAACAGTAAATTAAAGGTGCTCTAAGTGATGTCACGTGTTTTTTAGGCTGAAACATCTTTTGTCACATTCAGCAAACATCTCCGCACTATCGGCTAGCTGTCTGTCCTCTGAACACATTGCAAAAAAATGCGGTCTCTGTAGACAGCCCAGACTCCACAAACGGCAATAAAAACAAACTGGGCCAACCTGCACCACAAAACAACAAACAGTGTTCCAGCCTAACCGACAAGAATGATTTGGGGGTGGGGGTTGGGGGGGTTAGTGTGCGTCACTAGCGGCGCCAGGATTTTGATTGTAGGTGGGCCTCCAGAAAACTGGATGGGCCAGTTAAAATACCCCCCCCCCCCCCCCCCCCCCCAAAAAAAACGGGTTCCCCTTCATCTCCGTTTCGGCGCTTTTCTGCGGCACTGAGGACTGCTACTCACTAGCCTACCTGTATTTAATGCGTAATTAGCATAGGTTTAAAAAAAAAAAAAAAAAAAAAAAAAAACGGAATTTTTTTGCTGCTTTTTTAAAAACAATTACAATTTAATTTAATTTAAATTACGTTTCGTTACGTTAGGATGAGATGCGCTCCTGTTCACGAGCAATGCAAGTGAGCGCGCGGGCGCCTCCATGATTTTATTGTCTGCTATATTTTCTTCTTATTTATTAAATCCAATTGGAAATTGGTTGATAAAAAAATTATTAAAATTAAGATACAATTTATACAAAACGAAAAGTGGTCAAAATCATGTCTGACCCACATCTCTCGATATATTGCGCATCCTATCTTACTCGTGCCGTGCGTTCACTTTTCATAATCAACATAGATGAAAAAATAACATTATAATATTTTAACAAATATTAAACTAAATGAGCTTATTTAATGGCTACAACACATATAGTAGGCCTACAGACTCTCTATTTGTACAAATTGCTGCACATTCATTTTATTCTGCACGCATAAGTTGAAAGGCATTTGTTTGCATGCATAGTAAAACATATCTGCAACATTTATCAAGTTCACTGATAATTATGCGTTATTAATTATTATCTTAATGAATAATGTAACAAGGACAAAGCATGTAAACTGCGTTGTTTGTTTAGAATGGAATGGATCGCAAATAGATCCGAATGAAGAAACGTACAAAACCATAGTAGAAAATGGATGGGCCCGGACCTAAAATGGGTGGGCCCAGGCCCACCCGGGCCCAATGGTAGCGCCGCGGCTGGTGTGTGTGCACATGAAGAGGGGTGTTGGGAGTGGAGGACAGAGAAGCATGAAGAGGGAAGTTAGCTAGAGGAGAGATGTCCTAGACAACGACAAGGACTAACTTTAGAAGTATATTCTCTTGAATTTTGATATGGCCAACACACGACCAAAGAGACGACGTTCCGATGAACAAATAGCAAAGAAGAGGGAAAAGGAAGCACGGAAGGGAGGGGGAGTGGACAGGATGAGGAGGAGGGAGGGTCGAGCTAGCCTCCGTTTTGTTTGACAATACTTTGAACGTCAACAAGAAGTGACGTCACCCAACATCGCTTAGAGCACCTTTAATTATAATCAACACCTGCAAGTGTAGGGGGAGACCGGGGATGGTTGTAACACTTTTTGCTTCAGCACCTATAACTCGCTGAATTGTTTAGCTTGAGTTCTCAAACTTTTATACAAAGTACCCACATTTGTTTACTGCAAATGGAACCAATTCAACCCTCTACAAGAATATCACAGACCTCAAGAGTTGATACATGATGTTCCTTTGTTACAACCTACCCCACTACCGGGGTAGGTTGTAACACATGCTGGGGTAAGTTGCGCACAGAAAGTATTCTCGTCGTTTGATAAACTTAAGGTTGAGCCACTGTAGTCACTTGGACTATTTTAACAATGTTTTTACTAACTTTTCTGGGCCGGCAGAATGAAATTGCCTAGAAGCAGTGGTGTAGCCACGAGGGG
This sequence comes from Rutilus rutilus, assembly GCF_951802725.1. Lineage (NCBI taxonomy): Eukaryota > Metazoa > Chordata > Actinopteri > Cypriniformes > Leuciscidae > Rutilus > Rutilus rutilus. The sequence goes on from NC_140221.1 coordinate 24,716,911, forward strand.
GCCTGGTGGGCCTAGGCCCCCTCATTTACATACAGTACGCATAGCTAACCCAATACACTTGGACATTCTCTGCTTCCTCTTCCATTGCAATGCATTGCGTTATCAGTTTTCATTCGTTTTTACGTTTTTTCTTGTCATTTTGGCTTTAGAACATAAAAATTTCAAATCCAGATTTTGATTTTCAAATATTCATTATAAAAAAGGATTAGTTTCCCCCCAAAATGCAAAATGCAATTAATCCATTGAATCAATATAAAAGTTATTTTTCATATTTTAACTGTTGAAAATACACAACAAAGTAAGTTGATCTACATATGACAACCTCTGAACTTGGTCAATACTAATCTTATATAACTTACAGGCACTGGACTAAAAATAACCGACATTAAATCACCATCGCTAAGAAATACCTCCTGAACTTTTTTTTACGGCGATCAGCTGTAAAATGGCTTGGTCCTGCTCGGTTTTCGTTGACTTTGAGTAAAACAATTGAAAGTTTTTCAAAAGATCCCCTGGGGTCAAAGTGTCAGCGTGACAGAAGTTTGATGCTGTCTTGTGAGAACAAGCAACAGTCGGTATTTTTCCTCCTCCCGCGCCTCATCATGACCCACATTTTGCATTTTTCCACGAGAATCAATGTATGTTATGATTGCCTAACGATGAGGGTACATAACCCCCATATATTTCCCCCACACTGCTTATGAGTGTGGAAAAGGATTTAAAAAGATATCAAAGGACTTTGACATCAGCCATTCCACAATTTAATGGTGATTTGTTTGATGGTATTGTTTAATTACAATAAATCACTTTCTTTTCCAGGAATGAAAAAAAAAATCAAATTAGACATTGTTATGTGAACATTTCTTAATAAAGAGTTGACTATTTAATGGGATGACCTAACTTTTTCACATGACTGTATATGGGGGTTATGAATCTATATCATTATATGATGAGAACAATAGTTTGAACTAAATATCTTGAAAGGGTATAATTTTAAATGCTGTGTTGAAATTATGAACAAGTGTTTCACAGTGAATATTCGAGGGTACATAATACAAGAAAAGATACATATCTACTATAGAATACAGAGAATGGACAATACTCACAGCAAGGGTAGCGAATTTATTCGTTGTTGATTGTTTTACGTCACTATGACTACGCTAAGACTTGCGATAATATCAAACATGTTTGATATGAAAGACTAGAGAAAGACGGGCATAAATCGGGTCGCCGACTGCAGATTATCACCTCACATTTAAAGATCGAGACGACGGGAGCGCGCCGAGACTCCAGTAAGATTCCTAAAAAATGCCGGTCTTTAGTCTGGGACTGTGAAAATCCTTTGGTGTACGCCCGGCATAAGATGACATTGACACTTGTTATAATCGCCCTTGTAGACTCATGTAAAAGATAATAATCGCCGAGCTATATCGTAGGCTGCGATAGCCTAGGCTATATATATATATAGGCTATATATATATATAGGCTATATATATATATATATATATATATATATATATATATATATATATATATTGCCCCCTCATTTTAAGATGGGCCCCCCCAAAAATAAAATTCTGGCTACGCCCCTGCTATGGAGGAGTGAGCCAGCTCTCAGATTTCATCAAAAATATCTTAATTTGTGTTCCGAAGATGAATGAAAGTCTTACGGGGTTGAAACAACATAAGGGGGAGTAATTACTGACAGAATTTTCATTTTTGGGTGAACTAACCCTTAAATATAAGTAGTGTGGGGGTGCCAAACTAGCACTGTGGTCCAGTTTGTGGTCCAGTCTCTTCATGCTCCGTCTGTAAAGTGAACAGATTGACTGATGTTACTAATGGTGATTTATTATTTCATAAACATTTAATAATAACAGTGTGGCTACTCCATAAATGTTAACCCTTAAGTTATTTAGGCTGTGCTTTGAGTACTATAAATATTAACTCACACAAGATTCAAATGTAGCTTACAATGGAAAGGTTCAATAACACATTGTAAAAGGATTACACCTGAAAATGAAAACTTCCATCATTGAGGGGAAAATAAGATAATGTGCATCAAAATTCTGTAACTGCTAAACTTTTCTAATTTGTACTAATTTGCTATACTATGGAAGTAGGAATATAATACTTTCATTGTATGACAATAGCAGCATTGAGAAAAGTCTTCTGAAGCTATTATAATAAAATTATAAAAATGTATAAACCAGGGCTTGGCATTAACCCTGGTCTTGTAACGTTACTTGTCCTATGGACAAATAAATTGGTCAAAAAAAAAAAGTTACTTGTCCAGGAATAAATCGATTTTTTGGAGTAACGTTAGGCCTTTGTGTGTAACGAAGGCTATGTGTGTGTGTGCGGCTGTGCGCTAAAGTTAAAAGAGCACATTCATATAAAACGGTGATTCGTGTTAATACTAGGCAAAAATGGCATTATAAAACCCCTTTAATTTGCCCTCCAGGTGGGCGTTCCGTCACGTGAAATAAATAAACTATGAATTAACCATCCAGTGAATACTTTTAAGTTAAATAAATTAGTTTACTTCCATTCACACATTGAAAAATTGCAAGCAAAATCTTTACAAAACTATCAAAATCTCTCATCTACACGAGATGTGATTAAAAGCCTGAACTTACAGCTAATGTCTACCTAATGTTACCTCTAAGTTAGTTTGCCTAAACGGTTGAGATGCTAATAGGCTTTTCCCGAAGGCACTAAACCATTTCTATAAAGTAAATATTCAACGGAAGCGTGTCATTAACATGAAAGAATGTGTCGAGCTGCCGCCCCGTTTCCATGGTAACGCCCTCCGCTCCAGTTCAAATGCAACTCGAATGTTCAGCGCGCGCGCGCCCATTAAAACACGTATAGGAGTCACGCAGCATTTACATAAAAGTAGAATTGATGGAGGGTAAAATAGATTTAAGCTAAGATTTTAAATAGATTTGATAATCAGATAAAATATCCTGAAATTTTATACATTATTAAGTGTATAGTAGGCTTGTGGCCATCACCAGACTGTAAACGGAATGAGAATATGAAGCACTGAGAATGTAAAACAATGTTTACAAAGTCATTTATATAATAGGCTGTAATATAATATAATATAATATAATATAATATAATATAATATAATATAGCTTTATAGTTATGGCGTGGTGTAAAAATAAAATTGCAAAAACATTTATTAAAAACTATACATGATATAAGGCATGAATATATTTTATAATACTGTATATGTACACATATTCACAGATGTAACATGAGGAACAATTTATAAGATTTATGTTCAATGTATTTTTTTAATAATAGCCTATATTTTCAAAATGTATTTCAATATATTTAACAGTGCTTCACATATGAGGATAGCCTATATAAATATGAATTTATTAATAGGCTGCATAAGTGCTGGTTTATTGGGGTCTATGGTGTTATAAACTACTGTGATGTTTAAAATGTTTTTATGGATGTATATAGGCATATTATATAAATGTAGTGATTGTTAACAAATGTTCAGAAGTGTACATTTGTTAACAAGTGTACTTAACATTATGAGAATGTTCAGCAAGTAACATATGTTCCCAGAACGTTTTATGATAGCCTAAATATAACATTCAGAAAATACTAATAACATTATAAGGACGTTCTGAGAATGTTGTTCTAAGAAAGTTTTCTATCAACATTATGAGAATGTTCATTAATCACAAATAACGTCATAAAGACGTTCCAAGAACGTTGTTCTAAGAACGTTTTCTCTCAACATTACAAGAACATTAATAACGTTATAAGAACATTCCAAAAACATTTAATAACGTTTTGTACTAACATTTACACAACTTTTAAAGAACGTTAGTGAATGTTCCCTGTTAGCTGGGCTACTGCAATAATGTCTGAGGATAGTTGTTCTGGTGACCTGGATAACACATCAGGCACTACGTTGCAATGGCCTTTTCGATATTCGACTGTAAAGTCGTAACCCTGCAACCGTATTGTCCAACAAGTCAGTTGCAATGAAGGCTTAGGATGTTGAAATACCCAAGTGAGTGCAGTGTGATCGGTAATGACCTCAAATGTCCTCCCTTCTAGATATAGTCTCCATTTTTCAACTGCCCAGATGACTGCTAAACACTTGACTTATCTGCTCCTCTGAGGAGTCTGGATGCATATGAAATTACTCTTTCACCATCCTCCATCTCTTGGGTATATTGCACCCAGTCCCATCTTGCTTGCATCCGTTTGCACCCGAAATGGTTTATTGAAGTCTGGCGGTAAGAGAACTGGTGCTTAAGTCAAGTCCTGTTTTATGATGTTGAAAGCTCTTTGACATTCTTCTTCCCAAATCCAGGTGGATTTTTTTTTTGCTTGAGGGCATGTAAAGGTGCTGCTTTTGTTGAGAAATGTGGAATGAAATGATGTTGCGTTGCATGAAGTTACATTTTCCTAGGTTAAGTGTAAGTCCAGAATTGTATAAACAATGGAATACCTGAGTGAGGTCGTCGGTGTGTACACGACTACATCATCTATATATACCAGACAACACTTGCCTTTGAGGGCTCTCAACACCGTCTCCATAAGTCTCCGAAATTAGGCCGCTGAGTTTTTGAGGCCGAAAGGTAAACACAAGAAATCAAATAAGCCTGCTGATGTCACAAATGCTGTTTTCTGTACGCTATCCTCTTCCATATCAAGTTGCCAATAGGCGCTTTTGAGATCCAATGTAGCCTACTGAAGACAGTAGCGCCATGGAAAGACTCCAATATTTTATGGATTTGTGGCATGGGGTACGCATCAAGATGTGTTTTGGCATTTAAGCCTCTACAATCAATGCACAACCTGCAACTTCCATCATTTTTGGGTAAACAACGACAGGAGATGCCCATGGTGAAACAGATGGTTGTATGATTTTTTTTATTTAACAGTTCCTGAATTTCATCATCAACAAATTTCTGTTTGTCCATAGAAAGTCTGTATGCCCTTTTTCTGACTGGCAGTTCATCAGTGGTTATAATTCGATGTTTGACCATGCTAGAATGTCCAATCTCTTTTGAGTATACAGTAGGCTAGTCAATCAACAGATGTTCCAATTTTTCCTTGTATAGTGGTGTGGTCTCTGCTTTACCTGTTAGTCTTTGTATAGATTGAACACTGTGTCATCAATGGGAAGTATGGGTATGGCCAAGTAGAAATAGACTGAAGAAGAAGAATCTTGCGTCACAAATGGGAAAAACGGATTTGCTTCCTGGCTGCTTGCAGATGGTAAGCCATTTTGGGCTTTACTGAAATCCAGCACAATCCCAGAATGCAACAAGAAATCCATTCATAAAATGACTGGTACTGTTAAATCTCTGTCTTTCAAGATAAACAGTGTTAAGGTACATTTTTGACCCTGCATTTTACATTGCCATGTCACCTTTCCAGTAGCTGCTTGCTTTTTCTCATTGGCTAACATAAATGTTTGGCCCTTGCTTGGCTGACATGGTTCACCCTGATTCAGTTGTTTCCAGACTGATTCTTGAATTAGAGACAGTGAACAGCCTGTGTCCACCATGGCTGAAAGATTATAGGTATATTGACCGTCTTAGTTACAGTTTGATGTTGCATTTTGATGGTCTGCACCATTCGAGTGCTTGCTGGCATTTTTCTTTTTTGCTCCTCAGAATTTACTTGATTCCAATATTTTTTGACTTCATCAAAATCACGTTCAAATTGTGTTCCAGTTTTAACCAGCCCGCCAACATTTGTCACGGTACCTCTTAACAAACTAGCCAGGCGGGGATTGTAGTTACGTAATATGGCCAGTACAATGTCTTTCTCTGACATATTCTCTCTCCATCTTAAACAGAGATCACGATAATGAAATGCGAAGTCCCTTATGCTCTCCTTGGGCCCTTGCTTTCTCTCCACCAGCCGTCTTGACGCCACATCTTCATAATCTTCAAACCTCAAGATCGTAGGAAGATATCTTTGAATTGCCCCTATTTACTTTCCTTCTCTCGGCTTGCCACCAGTCTTTAGCAGTTTCCTTAAGCACTGTATTAAGCACTGTCTCTGGCACGGACAAGTGCACGGACACCACCATCTCCGGCAAGGACACCACCGTCTCTGGCACGGACACCACCATCTCCGGCAAGGACACCACCGTCTCCGGCATGGACACCATCATCTCCGGTACGGACACCACCGTCTCCAGATCGGACACCAATGTCTCCTGTTATGAAAATCAAAATCGAATTATTGATATAAAAAATGTACATTGTTACTAGTAGCAATTCATTTGCTGATATCAAGAATAGACATTTCAACCAGTGACAATTGAATTCTTGAAATCGAAAATAAAGCATTTACTAGTAAGAATTGTATTTCTGATATGTGAAATTGGAATTTCAACTAGTAAGAAATCAATTGTTGATATCAACAATTGAATTTATATGGCAGCCTATGATTTCCCTAGTGAAAAATACAATTACGGATATCAAGAATTATAGTTTTTACTTGTTGAAATTCAATTGTTGATATCAAGAATTAACATTGTTAGGAGTGGAAATGTAATTCCTGATATCAACAATTGCCATTGTTACTAGTAGAAATCCAATTCCAGATATCAATAATTATCATTTTAACTAGTGAAAATGTAACTGTTGATATCAGGAATTCATATCCTGGAAATGAATAAAAGTTAAAACGGCTTGCCATACTCATTGACGATCACACTTTGACATGATTGGTTACATATGGCTCTGGTTACAAGGTAGTTTTTGACGTTAGAAACACCAGCGATTTCAAACCAATGCTGCATCTCAATTCGCCTACTTATATACGCCCTAAAAGTATGTACTCTTAAATATTATAATCTATAATAGCATTAAACATGGCAATTCCATGTTTCCTCCAAACAATATTTTCCTAATTATCAAGACAGGCACATGAAAGGTCAATGAACAACATTTATTAATTGTGTGTGGCAGAAACAGAATCTCTGCTTAGAGAAAATTACCTGTTTGATTTTGGCCAAATTAAAGATCTGCATACGTGGTGCATACAGAATTGAAAGGTCACACAAACCTTTTAAATACATTTGTCCTTGGGTTAAAGAAAACTGAGGAATATGTTGGATGGCAGCCTCTCAGTTTAGTACATAAAATGAAATAATCTTAACTGCCAATACAATTTTTTCCCCCCAAGAATTTAAAGAGTATCCTATTAATGAGTTGTTCTCCCCCCTCCTTCTCAGCACAACCCGTTTCATGACATGAAACTGCTTGAAACTGCCTACTAGAGGTTCTGGCATAATGTTAGTTGCTGCAGTCTATTTACAAAAACATTTTTAATTATTTTGAATGATTTTTTATTTTATTTTTTTAATCAGTTTGAATAAATGATTCAAGGACCCAATTATAAAGATGTCACTTGTTTCATTACTGGATGAATCAGCGTTTTTGAACAAATCTTTTGAATGAATGAGCTTTGGGTCAATGAGCTTTGGGTCATGACCAAAAGGACAAGATCCCGGATACAGGCGGCCGAAATGAGCTTTCTCCGCAGGGTGGCTGGGCGATCCCTTAGAGATAGGGTGAGAAGCTCGGTCACTCGGGAGGAGCTCAGAGTAGAGCCGCTGCTCCTCCACATCGAAAGGGGTCAGCTGAGGTGGCTCGGGCATCTTTTCCGGATGCCTCCTGGACGCCTTGGAAGACCTAGGACACGCTGGAGAGACTATGTCTCCCGGCTGGCCTGGGAACGCCTCGGTGTCCCCCCCGGAAGAGCTGGAGGAAGTGTCCAGGGAGAGGGAAGTCTGGGCATCTCTGCTTAGACTGCTGCCCCCGCGACCCGGCCCTGGATAAGCGGAAGAAGATGGATGGATGGATGGATGGATTCAATGAAAAGTAAATTTTTTAACAGTCACTTGTCTCCACCTACTGGTGTCATAATAACAATCTTTATTTGAAGCATCAAGTTACTTTCAAAAGGTGATTTACTCTATTTTGTTCACTTCTGTTTGAGATGGGGGAACTGGTTCCTCGGTTGCAAGGCTGTAGTTTGGGTTTGAAGATTGGGGGTTAAAGTGTGAACCATACCAGGAAATGCTCCTTCGTGAGGTTTATTTATTTGTTTTTTGCTTTATTTTTGCAAAATGGCCCACACATGCAAAGTTGGTTGATAATAATCACTTGTTTACAAAGTGCCATGGAAAGTCAAACTGTCATTGCTTAAAATGTTCTTATACTGAACTTGTTAGTTTCCTGTCATTAATTGAATTATCTTTTCTTTTCCCAATAGGCATATGTCAAGTCAAGTCATCTTCATTTTTATATAGCGCTTTTAACAATGTAGCCTAGATTGTTTCAAAGCAGCGCAGAGATAAACGTATAATTTAAGGTAACAGAGATTGATTTGGCTTCATAGCGGTTCTTTAATAAAGTTATTTTCTAGCTAAAGTTAGTTTTTGATTGATTCGCTTCCGTCACAACGATCATTTGTTATTAAATTAGGGGCCGCTAAGACAACACGTACCATTCTCTCTACACAGACTTTAAACGCGAACCTGTGATAAACGCTGATGGCGTTCACATGAGCATTAAGAATTGGTTCTGTAGTTATGTGCGTTTGAATATATGTGTGCAGGTTTGTAATTCCCTACAAACCAAGCCTAAACAAAGTACTGGTCTTTCCTTATAAATTTTGACACAGAATTTTATTTTATTTTGTCACTTTCGGGGTAGGTAGCCTACGCGAAATGAATTTCCCCGACAGCGCTGTAAAGTGTTGCTGTCGCTGTACAAGTTATCTGTAAAGAGGTAAAGGGATCCTCCATATAGGGAGAGACTAGTTGGCACTTCAGCACTGCTAATATGACAGCTCATATCTGTCATATTAGCAAAACACATTTTACACATGAGGAAAACCAATTGTTTAGTCAATAATTCAAGAAGGTCCATACTTTAAAGCTCTTGATTCTAACTTGTACTTGGCTTTATGAAAAAGTAGTTCTTGTAATTGTTTAATGTAGCCTATAGCATTTGTTACAATAAGGATACAGGTAGACCATGGCTCACATTTGAACTTTTTCCTTTCTTTTTTAAAAGTCTATTCCCTTAACAGATTATTTATTATAAATTATACAACAAGTTAGTTAAAATGTAGCCTTCCACAATAAATACAATAGAACTTGATAAATGATAGTAAAGGTGGTCATGAGAAGTTTAAAAAGCTTGCAGGAGGATGTTTTCCCCTCGTTTCATCAGTCTTTTTAGGGGGTATTTTTAGATCATATTTGATTTTCTCCACAGCGTTTTACTATTCTCAATATAATTAAAATGGGTTGTACATTTTATCAACGGCTCGCGCAAATCTGATCACACTTTTGGAGCGCGCTGGTGAACGCGCCATCGCGCGCCACTCATGCTTATAAAGGCTCCGATTGCGCTATATAGGCTACAGTAATTAATAGCCTGATTTTATGTTTCGGTCATAGTACCAGCAACATGCGAGGAAAAGTGAGGGTACAGCTTCAAATATAGAAGTGCCGGTACTGCGATACCGGTGCGTACCGGCCCACTTCAAGCAGTGAGTAAGAACGCGTGGGTGTTTGGAACCAGAGCGCGATCTTTTAATGATTAATTATCTTTTATTTAATTGCGCATATATATTTTTTTGTTCTGAACTCGTATCGCTTTTGTAGTCTATTGAGAGAACAACATATAGAAATCCCTTTTCCCTAAATTTTTTTTTAACAATATGAACTGGAACGCCGTCCCCCCTCGGAATTCACTCCCTGGACTCCGTCCCCCCGCGTTACCCCCCATTTCCAGCCCTATAAGTGCACCCCAGGAAACATTATGAAACCAATAAACAACGCAGTTCATGACCCCTTTAAATCTGGTTGGCATGTTAAAAAGAAACTTACAATAAACATCACGTCATAATAACCCTTCACCCAGGACTTTCCAGAACTCAGCTGTGGGTTGTTCCTGTAAACAAATCATTCATTTCTACACAGAACAACGGATCGACAACACAGCATTGATATTTACAGTGAGATTTTTAAAAAAAAAATCTCACTCAAACAGATCAGATGAAACGAAGAACCAGGAAATACTGTGTGAAAAATGCAGATATAAACACAAACAAGGAAGAGCTGAGAAGTGCGAGACAAACAGTTATACGGTGGGTTGCAAGAAGAAAGACAACAATGGGAGCTGGTAATTGTTTTGTTTATTACTTTACCATTCAAAATGTATAACTGATTATGAAGGTGGTTTGTTTATAAATATATTTACAACCATCGAAAAAAGACTTTCACTTTCACTTTGTCCTGAGAAAAGTACGATGCTTGTCAAAGCTTGTCAATCGTATAATTGCACATTTCAGATGTTGTAAAGCCCCCCCAAAATTGCCAATCACTGTTCTGTAGGAAATTCACAGGTGTACAATCAGACTGATGATCTTGGCCAGGAGGGAAGTATTTTAAAGGTGAGAACACTTTATTGTTAAAGACAATTTGCAGTGAGCTTATAACTATAATATTGCAGTTGAATATAAATATCCTTAAAAGCAGTTTAAAAATGGTATTTGATCAAAAAGATCGTAAAGTCTCATGCACACTCGTGCTGGCAGTGCTACTGGTTTACACTGATCAAATTAGTCATTTTATCTTCTGTCTAGTCTGTGAAGGAGCTTTCTCCTCCCTCTCAAACACTAATGGATAAACAATCCGTCAACACTTCTGCATCTCAAAAAGATGGAAAAAACCCAGATCCCACAAACACAGTGAGCACTGCATATTAACTTCATTTAACTGTCACTAACTACAGTCTGAATCAAGCCCATCAGTCTCAAGAAGTTGCAAATGTTTATTAATTAGCACCCATGTCTTGCATTTTTCCAGTGCCCAGTTTGTTTCTCTGCACTGAAACCTGCATGTATAAAAGGGTGTGCTACAAGCGAACTGCTTCACTGTACTCAATGCCTGACCACTCAGCTCCTGTGTAGCTCCTGCCTCTACCCCTGCACTTCTGCTGCCTGCCCCAACAAGCTGTGCCCCATCGTCTCCACACTGCTAACCTGCGAAGTGGTATCCGATCCAAAGAGTAATGTGCTTGGTTGTCCAATGTTCAGAGCCTGTCCCAAGTGTCACAATCTGATTATGCATGAACAAGGATGCAAGTTTGTGAAATGCTCATCATGCCAATGCCAATACAGGTTCTGTTTCATCTGCTTACAAGATGATTGTAGCAAGGATAAAGCAAACTACTGGTCACTAACTTGCACAAAGCAGAGAGCAGAAAGACAGAGATTTTTTTCACTCTGATGCATCGCAGGGTTGGAAACTACTTTCTAAAATGCAAATCCAAGATTTGGCAGTTGCTATACAGAAGTGAACAATAAATTAATTAATTGCACAAACTGATTCAGACTACAAAATAAATATAATATAGCATTTACTATTTTCCCCTGTGCTTTGAACTTATGTTTTGCCTTACATCTGACCTGGACTTTGGTTAGCAGGCATATCAACTCAAGTATGGAAATAATTACTTATGGTTAAAATTAGCAGACTTGTATCATGTAAAATATTGTTATTAGTGAAACTGACAGAACATTATCTCTTACAAGGACTCTGTGCCACTCTACTTCTTTTATACTTAAAAGGCAATATTATCAGTTGAAATGAGAGCTCAAGGTACAATATAAAAAGATACATACAATATTTCATTTTAAGTATTTAAGATTTAAAAAGGTTTTGTATAATTTGTGCTGGTCAGACAAAGTACAGGATGAAGTAAGGATGACGTTCAGAGGAAGTCTGTGCATTGAAACATACAAAGTTTAATGATTATTCAATAAACCGTGCTCATTTTTTTTGTCATATGCTTTCTGCTATTTCACACCTCAAGAATTTTAGTTAATACAGTTTTGGGCACTGGACAAAATACAGATTTGTTAACTGATTTTAGGTATCAGATAAGATTATCTGTTAACTGGTTTTGGGTATCAGAAAAAAACAACAAAAGAAAAAACAGTTTTGGATACCAAACAAAATGGATGTCTGACAAAATCTGGTAAAAAGACTGGATCCAATATTTCTGGAGTGAAGATTCAATCTAACTGTTCATATTAAAGACTTACACAACAGAATACTGCCCAGATTCAGGGTCCTATTGTCAGGCACTTTAAATCTAAGGGAAAGAACGATATTTTTGATAAGTGTTAAGGTACAATGGTACAAATATTCATATGATGGATGCTTTCCATTCAAAGCAGGGACCGTCCTGTCAGGGATGAATGCAGGAATATTATCTTAAAGGGATAATTCACCTAAAAATAAAAATTCTGTGATTATTTACGCACTCTCATGTCATTCGAACAAATTAAATCTGTTCATCATAAAAAGCGATCATGTCTCTTCACAAGACTTGAATTAAACGGCTTGATTCATATGGATTCAATTTGACACCTTTATAACCGTTTTGGATCTTCTAAGGTTTGGTCACCTCACTCACCTGGAAGTTCAATGGAGGGACAGAAACAGGTTTCATTGAAAATATCTTAATTTGTGCTTTGAATAGGGAGGCACCGATATGATTAGAATTTTTTTGGCCGATACAGATTGACAAACAACTATTGGCCGATTCCGATATTTGTCACTTGCTTATTTGAACTTTTGTCATTAAAACAGATTAGTGTTTTAATCATTTTAATTTAGCAGTTCAAAAATGCATGCATTAGTCAAATAATTTCTATTGAACATGGATTGGATCCATTTAACATGCCAACATCAAAGATGCATATGAAATAAACAGTGCTTTTCAGGTAGGTCTAACAGTAGTTTTTAGGTACAGAAATAAAGTAATCAAATGTAAAATATATTCTTCATTGTTTAAATTAAATATACATTAATCATTAAAGTCACAAAAGTTAGGCAAGAATGGTGAGCGATTTGTTTGTCTTTTGTTGTTTGATTAACATTAAAACAAGCAGCAGGAATATTATACTATTACACAGTCATTTTATTTCTCAAATGTTTATTTAAGATATAACCAACTATGTTTACAAGGATACTAGCCAAGATGGGCATTTTTATATAATTTTGTATGAATTAGAAGAAGTGAAAGAGAACTCAATTCAGTATTTGCACATGGTCTATAACTTAAGATGTGCGCACACAGAACTTCTCACACAGTGAGTAGAATTGAGTTCTCTTTCGCATCTTCTTGCACATGAATGTTTAAATTCGCAAGGCTTAAAAAAGGACAAACTTTCATGAAGATGCAGCACTGGCCTGATCGGGACAGTGACAGTTCCATCAACTCAACTGTCCCGAGCGTCGTTCACGCTGGCCACAGGCAGTCCTTATTATCGAGTTATAAATTATAGTATAGTTTTAAATTGATCAAAATTCGGCCGATAAATATCAGCGGCCGATACATCGGTGCATCTCTAGTTTTGAAGATTAACCAAAGTCACCCCAACATGTGTGAGTAAATGGTGACAGAATTTTCATTTTTAGGAGAACTATCCCTTTAATAACTTTGGACCCTATATTGGATCCATCACAAGACTAACATTAATAGTGAATTTACACAACTGTTGTCATGAACACTGATGAACCTTCAATCCACCATCATTTCGAAACTTTTTTCCACACTGACCGCAAACATAAGGTTTCTCTCCCGTATGAAGGCGGAAGTGGCGCTTGAGTGTCAATGCGTGACGGAAGCGTGCGCTGCATATAGAGCAAGTGTATGGCCTCTCTCCTGTATGGATCCTCTGATGGATCTTGAGATGGTGCTTACGGTTGAAGTCTCGCCCACATAGGCTACAATGATAAGGGCTCCGGCCGGGGGGAAACGCATGGCACCCAGGACTCTTATAATGGTTGTTGTGGAGCTTTGGGAAGTGGTTTTGGTGGCCTGAGCTTGAGGATGACAGGAAATCTAGGTCTAGAGGCAGAGAAAAGGGAAAACTACATGTAAAAAATCTTGCAATATGGCATATTACTGTGCTTAAACGGATCAGTCAGTTTATAATTGTACTCGGTGCAAATTAATATCACCCTACTAGCATGGCATATTTATATATAGTACAACAGAAGTACTAACCTAGGGGTTGGTTGGTGGACTGAAAGTGCATATTTGATTGACAGCTCTCTGTGTGCAATGGCTCAGGTCTCCAGTCTTCCAATAGTCGAGACTGAGCCAGAGAAAGGCTGTCTGAGTTGGGCTCCTCCACAACAGAGAGGGACACTGGGATTGGATCATCATAACTCTCATCTTTCTCCACTTTTACAGCCACTTCAAGGGATGACCCCCCACTTGTAACTGTCCCAGCACATGTCTGGTCAGTTTTGGTCATATTGTGTTGATCATTCTTGATGTCTGAAAAGGGAGTAACTCATTAAGTTTCATCAATCCAGCCCAAACTATGCACAGTAGCAATAGATGTATACATTGCAAAAAATATACTGTTAAATTTACAGTAAAAAAAGTAAAACTACTGTGACACTGTTTCAGGTATTACAGAATGACATATTGGTTCCTATATAACAGTACATTTCATTAAGCAATATAACGTTAATAAACCAATTAGCTATCAAAATAGCTTTTTACCTTAAAATGTACTGTTAACAACCATCATAATACAGGTGGTACAATAGAAAGCCACATAACTGATCAGATCAGAGTTCATTGTAAGTGGCCTGTCCATAAAACATGGCCAATATTTGTTCAGGGTAAACTAAAATAATGCAATAAACATTAACCAATTAAGCAACAGAAAGTACCCATAAAAAACACCCTACTGAACATTACTAATATAAAAAATAATAAATACAACTAAATAAAACATAATCATAGGTGATGATTACATAATAATATAATCACACAAAAATAATGTTAAAGTTAAACCATTTAAAAGTTATGGTAAGTATGTGATAAGGTAACTTAGTAAAACCTGTGACTTGGTTAACTATGGCATTTTTGCAGCCCTTTCTGTAAGAATTGCATTTATTTATTTTTATTTTTACAGTGTGTAAGCAAGTGTAACTTGAACACTGTCATGAGGTGATACGGGTACCACTAACATTACTGAGACAGCGACATATGTCGTTATTATGGCTAATAACAACTCACATGGGGTAAAATGAAAGAGTAAACGAAGTCAAAATGGGCCAATAGTTTTAAAGGTGTGTTGCGCTATCATTAACAGTCGGTCGTTTTAACTGATTTAAAACTTTAATTCATGCATTCGTCTTTAAACATCAAATAGCTTACCATTTGTGTCATCTAATCTATAGTGAGTTGATTCCTCAAGTGTATCCGAGTTTAAAGTCTGAGCGCACGCGCCTCCATTTTGGTTCCCACAGATTGATCCTCGCTGGAATATATTAGTTTCCTTGGATCCACATACCTCATAATCATGTTCCGAGTTCACGGTGGGCTCGGTTTGTTGTCCTACGTTAAGGGTAGCGCTATTTAACTGCCGACCCCCACGCTGAACCCTGCTGCAGCTGATTGGAGGCTTTGTCACCAAATGTTTGGTACTACCGATGGGGAAATCCTCGAGTCTCTGTGGCTGTTGATCCAGGCGACCACGCACAGTTGACAGTTGCGTTTCAGCTGTTTGCAGCCTAAACTTGAGCGCACTGTTGTCCCGCAGAGCCTCTTGAATCTTGCCCTGCACATCTCTCAGCGCTCTGTCAAGCAGTCTGGTTATCTCCGCAACGGCGATCTCTACCGCAACACCGAGCGCGTTTTGAAGGGTCGCAGTCAGTTCATCTTGAAACGAGAACGATACCTCAGCGATCACTGCGGGGTTTGCAGGACCACCGTTTACCTCCATTTCCTTTCTCGTTTAAAATAACTTTTCGCCAATATTCTAATATCTTAAGAGTAGACGAAGAGCACCGCTCACCGTATAACCCTGAAGAGGCGAGCGTTTATTAGCTGGCCAACCAAATCATTCCCTTCGTTGGGTGAATATAAAACAACTGAACATTTGTACTTAGTTTTAAACGAGCCCATTTAACTCTTCAGAAAACAAACTAACAGAATACATTAAAAAAACACACAATTCAGTGTCGTCAACCCTGGTAAAATGTCAAATATAAAATATTTGAATAAAACTCCGGAATAAGACACAGTTGTCCTCGTTGTTTTTAAAAAGGTTTTTTTCTTCTTCTTTTTTTCACATTTACCTTTTAAGACAGAGCTCATAGAAATATCCTAATGAACACTTACTAATGTGAAAAAGAAAACCAGAGTAATACTAAAATAGCAAATATTTTGACATTAGCCTATTTGACATTATGAAAACATTTTCACAAAGTCATGTGGAGGGTTTACATTTGTTCAATTTACATGTGTGAAACTGATATACAAAACAAAATTATCATGTTCACAAGGTCAAGAATCCGGGGATTAAATAGATTTAAAAAGAATGTTATTAATTTTCACTGAAAGCGCTATTTAAGTTGACCGCATAATGTTATAGACCAGAACACGAAACGATGCATTTAGGTGATTATTGATAGCTATTTTTTAAATAAAAGTAATTTGTATTTTTTTAATTAGTTGAATTATAGCTATATCATAATCAACAACCGAGGGACCGGAGTCCAGTAGTATAGGTCTAAGAAAAATTAATAAGCATGCAGAAAGAAAGAAAGAAAGAAAGAAAGAAAGAAAGATGTCAGGGAAAAACTGTCCTGAGATATCAACCCGATCTCTGCAGGCTATTTGAAATCAGTCAAATCAAAAGTGACCGCTGTCAGATTCTCCGTTCAGAAGCCGTTCTGTCTTTTGTACGTTTACAATTTACAAGCCCATATATGGGAAGCCGGAAGCTGAGCGCGGCTATCTCATGTTGTGAGAGGCTATCTCATGTTGTGTTTCCTGCACTTGAAGAAATTATTTGACATATTAGCCTACATGTAGGCTATTCATTTTGTTTTCTTGCACGTAAACGTGTTAGTTAAAAAAATCTTGAGATCTCATCATTTTATTACAGTTTAAGTCCCAATACACAACTGAAACAAGCAAAGACTGTGTTGGTGGCGCTTCGTACTATATTCTAGCCTACTACTGGGGAACCGAAACACTGAACTATAGGCCTATATATCCCTATCTTACTAAATGTGTCGTTTTTGGCTGAAATATGTTTCATGTTCCTGTTGTAAATAGAACAAAATATGTAGTTAAGCAAACTGCAGAAAGAAATTATGCATCCGCATTAATATCTTGTCTTGATACGGGTGAAAACTGTCAAATGAGTTTGGTCTTATTGCACTGACACAAAAACATTGCAAAAGGCAACCAACAGGTGTCGCAAACGCCTCACCATGAATGATGCACTAGCGCAAGAGACTTGCCAATGACAGTGGAGAGGGGGATTCCGCATTTAATAATTAAAAAATGCAATAGCCTACTACGTGAAAATTAGAATCATGTGTATATTTTCCTTTTAAAAATGATTCCGACATGCATTCCCTCTAAATTGCCATATCCAGACTGGCAGTTAAAAGAAACCCTTAATGTGGAATATAAAATCTGGCACAAGAAATGTGTTCATTAAACCTTGAGGATGTTTTTATCTTTTAACGAATCCATATGCAGACTGAACACTGAAATCAGTGCAGTCTCAGTTCCGTTCTGTGTACACCGTGTAGCCTACATGAACTGGCATTAACGGGTTTACCAGTCTCGTGCAGGCAGAGGGTGGCATCCGAGGTAGAGCTGTACAGTAAACAATTTTGGTACGCTTGCAATGATACACAGCAGAACCGCATGCTAGTGCAGACGTCGCATGCCGCATGTGCACGCCTGTCAGTGGAGCCTGGGTGCACACAACCATACAAGCTGGACCAGGAGGAAAACAATCTCAAGCGCTTATTTGGGCTCTCCTCGAGGGCTCATCATGATTGCATGATGAGAGAGAAGAGGACTGCTGCTATCATGAACGAATGTAAAACATAACACAGATTTTAGGCAGGCATTGGCGGATAAAAAAAAAAAAACCCAAGCAACTCGCCCAGCAATGGAGAACCAGGCGGCGATGGAGCAGCAGAGCTACGAGGACGTGCGGAAAAGCGGTTATCTCCGCAAGCAGAAATCTATGCACCGGCGCTTTTTCGTTCTCCGGGCTGCATCGGAGCAGGGCCCGGCCAGACTAGAATATTATGAAAACGAAAAGAAATTCCGAAGCAAATCACCAGTCCCAAAGAAAGCAGTGAACCTAGACTCTTGCTTCAACATCAACAAACGGGCAGATTCAAAGAACAAGCACATGATAGTGCTGTATACCCGCGGGGAGAGCTTTGCCATAGCCGCGGACACTGAAGAGGTCCAAAACGAATGGTACCAGGCCATGCTGGATCTACAGTGTAAATGTGAGTCAGAAATTATGTTGTACCCTTGAGTCGAATTCGTGAATGACCTGTCTTTCGCATAGCCTATATGCTGCAGCATCATAGACCTTGGTGGTTGTTCTTAACCTGCCCATCAACTTGCGTGATGATGATGGGAGCCCCCTTGGCTTCAGAGGATCTATTTTTGCGAAGCCGTTTGGATTCAAATGCACGTTCTACCCCACCCGTCTGTTTAATGTAGCCACCACACCTGGAAATGTGGACGCAAGCGGTATTAAAATGGCCATGATTACGGTGCATGCTTTGTAGAACCATACAGTGCATCCATGAATAGACAAATTCATAATTTTATTTTAATTGAATTGTTTAGAGAAAATCGAGATGTAGCTACTAATCGAATGCTCTCATCACTAGACATAACTATAGCGCGTAGTGCGAGAGTGGCGCATTGTGCAAGCGCTGCTGCAGCGCTCAGGAGTCAGTACTGTTTTTGTTTTCTACACATTTGTGCATGTTGTACGTGTAACCTACATTTCTGTCATAGCGATTCTGCCGGGGAGGGGACCCGCGGCAGCCGTGCGTGTTTATTGGAATACGGGTCTCCTCTCGCCCCATCCCTCGTGTTTTGGTAGAACATGACCCCCGCCACTGAATGCACCGATCACCGAGTTGAACAGCAGGCCATCGGTGTGATGATATGGAGACATTAGTTGCCGAGCAAGCGATTCTATAAGCCTTCCTCGGTTTAATTTGCATCCGTAAAGGCTATAATGTATTTACTTGGCTGTAGTGTTTGTATATAGCAGAGATCATCTCTTTTTCCATTTTTTACAAGAACGCTACGAAATGTGCAACATTGGTCAGATAAATGCAACCGATAAATGGCATGCAAACAGCAGCCACATCAGTTGTATATTATACACATACACTAATATTATATATTATGCAACCGTTTATATTGTACACTAACCTAACCAGTCAAAAATTGCTCTGACCTGGGCTGGTTGGTTTGATCGGCACAGTGCTACTTTCTCGTTCTTAACTAAAAGCTGTCAGTCAAAAACATTTTGACCCTATGACCCTCTCAAAACGTGAAGAGGTAAGGACCATTTTTCTCTACAGCTTAAATCGTATAAAATTATTTAGAGAAAAAAAAAAAATTAATAATGTTTAGGCTACCTCTACTGACACACGCTTATAAAACACACACACACACACACACACACACACACACACACACACACACACACACACACACACACACACACACACACACACACACACACACACATTTGCATGTGGTGAAGTAGTAGTAATTAAACTAAATAATTTGTGAATTACATAATAAAATAGCATGTTTTCATGCCATTCTTTTAAAAAGATAACAGTGGGTAAGAGAAGCAACATAATCTTAACATTTTGTTCTAAATATATTGAAAATATAGTGAAATATAGTATTTTTCACGACTTTAATTGTAAGTAATATTTTTTTCCACTAATACAATTCTACTCCAAACTTTAATGATGTGACCAACAAGTGACTTTTTTATTTATATTAGTGTGGCTTAATAACACAAAACGTCCTTTGACTAATAGTGTGCTGTGGACATTTTTGGACATACATTGTGGACATAAATTTTTTTTTTTGTGACAATTCTGATTGGAAATGATCTGATATTTAAATGATGTCTCTATTGACACAGTCAGCACAGTACTACATACTTTACAATTTATTTAAATATATGCATGTTTATTACATTTTTATATTGTGTTTCTATCTTTTTATTTTGTATCTGTAGGTAAGACTCCTGATGAGTGTGGCAGTGGAGGAGACTGTGAACTGCCTTCCCCTGGCCCTGCCTTTAAGGAGGTCTGGCAAGTTAAAGTCTGGCCAAAAGGTTTGGGCCAGGCCAGGAATCTAGTTGGAATCTACAGACTTTGCTTAACGGACAAAACAGTCAACTTTGTCAAACTCAACTCTGATGTTGCAGCTGTGGTCCTCCAGCTGATGAATGTCCGACGCTGTGGCCACTCAGAGAACTTCTTTTTCATTGAAGTGGGTCGTTCTGCTATGACAGGCCCTGGAGAATTCTGGATGCAAGTAGAGGATTCAGTGGTGGCACAGAACATGCATGAGACCCTTCTTGAGGCCATGAAGGCTCTGAGTGAAGAGTTTCGTCAAAGAAGCAAATCCCAAACTGTTGGTGTAAGCTGTGGAGGAGGAACTGCCTCTAACCCTATCAGTGTACCTTCTAGACGACACCACCCAAATCTACCACCTTCCCAGGTTGGTTTTTCCAGACGTGCTAGAACGGAAACCCCTGGAGTCTCGAACACCAACACGTCTCCAACTCCACGGCATGGATTTTCTAGGTCACGGACAGCCAGCATTGGGGCTCGTACAGAGGATGGAGGGGGCAGAGCAACGGCACTCAGCACAAGTCCGAGTCTCAATGGTTCATCCTGCTCAACTACCCCAACCCTGAGGCCTAAACCCACACGAGCACCCACTCCAGCGAAGATCACCCTCAGCCTAGCACGATACACCCCAAATCCTGCACCTTCCCCAGCCCCCAGCCTCTCATCCAGCTCTGGTCATGGGTCAGAATGTGGGTTAGGTGGAGCTGCCTTTGGAACAGTGCCCATCTGCACTTATGCTCGAATTCCTCAGAGAGTGTCCATGTCAGGATCACCCAGTGATTATGGTTCCTCAGATGAGTATGGCTCCAGCCCCGGAGAGCACTCCCTGCTTGCCGCAGGGCTCCCTGGTGCCCTTGTTGAAGGTAGAGCCAGTTATATCCTGATGGGTCACAGAGAAGGGTCTCACAAACGTGTTCATGGACGCAGGGTTCTTCGTCGTTCATCTAGTCGCGAGTGTGAGGCTGACCGCAGGCTGCTTAGCAAGCGTGCTTCCTTACCCCCCACCTCTACCCAGGAGCGTTTGGTCCCACACCGCAGGGAGGAGGAAGAAGAGGATGAAGAAGACTATGC
The DNA here is from genome assembly GCF_951802725.1 of Rutilus rutilus. Lineage (NCBI taxonomy): Eukaryota > Metazoa > Chordata > Actinopteri > Cypriniformes > Leuciscidae > Rutilus > Rutilus rutilus. Next base: position 24,738,263 of record NC_140221.1, read on the forward strand.
AGTGATGTCACGCAGTGCAAGTAGAGAGTCTTTCACTTCACGCCGAGGCTCAGGGGGTTCAGCTACAACATCATTGGTGCAGGAAAACTCAGCAGATAAAGGGGTCAGTACTAAAGGGGGACCTGAAGACTCCTCAATTGAGAGTGGCTACATGTCCATGTTGCCAGGTGTTACAGCTCCTCCTGCTTCATTGTCACTATCAGTTTCTGCTTCAGATGTAGTGCCAAAGGGTGGAGATGAATACATGGCCATGACTCCCAATAGTAGTGTCTCACCCCCTCAGCAAATCCGCCTACCCATTAATGAGGGCTACATGATGATGTCTCCTAACAGTAGCTGTTCACCAGACTTGCATGGCCTGAGTGGATGCATTTGGGGCAGCAGGGGCAGCATGGAGAGTCGGGCAGGCAGCGACTACATGAACATGTCACCTATTAGTGCCAGGTCAGCTTGCAGTACTCCTCCATCACACCCAGAGCAGCAACCACAGCAGCCAAAGATGGTCTATTCTTATTTTTCGCTGCCACGTTCATATAAACACACTGCCCTCTCAACCCGTTTTGAAGATGATCTGGATAGGGTTTGTATGGGTAGAGGTGAAGCTGGAGGAAAGGTTGGTTACCATTGTGGAGGGGACACACCTGTGGGCTCAGGTGGTGGTGGACAACTCTCTCTGTCCTCATCCTCTTTCTCCTCTAGTTCAGCTAGCAGTGAAAGCCTTGAAGACAGGTCGTTGTCTCTGTCTGTTGGTGGAGTGGGAAGAGCAACCAGACTGACCACAGGACACAGGGTAGGGGGAGCTCACCCCAAAGTTTCAGCCCAACACCATCACCAGCAGAAATGTGGGCCAGGTTTTCAGAAACAGGGTCATTTACAGCCAAGAAAGGACAAGTTGTCCAACTTTTTTGTGGATATGTCCAAAGCCAATACGTTGCCAAGAGTCAGGGAGACTTTGCTCCCAACTGCATCCTTGAGCCCTGGAGAGTATGTGAGCATTATTTATCAGGGTGAGCGAAGAGGACATAACAAGAGGAGGACTACAGCTGAGCCAGGGAACTCCATGGCACAAGGACAACAAAGAGCCTTTCACAGACCACAGCCTTGTCAAGGTGGTTCTGCCAACCTTCCCCGGAGCTTCTCAGCACCCCTCTCCACCTCTATCTCTTTATCCTCTGAATATGTGAACATGGACTTAGGTAATTCACCTTCTCTCACTCCTCTCTCTTCTTTTAAACCTGCTCCAAAGGTCAGAGAGGAGATCAGCAGAGCTCCTCATGTAAAACAAGAAGTGGAAATGGGACTCAGGAAGAGCAGCATGACAGGCTTGACATCTACAGATGTCACTGCTGCTCCTTTTACAGACTATACTGAGATGAAATTTGGATTGGATGGAGATAAAACATCCATGTCCCCTAAACCTGGCCAAACACCTCTACCATCCTCCATGGAGCAGGAGCATAAAATGAATTATCCTTCACCCAAAGCTTTTTCAAATGTGGATCAGGGTGCCCGTCTAGTGAGGGCGGAATCATCAGCAAGAAGGCGGCATCGCTCTGAGACATTCATAGCACCTCCAACTCTCAACCTCTCCCCCTCTGCTTCCCCTTCTCCTTTTCCTGAAACACCACATTGTGGTCCACCACGACAGCAAGGATTAGAGAACAACCTGTGGTCTAATAATCAGCCACCCTCTCCACAGTGTGCCAGCCCTGGAGTGGCAACTCTTCCTGCTGCTCAGGCATCTTCCTTAAACCTGGAGCAAGGCCTGAACTACATTGATTTAGACTTAGTCACTAAGGAGAATCAAACCAGTGTGGATGGACCTTCTGGCCCTCACTCATTTTTCTCTCCTGTAGTTGGAGGGTTGACTGGGGGATTGGGTGGAGCAGGAGGAAACACCACCTCCAGCATCAACACATATGCCAGCATTGATTTCATCAAATCGGATGAATTGAGAGTTCATCAGAGCAGCAGGAAGGACAGCAAAGGTAAAAGCACTGTACACTACTAAACTTTATTTGCTCCATTACTGAAGCCCAATTCATGTTTGCCTTTCCATACTGTTACACATTTAGTTTGTCAAAGTATTAATCTCTTGTTTTCTCAAAACTGTCAATGGTGTTCTCACAGAACATTATTAGTGGTATCACCTCTCACATAAATCTCCTTATCAGAATAATAATGCTTATAAAGTAACAATATTCCATATCAACATATGATTCAAACATTCATTCGAGACTCATGTAATTCTTTTTTTATTTGTTGTTCAGTGGATTTGTGTTAGAAATGACAAAATATTTCCTGCTGTGCTCACAGTGATGGTAATGGGCTTTTCAGGGGTAATTTTGGGTCCTCACTCCTCTCTTTTGATATAGAACAATAGTAAATATTGTTAAGAGGGCTAGTTCTGCTCTCTGCCTGTTTCCATTTGTTAAGTGGAGGTGGAGTATAAGAAGAATCTGACAGCTTTTGCATTGTATTAACCACAGATCATTTAGGTTGTTGGTTTTGAGTGTGTGTTTGTTACAGTTTATGAATGCATGATAAGGGCAGTGTGAGTGAGTACAGACATATGTGTATGTGTGTGTGTGTGTGTGTGTGCCTGTGATGTGTGTGGATTGAGAATATAGCATATTTGTGGCTTATCTAAGTGTTTATAAGGGATACCTCTGAGCAGCCCTGTATCCGCATATATATTTAACTCACTGTGATTGTAGATAATTATGGCTATTTAACTTCAGTCTAGCTGAAAATGTTCCTGAATGTGGTTCTGCTTCTACTCATCTCTCTCCCCTTTTCTCTTTCTCTTTCTCCTTTTCTTCTTCTAAGTCTTTCATCTTGACCTTCTATCTCTCTCGGTAACATATAGACTCTCTGCAAGAATGTGCTCTAACTTCTAACCTTTATTAAATGTTTTACATTTTTACATTCAGTAGATCCTTTTATCCAAAGCAACTTACATTGCATTTCAAGGTACACATTTTTACATTTTTATCAGTTCTTGCTTTCCCTGGGAATCGAACACATGACCTTGGCGTTGTAAGCACCAATGCTCTACTGTTTGAGCAACTGGAAATCTTTTAGCTGTAAATTGGGACTAAGGACATGATTTTCATATGTAATTCACTTCACGCTCTGTGACATGGCATTGATCACAGAACTGGTGCATAGTTGTCTTAAAACGACTAGTCAGACGAGTGGCTTCTTTTGATTTTATGATAGGCTTCAGGTCAGTGTTATCCAGTGGTTCTCAACCCTGCACTTTCTCGATCCCTGTCTGCATAAATTTGAATGTTCACCCAAAATGTCTTAATTAAGCTGCTGTATGCAAAGATTTGCTGTTAAATCATCGTTGCTGATTGTGCAGAAAGACAACTGTATTGATTTTCTCAAAACGTTTAAACACAATGGGCCCTATCCAGGGCAGGACTTAGGGGGCTGGGGGCCCCTGGGCTTGAGTTTATGTTTGGGCCCTACTTGCGCTACATTATGGATTAGCTCAAATTACACAATAATTAAAATATGCTTTGAGGTTCCTAGAACAATTAATATGCAACATGCTTATAGTCAAAGTTTAGTGGTAGGCTAATATTAAATAGTAATTATAATACAATATAATGCAGGATGTGCTCTCTCAGTTGAGAGAAGATCAAAATAATAAATAATAAAGCCAAGTGATGAACAGTATTTTTTTTAATTCATTGTCATATCGGTGTCCTTTTATGTCCGATTCTTAAATTTAGTCAACAAATTTAATCAGAATACAAAGACACGATGTATGGCTATTGTTACCAAATAAAAGGAAGTCGGTATCAATAAAATCCATTTTTGGATTTACACATAGGCTGTTTAGACATGGCATATATGGATTTACACAGCAAATTATAATTGCATGTTTCATGTTTCAACAGATTCATGTTTTAAATGTAACATTTTAATGTAGAAATAATTAATGATTGAAATAAATGAAATGTCTACTTTTTAACTATGAAACTAACACTGCCACTAGGTGGCGGCAAGTCTCCAAAAAGGGCCCCTATCATACACCTGGCAATATGCAAATGTTTCAGCCCGGCGCATTTGATCATTTTCACGTCCTGCGCCACGTTGTTTAAATAGCAAATGCATTTGCGCCCATTGGTGCACCACCATGTAAAATAGTGAATCCGCCATAGCGCGACCGTAACTGGCTTTTAAAGGGAATGGGAGATGAGACTCTGATTGGTTTATTGCACGTTGCGCCCAAAACACACCCATTACTCATTAAGAGAATAGGGACAACCCTTTTAGACCATGCTCTGGGACCATGCACTTTTGGAATCCAAAAGTGGATTCGGACACGCCCTAAGTGCACTTGCTCCGTGCGCTTTAGACCATGTGCTTAGATCGTTAAAATAATGCCCTATGTGGTCAACATTGCTCTGATTGTTTAAGGAGCCCAGCATGGCAACATTGACTCAACCAATGGTTTTGAGGGCAAGATTACCTATTTTTCCAAACAATAGTAGATGGAGGAAGTGTTTTCTAAACAGACATTTTATTTGCAATTCCATTTGGTGCTGCAAGTGGAACAGAAATTGCACACTGCGATTTAATTGAAGTTTTCTGTAGAAAAAGTGAGTGGTGCTTGCCCATGCAGAAGTTGCTATCACAATGCTATACTAGGGCATGCTAAAGTGTTCTGACTCTGAGTGTGTTTTGCAGTGCATACACCACTAATTATTTTAACCAAGTGTCCAATCTTCCATAACTCGTATATCTCAGATTTGCTGAACAAAGATTTAGAGTCATTCAAAACTTTAAAAAAAGAAAGAAAGAATGTCAAGGTAGTATCCTTGACTGTACAATTTTGTTCAGCATCCTGAAAACCATCTTATGCAAACCATCAGTTACCATCAGAGTGGAAAGTGAGCAGAGGTGATTCAAAAACAAGGGTAGGATATTGGACAAGACTAATAGTATGAAAGACAAAGAAATGTTTTTAGTGGGTGAAAGAAAGATGACACCAGAGAACAAAAGAATAGACTGACAGAGAAAATATGGCCTCAGATAGACAGTAAGGTTAAGACTAGATTGAGAGAGAAAGATTAACAGAGACAGACAAGAAGTCAGAGCGTCAATGCAGGTATTGTGTGACTCAAAGTGACGCTCTGAAGGCTTTACCTCATACAAACCCAGTTACCACAGTGGTGCTAAGAAGAGGGGAATCTGCTCCAACCCAAAGCTGTCTAGACAAAGCAGGTTGTTGTAGGTCAGAGGAGCTGTAATCTAGCTGACCCATCAGCAGCCCTGAGGAGAAGACATTCCTTTACAGTGGACTAAGGAAAGGCATTTACTTACACTAACATTATTGCATGTCAATGTATGTGTGTCTTTTGTGTATGTGCAGTGATTCATTACATTACCCAAGTGGAATTATCATTCACGAGTTCAGGCTTTATTTAGGCTATATTTATTCCGGCTTCCTCTTGTGCTGATCGGTTACCTGAACGTGCTCCTCCCGAACTTTGTTGCATAAAACTTCCTTTAGTAAAAAAAACGGAGAAAAAAAATCCAATTTGTCCCTAGTATATCTTTTTCCAGTAACACACCTCTCAGGGCTAAAGTTTAGAAATGGTTTTGTCTGCATGCATGTTTGTTGTTAAAGCACAAATCTTTGCTCTCCTTTAGTAAGCTGCTTCCATGTGCTGATTTTGCGTCTTGTGGTTTCTATTTTTTTTGGTTGTTTTGTTTCATTATATGAACTGCATTAGAGGGTTTTTGTAGTCTACATCTGATCCTGCAACCTAATTGGAGCTGATGAAGCAGAATCCACTGAATAAAGGAACAGTGTTATTTTATTCAAAGGCCTATTCTGCATCTCAATACAAATAGTGTAGTTATTACAAACTTGTCTTGCAAGAAATGGGAATGGGAAGATTTAAAAAGATTCAAATAAATAAATAAAATGAGTAAATAAATAAATAGTGCATCTAACAATACAGTAATATGAGTAGGGGAAAAAACATAGGCTAATAATGTAGCTGCTTGAAAGACAATATTTTCCAAATATATTTTAGATTTGTTAAAAAAAAAACTATATACTCACATGATGAGGGTCATATTCGGGGGTCCATGGCATCTGAACGACTGAAAAGCAGATTGTCTAGGCTGCTTATTCCATACAACAAAAGTGAATAGTTAATGGGATTGTCAAGCTTTAAAGGCACGATATGTAAGATTTTTGCATGAAAATATCCAAAAACCACTAGTACAGTGTTAAATTTTGTTCACTTGTGTAATACTTACATTGTCCCAAATGTTTCCAACAATAGGCTCTAATTTTTTTCCATTAAAGATTCGTGCAAAACTTTTGCGATTTTTTTCTAAATATCGATAAAAAACTATTGCGAAATGACAGCGTTTCCATTAACTGATGTTATGCGACTAAAACGTCATTTTTTACTCTCGCGATAAGTCATTCCAAAAATCATGGCAAAGGACGTTGGTAAGTTTATATATATATCACAGCCACGTACCGCACTAGACATTATTATTATTAATGGAAGGGAACGTAGGCGTGTTATCCAAGCATTAATGGCAAGGAAAGACCCTTATACTGTGAGCGGCACATATGAAGTGTTTCTGGGTTTTTCTCACTCATTTCTGCTCCGAGGTCTTGATTGTGGCATTTCCTTGAGGTTTAGAATCCAGTATTTCTGTCATTCTTTTGTCTTTTATGAATTTCAATAAAGAACTCCGTCTCGTATTCTGTCCAAACACACCGCGCCTTCTAAGTCAGGTGACCTGTAAATGCGCAAAAACTGTTTCCATTGCAGTTTTGCGAAATATTCCTTTTTCGAATTGCCTGAAAAACCACCTCATGCGAGCGTAAAAACTTTTTTGCGATAAATGGGAGTTTTTGCAAACGCGGCTAGTGTTTGTTTAAATCCAGAGAAATTTGCAGTTTTAACCATTGTAATGTCCCTCCTCATTGCGTCGCCTGTTAATGGTGGCATGTTCACGTTATCCTCGGTTTCCACTTTTACTGCTCATGAAAAAATGCATAAGTAGTAGTTGTAGCGTCTAGCACGCTACTCTTTTGTTGTTTCACACAGTCATCATGGACCACAATTATTCGTTATTGTTTGCAGCAGGTTCTGAAACGTAGAAACGTAAACGTACTGTTGAATCAAATGACCCAAGAAGAGTTTTGGACAAGAGGAGAAATAAAACAAGGATCAAACACTGTTAAATAAGTCTGGTGAACAGCAGTGTAATTAAATAGCTATGTGTTATACATAAATAGTAAGCCTTTTTGCAAATGCTGTGGGTACGTTCAAATGTACTTTTAGTATGATTGTTTTGAACACTTAAAACTGTGCTGCTTTACCACCACTTCATTCAACACATTAAGTGACATGTAGTAGTAATTTAGCATTAAACTTTACGTTACTTGCGGCTAATTCATTCATTCATCAATAAAGATATAAAATCTTTATTTCATTACCTCATGCATGAGCATGATTTGTAAGCCCCGTCAGACTGATTTCCATCGGCAGTGGAGGTGAAGATGACAAATCCCATCATTCCTCGCTCCTTCACATCAAGCTACGCCTTTGTTATTGTTAACGAAAATTAAATACTGTGCCTTTAAGAAGTTATTTACTCTAGCCATCTCTGCTGCCATTATAGTGAAAATGTCTTTGTTTTCCTGAAGCACAGCAACATTCACTAACTAACAGTCTGTGACTCACTCTGAGGCTCTGGCCTTTGAACTTAATGCAGTTGTTTTTGAGTGTACTGTTAATATACATGCTTGACCATTTGAAGGATATCGTTTTAAGTTTTAAAGCTACAATATGCAAGATTTTTTTGCCACGAGAGGGCGCTACATTCCAAACAACAACAACGGCGTAGCTTGATGACGATGTGAAGGAGCGTGGAATGATGGGAACTGTCGTTTTAAACTCCACCGTGGATGTAAATCAGTCAGACGGGAATCGAAAAATCATGTTCATGGATGAGGTTAAGTTCTATTTTTATAATGACATGCTTTTTGTGGCGAGGGGGGCGTGGTTCAGCGCGGCCTGTAATGGGAGAGAGAAGAGACGAGCGTGGGACGCAAGTAGGTCAAGTGCAAATGACAAACACCTGTGTCTTATTGCAGTGATCAGCGTGGAGAGACCGCTTATAAGCCGCGCACTGGAACGAGAGAGAGACTGAAGAGAAAATTGGACGCAGAGAAAGAAAACCGGTGGATCTGAGCGCTCATTTTTGAACTGTTTTGTGCCGTCGCGGTTGCCACGGTGAATGCGCGTTGTGCACGACTTTTGTTTGTTTTGCTTTATTTGAAAAAAGTCCCAGTCACGCCGACCCCTGTCTTCTTCCTTCCTGACTCTTAAACCTCATCACACTTTTATTTCATTAAAATTAATTAACCGCAAGAAAAGTAAGGTTTAATACTAAATTGGTTATCATAGATGTTACTGTATGTCGAATTCATTGTTGTGATAACGCGGCGCAGTTTTACGTGTTCTAAACAATTGTTGTAAAAGTAGCCTACATTCGAACATACCCACATCATTTGCCAAAATACTGATTAATCTTTATGTATAACACATGCTATATTTATTTACATGGCCATAAACACCAGACGTGATAAACAATGTCAATGAACTAAACACAAATCTAAAGCAATAATACTTCCCTTACATAAACATATTACAGAATGCTACATTTGGAAAATATCAAATTAAGCATGCTTTGTCGACAGAACCAGCTGCAATCGGTAAAGAATAAATGTGTCCCATAACTACTGCACGAAACAAGCTAACGTTTGTTGCTTGATAGACGCTACAACTACAACTTCCGCATTTGTCCAGGACTCCACGCAGTACGAGCGGAAACCGAGGGTAACGCCGCGGCTGTGACGCAATTGACTGGCGACTCCCAGCTCCCCCCTGCTCTAACGCCCCGTTTCCTTGGTTAAAATCGCAATTTTCTCACGATTTAAAAATAGTTGGAAACATTTGGCATATTGTAAGTAATCAACTTAACAAAATATATAACACTGGCCTTGAGATTTTGGGATATTTTAATGCAAAATTCTTGCATATTGTGCCTGGTTTATTCCAATTCAAGCCTATAACTTTTTAACGCTTGCTTTTGTAGTGTAAGTGAGAAGATCTGATGCTTATTTTGGACTTTTGATTTGTCCTATACGTCAAAGGAAGACACTCATCCGTTTCGTTTCCTTAGTGACACTAATGAGAGTGTTGTTCGTTTTCTCCCCCCTGCTTGTCTTTCTTTCTCTCTGTCTCTGCTTGTCAGCCAAAGCTCAGCTCCCATCCTCTCCAAGCCTTTAATAGTATCACACACATACATACACACTCGTTAGGGTCGAGGTCTGCAAAGGTGTAAAATCTAGAGTGACAGTCACAGGCCCTCAACCAACCACTTGCTTCTGCCAAACACTTTACCTTATTGAACATCTCAGCCAGCTAATCAAGGTCTTCCCCGCTGAAAAATCCAGCATGAATTCCAAGCTGGTCCAGGCTGGTTTATGCTGGTTAGAGCTGGTATAGTGCTGTTCTAGCTGGTGGACCATGCAATTCTCAAGAAAAACTTAGCTGGAATAGCTGGAATTGCTGTTCCCATACTGGTAACCAGCAAACCAGCAACCGGCATCCCATGCTGGTCTCTGCATGCAAAAAAACATACCTTATGCCGGTGACCAGCAATGCGGGAGTTCTCAGCAGGGCTCAGGCTTATTTTAAAATTACTGACAGCCAAGTTGTAAATGTGTAAATATTCTAGTAATGTTCTGTTACTGTTCTAGTACATAAAAAACAATGTCCATAATAAAGTTATCCAGGAGGATTTTAAGAACTTGTGCTTGTGCCTACCGTGATAGACAATAATCCAATGAATTCACCTTTTGAAATCCTAAGATTTTCATTTTCAGTCTAGACACTCAACCAATAAGACAATAAGACATTCTATTTATGTTAAGCAAACACAATATAAATAAATATATAATGTATATATGTGTGTGTATGCATATGGGTGTATGTGTGTGGGTAGGTGCTTGTCTGCAGGGAGATTATGGTTAACTCAAGTGGGTGTACGGAGAGCAGCACCAATTGATCTGTCTGCTGTTAACAAACCATCCACACACATACTGTCACACACAAACACTCACTCATGTGTATCCACTCAGAGCAGGAGTGGGTATAGGCATAGTTAGACTGATAGTTTAGAGGATGAGAAAGAGAGGTGGCAGCTGGCCAATTCATACACATATACAGCAAATTTGTGGGGCTCGTCCAAGAACCATGAGATGGGCCCCGCTCACAACTAGTGATGTCACAAATCAGCATTTCTATCGGGAGATAAAATATCATTGCTGATGGAGACAGTGATGTTGGTTTGAGCAATATGTTTTTTTGTCTTTTCTGTACATCACTGAAATATTTTCTGTAATTGACATCTTGACAATGATTATGCATAAAAGAGTTTATTTAAACACACTGGGGTCAGTAAGATTTGTTTCACTGTTTTTGTAGTCTCGTATGCCCACCAAGAGGGCATTTATTCGATCAAAAATAACTGTTTTCTGTTTGAATATATTTTAAAATGTATTTTATTTCTGTGATGGCAAAGCTGAATTTTCAGCAGTCATTCATTATTCCAGTCTTCAGTGTCACATTATCCTTCAGAAACCACTCTGATATGCTGACAATTATTATCATTGTTAAATTGATTGTGCTGTTTAATATTTTTTATTTATTTGAAATTTTACATTTATGTGAAACAAATGTATCTACTATCAGCTTTGATCAATTCAATGCATACTTTCTGAATAAAAGTTTTAAGTATTTAGTATTTATAAAAAAAAAAAAAATCTTACTGACTCCAAACTTCTAAATGATAGTGAGTATCTTAAATGCATCTTAAATGCAGCTGCTCTAAACACCAATCTAGCTGTAATATAGTTGGCTTAATGCACATATACTCAAGCACACTCAACGACCTGTTTGTTTTCTCTCTCTCTCTCTCTCTCTTGGCCTTTTAAACTTAAGTCACACTCTGCTTGGCAAGTCCTCTCTCACAGATCCATACAACATTCTCTATCACATTTTTTCCTTACACACACCTCCCAAAGTACATAAACAGATCCAAATACATGGACACAGCTCTCTGCTTGTCTCTTTGAGTGTGTCTCTGTCATGTCTGTTCTCTCTCTTTGGCAATGACTCATGACTATGTTGGTCTGTTAGAGAGGAGAGGGAGCCACCGGGATGGAGAGAAAATATGGGGATGTTGTGATCCAAATCAGAGTAAGCCTTTTAGTTTATAGTCAACTGAATGTGTTTCTCTATTACTCAAGATGTTTCACTCCTCTTCCAAGTTCAAGTTGTTTTATGAGGCATGGGGAGTCACACTGTGTGCATATATTTGTATGTACAGAATTGATCTATTCACTCTTTAGCATATCAGTGGTGGAACATAAATTATTTAAATGAAATAACATAAAATGTGGAGCTTCATGCAGGGAATTCTGGGAATTTCATTTTAGAGGAACAACAAGAACGGATAAAGAAGAGACAAGCAGAAAGACAAGAACTACAAGTAACTTCCAGCCACAGCCTTAGATGAAATCAACTGAAGATAAAATAAGACATTAAATCTCTCACGATCTCAGAAGAGGAGGATTAAACAACCCCACAAACAGCATTACCAGCTTCACTTCTTACAAACCAGTTTGACTCCATTTCTGTCATACGTCTATAAAAGCTCTTATTGAGAATTAACAGAGGTTTAGATGTTGATGTTTTATTGAAAATATTTTCACCATTATGGTGATCAGTGTTTGCTTTATTTGGGTTTTTTACCCTTGACTTTTTAACATTAAAATTTAAATATTACTACCATATTTTTTTGCAGTAAAGTACTTCAACCACAGCTGCCATACATTTTTTTACCATTCATTTATGTTCAGTGTCGTAAAACCTAAAATATTGCTTTTTACAGTTCTGTATACATTTAACAGTATTTTACTGTAAAATTACATGAAATGCCCCAGGAGATCTATTATAATTTTTCACTGTATATAGTAAACGATTAGGGAACATACCATAAACCAATTAACATGTTTTTTTTTTTTTTTTTTTGTGGCATTTTTCATTTTACATAACAACATTATAACCTCTTCCAATGGAATTATAGTTACAAGTTAAAAAAATTCCTGAATTCTTAAGGACGGTCTCTCTAGCACAGTTTCCTGAGAATTTCTGTTCAGTGTGCATTCATGCACATTTAGACAGGGTGGAATCATTGACTTGTGTGTGAGTTTACACTGACTTTCACAGGGAGAAATGTTTGCAGTGCAAGCACTGTGTAGCTATTGCATTTGCAGTGTGTCGATTGTGTGTGAGGTGCCTCTCACTTGGCCGTTTACATACTGCACTACATCATTGTCTGTTACCCTGTCTGGCCTATTTGTGCATAGACAGACGTGTGTGTGTGTCTGTCTGTGTGTGTGTGTGTGTGTGTGTGTGTGTGTGTGTGTTTGTTTGTGTGTGCGCGTGTGGGCACCGGTAATATGTGTAAATGCACACATTGTAATGCTGGCAGTAAAAAGGACAGAAATAGAGTACTTTGATGCTCTTTAAACATGTGCAGTGAAGAAAAAAAAAATTGGAAATCCCATGGGACCTGTTCAATGATGCTTTTATACTGAGAATGGAGAAGAATATAAACGGAAAGAACAGCGACTCTTGAGTAAACAATATAAAACAATCTAAGTGATGATCATTTTCTAGTGACACTTATCATCACTGTCTATTCAGTTCCTTTTTTAAATGTTTTTCTGCTTGAATGTGTGTGTGTATCTAAATCTTTTCTCACTGTCTCCAGTCTGTAGACTAAACTGAAAGTGGTTTGGTGCCTCTGTGACTGTGTTATCCTTTGGTATGCTGTTTGTTATTACATTGAGACTAAGAGTATGAGCTGGCACCAGTGTCCTCCAATGAGCAAGACAGAAGACACCTCAAATCTGAAGGCAACTCTGAGAAAACAGATACTTTTGTGTTTGCTGCCTTGAGATTTTAAACAGTCATATATCAGAAATAAAATAAAATAACATAACCCCAATTTTTATGGCACAAATTAATCTCTGGAAACGTGAAAACTTTCTGGGGAAGTTTGTTAGTTGAGAAGTAATGACAAAAATGAATTTGAGAGTATCCAATTGGGCTGTTCTCACAGGGGCTGTTACAGGTTTTTCAACACATCTTAAAAACATGACATACCCGTCCTGTCTGAAGATACATCCAACTGTTGATCTGGTAGTCTGGTACTGTAATGACACTACACTTAAACCTTGTATATTATTTTATTTATAAGTATTTGATCAAAAATACAGCAATATTTGGAAATGTTCTTACAATATTTTAAAATGTAATTTATTCCAGTGATGGTAAAGCTGAATTTTCAGCATCATTACTCCAGTCCTCAGAGTCACATGATCCTTCAGAAATCATTATGATATGCTGATTTGCAGCTCAAGAAACATTTCTTATTAATCTCAATGTTGAAAACGGTTGTGCTCCTTAATATTTTTGTGGAAAACATGAAACATTTTTTTCAGGATTCTTTGATGAATAGGAAAAACAGAATTAGTTTGAAATAGAAATCTTTTGTTGTATTATAATTGTCTTTACTGTCCATTTTGATCAGTGCATCCTTGCTGGGTTTCTCAAAACAAAAATCTTACTGACCACAAACTTTTGAATGGTAGTATATAATGGTAGTAGTATATATGTATTTTTATTCATTTATTTTATCGCTCATCTGCAGTGGACATTATATTTGTATATTTTATGTAAGGTCATTGATTGTAATTATGGGTCCTCAACAAGCAGTATTCTACTTCTGAGATTTAAAAAAAAAAAGAAAGAAAGAAAAACTTTTAAGGTGTCTAACCGAGTATCTCTCTCTTTTTCTTTTTGCAGATTGTTAATGTGCTCCTGCATTCAGTCCAGTCAGCACTTGTCCTTCCTGCGTGAATGCGTTTGTCTGTGTGTGCACCTGATGTGATCTGAAAAACGGTGCGATTGCCCAAATCCCTCAGCAGTGGACGCTTAACTGCCCTTGCCTCATAACAA